>NC_140931.1:171872250-172364750 GCF_014529385.1 Adiantum capillus-veneris | reverse complement strand
AAAAACATAAACATTGTTGCATTGTAAATCATAACTGTTCCATGAATATAATTGTAAATATTTTCTAAGAAAAACATAAACATTGTTGCATTGTAAATCATAACCGTTCCATGAATATAATTGTAAAGTTTGTCTCTTATGACTTATCAAATTGTTTTTGAAATTGTTAATGTTGAGATCTCAAGAGTACTTTAAATTCTCAAGTCTTTGAATATGATTGTAAATACTATTTCTTATCGGATCAAATTCTTTTTGTTTAGATCCCAAATAAAAATTAAAAAGTCAAGAGAACTTTGAATTTCAAGTATCATTAGTACCGTTGGACGATACAACCATGCAAAAGCTTCATGATTGTTTAGTAGAGATTTGAAAACAGCTTCGTGGATAAAATGTTGAAGATTCGACATCTTTGAGAGACTTTGTCATTAAATTATTTGAATCATTGAAGTTCTCTATTGATAATTTTCAAGCATATATTTTAGATGCTCAAACTTCTAGATTAGAAGAAGAGATAAATCGACTATCTAAGGAAGTTTCATTATTAGAAATACAACTAAATAGGTTAAATGCTCTCTTGGTAAGAACTAACAATGTAATGAACATATCAAAAAATGCTCCAAAAAAAAAGTACAATCTATATTTATTGTAATTAAATGTTAAGCCTCTCTCTCTCTCTCTCTATGTTAATCTGTTCATTTAATTGTATTTTACGATGGGCTTTAATTTCTTATTGAAAGAATTGTGTGTGTGAGAGTACCAAGGAGTTTTAAAGGAATCTTTGAGTTAGGAACTCCTTTTAATTTTTTTGAAGCCATTAGGAACACCTTTTAATTTTTTGCGATGGACGTGGACATGCGCAACTGCTGGATAGGGCTGTGAGGGCACGTTGTTAGGCAAGACACACACACACACACACACACACATATGTGTGCACCCTCTGCGAGCACTAGATATCCACAACCAGCAGTAGAAGTGAGACCTCACACATGTATGTGCGCACCCTTTGCCATCACCAGATACCCTGGTGTTCCTAATCGCAAAGAAACAAAAAAATATACGTTGCCTCTCCCTCGGGGCTGATACACTCATGTTAGTCATTGTCACCCGCCAGCTATCTTCAACCTTCCCCCACCCACCATCTGGCACTCGCCTTTGCTTTACTATTTTTGCAAAAGAAGGATCTTTTGATTCCTTTTAATTAAGCACCTTAAAACGATAGTACCACACTATAAGTCTCCTACTCGAAAAGCAAGTAGGTCTAGCCTACGTAACCAACTCAAATTGTACTTTTAGCATCTTTATTAGAAGACAATAATGTCTTCTAATAAAGAGCTACAAAAAAAACATGTTTTGGGAATTTTGGAAAATTTGGAGGGCATTTTGGGAATTTTTGTCAAAATATTGGGGATATTTTGGGAATCTCCACAAATTAGAGGGGTATTTTGGTGATTTTTCCTAAAAAGAATGATTGCATAGCTAACCAGCAAACACGAGCTCAACTCCGTCGTGCGTCCCTTGGGCTTGGGCGTCTCTCCCTCCCCTGGTAGTTGGGGAGCACCTGGCACTCTCTCCCTTCCTCAACATCGACCTTTCGCCCGTCGCTCCCTACACGTGCCCCATCAATTTTCCTCCCTTTTACTTCTAAGTCATTACTCAACCCAAGAAAAATCTCTCTCCCCTCCACCGTGCGATTCGGCCCTTTTTCACTTGAAAGGAATATGAGGATCTCCAAGAGATTCTCTTCAGCAAAAAATGTGTACTCCCTTGTCGCTCTAACTTCAACTTATAACACGAAATCTCACCAGATTCCTTCCAACGTTGGCCTCTTGCAGAGTTTCATTGTAATTCCCGTGCAGGCATTGCGGCTCAAGCTAAAGATGTCACAAACAAACTCTGGTTATTACCTTGAGCCAAATCATTGTAGCGAGCTTTGTACTGATATGGTGTCTCCATGGCTCCTTGCCCGTTTCAACCTGGCGCAACACATGGCATCTCCATAGCCCCTTGGTCTGTCGCCCACCACTCGCATCATCTCCAAATCGTTTTTGTTTGCACTCGTGCCTCCTTTCTTTCATTTCTTTTCACAAAGTGAGGTTTCTTGGTTGATTCCCCCTAATGAGACATGGGTGCTCCCTACTTAATATTCAAATTATTTCATTTTTAACCAAACAATCATCTCTTTTATTCTTTCCTGGATGATACACAAGTGCAATCACCGTCTACCTTTGTATGATCACTTTCTGCAACATATTTTTATCGTGTTCTAAACTAGAACACCTGTTTATTCCTTCAACAATTTTGTTTTTAACCAAACAATAATCTCTTCCATTTCCCTTGTTCATTCGGAACACTAGTAAAAAGTCTTCCTTTCTCCAATATTCAATAGATGAAAAAGAACTCGATACTTAACCCATGAATTTTAGGCCCTCCTTGAATAAATTTTGTCGAATAGTTTGCCATGATTGATTTACTATCTATGTGGTTATGTGGTAAGAAATAAAAAAGTGATGGTGATGTGGATTTTCCCGCATGGCATAGCTTTTGATGAAGGCTCCACAACATCTCTCCTCAAAGCTTTCGCCAAAAACTCTATAGCAAGGTGGAAAGCCAAAGTGAAGAAACATTGAGGGCAAGGCAAGAACTGCATAGTGGGTGCAATTCATGTAGCCGGCGGGGACTCATGGCTGAGGGGAATGGAAGGGCGACCAATGAGGTGGTAGGGAGGTGCACGAGACTGCACAATGAAGTAATCTTTTTTTTAATTCATGGGGTCGCCCATCTCTCACTTCGAAGTTCGATTGTCACCGTTTGTGAATTTAGTGTGCTAAGAGACAACATACGGCAAGGGCCTACATGGCTTTGACGGCAGGCAATGGAAGTCATCGCCTTTATTAAAGGGCTCTCTCTCTCTCTCTCTCTCTCTCTCTCTCTCTCTCTCTCAATCGAGGCAACACGGGATCTAGAGTAGGGAGGTGAGGGGATGCTATGGCAAGTGGAGGAATGAACATGACACGAGTGGAGATATCCATAAGCACACAGTAGGTTGTGTGTGTGTTTATTTTCCCTCCTTGCAGTGACATAGGATGTAGAGTTGGCACATCAGAAGCAGAGGGGTTTCGACTCTCTATGTTTCCCCTGATGAGTTCGTAGGTAGCGCAAGCCCCGTTAGGCGGGGGGGGGGGGGGGACAACAGGATGGCCATGATGGGTAGGGACAGGTAAAGGCCACGGTGGCATGGTGAGGGACACGGAGGATAGCTCCCTTGCCAACATGCAAAGACGAGTAGGAGAGAATCTCGCGAGATTCGCCATAATTGGGGTAGACCGAGTAGTATGCAATAAAGTGTGATGTTTTTTTGCAAAAGAACTTACTTTCTCAATTATCAGAGTATGACTCCTTGTTACATTTTTGTAATGGAAATGGCCTATGAACTTTGAGAAAAACGGAATTAAGAGAATTAGAGTGAGCATTTTTGTGAGATTACTTTGAGAACATAGGGGATGAACTTAATTGATGGTCGCAACATAAACATAGCACTAATTAACTTGGCATGAACTATACTTTTGCAAGAGAGAGAGAGAGTATTAGAGAACATGACAATAGTTGAAGACCGGATTTACTTGGAGCCGGTCCCCCCTCCAAAAGGCGTTTGTATTATAGATTCTCCCATCAAAAGAGACATTGATACAATACAATCTTTGTGTTCCTTGTGACCTTGGTGATGCTATGAAGATGGAAAGCTTCATGCATCACGAGCATAACATAAACTTTGCAAAAATCATTAACTATTCCAAGCCTCAGTCCCAAGGCCTCAAACACCTTCGAAGGTGGAGAGAGCTAGCGGGGAATGAGGGTAGGGAAGAGGAAGAAGATTCATTCATAGGAGAAAGAAATAGTTCTCACTTATCATCACTCTTCTTTCTTAGCATAGCATAATAGCATAGTAATGAAGATGAAGAAGATGGCAAGCTTAAGCATTGAAGCATGACTCTTGGTTGGATTTGCATTCCATAGCCAAGAGTGTTGGTGTAGGCTCTCCACTTCTCTACAAGCTTTGAGAAGGAGATGGAGCTCGTGCACTTTGCACTCCACACAATGAGAGAATGTATGTGTGTGTGTCGGAGAGTATACGTCCTCTCATGTTTGGTCCACACACCCCCCTCTCTCTCTCTCTCTCTCTCTCAATATTTAATTATATCATTTGGGGCATGTGTCCTCTTTTCCTTCTTTGAGAGAAAGAACTTAATTATTTATTTTTATACATCTAAATTCTCATTGGACCCCTTTAAAACCTATCCATAGGATTCAAGAACATCATGAGAACCACATATGGAGACTTTTTGAACATGTGTCTTTTATGCTTCTTAAGTCATTTGGTTTGATTTGAATACTTTAAGCACTTAGTTAGTCAAGCATGTGTCTTTTATGCTTCTTAAGTCATTTGGTTTGAATTGAATACTTGAAGCCTTAGTCAATCAAGCATGGAATGATTCATGTCTCTTGAGAGTTTATCTTTGAATTTAACATTTTAAAAACCTTAGTCATTTAAGCATAAAAATCACCTCAACCTTTGGGCAAGGTTCCCACAACTACTTTAAGCATCTTAGCACCTCATGCTTGGGTAGGATTCCCACCTAGAGGTTAGCCCTAGATTGCGTAAGGTCAGATGATTTTTTAACACTAACTTTTGGAGGTCTTTAATGAAGCTAACCTGAAGGTCTTTTAGCTCCATTAGATGCACGTTGCTCTTTGGTAGACTACCTCCTTTTGGACCCCTATTGAAATGTATCCATCTTCCTCTTGGTCCCTTACTGAGGTAAATCTAGAAGCTCTTATTGCATATTGCTATTTGGTAGACCATCTCTTTTTGGACCCCTATTGAGATGCAACCATTTCTCCTTTTGGTCCCTTGTTGAGATAGGTCTAGAAGCACATATCTATATCCTAACTCTTGTTTCCTTTTATCTTCCCATATTAAATGATCAGTTTAATACAAAAAAATCATTTGATAAAGTTAGATATTATATTATATGACACAATTCTATGCAAAGGGTCTACAACTTTGGTTTAGGCTCTCCATAGCCAAGAGTATTGGTGTAGGCTCTCCACTTCTCTACAAGCTTTGAGAAGGAGATGGAGCTCTTGCACTTTGCACTCCACACAATGAGAGAATGTGTGTGTGTGGTGTGTATGTGTGTGTGTGTGTGTGTGTGGGAGAGTATACTCCCTCTCATGCTTGGTCCACACCTCTCTCTCTCTCTCTTAATATTTAATTATATCATTTGGGACATGTGTCCTCTTTTTCCTCTTTGAGATAAAGAACTTAATTATTTATTTTTATGCATCTAAATTCTCATTGGACCCCTTTAAAGCCTATCCAATAGGATTCAAACACATCATGAGGGCCACATATGGAGATTTTTCTAACCATGTGTCTTTTATACTTCTTAGTCATTTGGTTTGATTTAAATACTTTAAGCACTTAGTCAATCAAGCATGTGTCTTTTATGCTTCTTAAGTCATTTGATTTAAATTGAATACTTCAAGCCTTATTCAATCAAGCATGGAACATTCATGTCTCTTGAGAGTTTATCTTTGAATTTAACATTTTAAAAAACCTTAGTCATTTAAACATAAAAATCACCTCAAGCTTTGGGAAAGGTTCCCACAACCACTTTAAGCATCTTAGCACCTCATGCTTAGATAGGATTCCCACCTCAAGGTTAGCCCTAGCTTGCGTAAGGTCAAATGACTTTTTAACACTAACTTCTGGAGGTCTTTAATGTAGTTAACCCTAAGGTCTTTTAGCTCCATTAGATGCATATTACTCTTTGATAGACTACCTCCTTTTAACACTAACTTCTGGAGGTCTTTAATGTAGTTAACCCTAAGGTCTTTTAGCTCCATTAGATGCACGTTGCTCTTTGATAGACTACCTCCTTTTAACACTAACTTCTGGAGATCTTTAATGTAGTTAACCCTAAGGTCTTTTAGCTCCATTAGATGCACGTTGCTCTTTGATAGACTACCTCCTTTTGAACCCCTATTGAGATGTAACCATCTCTCCTCTTGGTCCTTACTGAGGTAGATCTAGAAGCATATATTGCACATTGCTCTTCGGTAGACCGTCTCCTTTTGGACCCCTATTGAGATGCAACCATTTCTCCTTTTGGTCCTTTGTTGAGATAGGTCTAGAAGCACATATCTATATCCTAACTCTTTTTCCCCTTTTATCTTCCCATATTAAATGATCGGTTTAATATGAAAAAATCATTTGGTAAAGTTAGATATTATATTTTATGACACAATTCTATGCAAAGGGTCTACAACTTTGATTTAGGTACATAATGTTATGACAAAGTTCATTAAAAAAGCTTTAAATACAAACTATGTGTAAATTTGGTATTTTCAACGATGTGTAGCTGTCTGCCTATAGATGTACACCATGATTTTTGTAACATCTAATAGTAAAACCGAACCATAAAACATGTGTTGCATCACACTGGTCATGGTAAAGAGGAGAATGATATAAGCATATGTCTTATTGTTTGAAAGCAATATGAAGTAATAACAAAAAAAATTGCTTTACAAAAATCAAAGACATATTCAAATTTAGCTACATAGAAGCCAACATGAGAAGGAGAAGAGCCATCAATGGCACCCTTGACAGCTAAGTCTCCTTCCATTGTCATATGGAAGCAAGATCATTGGTATGAGAGGAATTGCAAAACTATATTTGGGAGAGAAATGTGTGTGTGTGTGTGTGTGTGTGTGTGTGTGTGTGTGTGTGTGTGTGTGTTGTAGTTCATGCAAAGAGGGCACACAATCTGAGCCATGGCCTGGTGTGTGATATTTGGTGGAGGTTTCATGCTTATAAAAAGAATGTGTAGCTCCTTCTAAGCACATTTCAAATTTTACAATTTTTCTAGAAAGTATTCAATGCTCACATAAGTGGTAAGGTCATCTTGCTATACACTTCACCTACAATTAGAGCATATGTCAGAGCAGATCCCTCTAGCGTGCACCTTAATCCCAATCAACAAGGCTCCCAAAGCACCTTCCATATTAATACCTTCATGTATTGAGGCCATTTAGTCTCCCAAATGGCCTTGAAACTCTTTTGCTAGCGCTCTTCTGACCAGTTTTTCTTCTAGAGTCTAGTGAGTGGGTCGAACCAATCCTCTATCTAGATCAACAGATTATAGGTACTCTGGGTCTTGGGAAGCGAGAACACTCTGTCTTTCAACCAATGCCTGAATCTCCAATCAATTTTTTATCCATTGATAGGTGGAGGTGAGGATACAATCACTTCAAAGAGTCTATCAATCAGAAGCCTTTCGTACATACCCAAGTTATGTTGCATCACTATGAGCTCCACATCCTTCCAACAAAAGCTTATGTCATCCCAAAGCCGAGAAAGTTTAAAGATTCCTTTGTTGTTAACCAAATGTGCAACTTCCCTCCAAAAGGGGTCTAAGGAACCCTTTTAAGTTTGGAGAGCTAGGGGGACTAATGAAGAGAGGAATCTTTGAAGTATCTAAAATTCTCCCCCATCCTAGGGTTGAAGCTGCTTTATTACACTTTTGTGCTAGCTCCTTTGTGCAGCCTTCAAGCTTCAGGAGTGTCCAAAAATGCACCAGAAGCTTGTCCTGCATTGTGGCATTCTTCCAAGTGCCCCCTTTCAAGGCAAGATTTGCTTTGTTTGCCCATTCCTCTTTCTAGTCCAACAATGAGATAGCCAGTTTGGCACAAAAAGCTTCTACATGTATCATGGGATCAATAATCCCAAATTTTCCTTGATACTTTAGTCTCGCATCTCATTCCCATCTCCCCCATTGGCAAGGAGTTGAGGTTTTTGTGGTGCTTTTTTGTAGGAACCATTTGATAGGCTTAAAAAATTCTTTCCAATTGGATTTGCTCAGTTTTTGGAACGACGACACAAAAGAAATGTACGGGATCATGAAAGCATAAATCAATGTGACTCTGCTATGGAAGGGTAGGAGCACAAGCTTCCACCTTCTCATTTTGCTATTTATTTTGGTCAAGAACCAAGAAAATTTTTTCTTACTGTAATGCCCACCCTAAGGGGAGCACCCCAGGTGCCTGAACACAATGCCCTTACATATAACTTCCCCTGAGTGGGGTCAAACAAGTCGCTTTCTCAATCTTGATTTCTCAACCTTGCACATTGAGCCGGAAGCAAAAGCAAACAGTTGAAAAATCTTGAGGCTCTTCTTAGCTTTTGTGAGTTGGCTTTAAGAAAGAGCAAAGAGTCATCTACAAACAACTTGGCAAGCAATTGTTTTCCTTCAGGAAGTGAAAGGCCTTGAATTTCCTCTTTCTTCTCGAGTGCGATGACTAGAGGGCGAGATCCAATGGTCAAGTATGAGCTTGGGAATAGCATTTTGGTCTCTTACTTTGTTCCCCCTCTCATCAGTGTGTGATAGAGTCTCTTCTTCTATTGACTTTAACAGCTCTGAAGAAATGAGCCTGGTTGGCAGGTTCAGGTTTGAGGGCAAGCTCTCTAGCCAACAGTCGGGTCTTATTGATCTCCTTAGTTTGTAAATCAATGAGACGTGCTTTGGACTCAAGCCATATTTTGTGCTCTTCCTCACAAGCTCTTCCTTCTTGCTTTCTTTTGGAGATCTCCTCTACTTCTTCCTTTATCTCCCTGTTTGCAAACGCTCGGGCATGTTTCACATTGGGCCCTGCATGTTTTATCGTTGATTGGATTCTACGCACCAAGGAGGGTGATGATCAAGGGTCACCTGCTTCCACATCCTACCTTAGCTTGCAAAGAGTCGTCTTGGCTAGGGAGGTGAAAAGAGAGTCCTTAAAGACTCAATGGGCCTATTGCCTTAACAGTTATGATGCCTAGGAATGGGTGCACACACACACACACACACACACACACACACACACACACACACACACACACACACACACACACACACTTGGTCACTATACTTGGCTTTGGGTGCTTCATCCTTAACACACACTATATTGATTTATCTCTATTAAACTAGGACTCACTTGCTAGATAATGCAAAAAAGCTTTCACCCAATCTGACGTTATGGCCCGTTTGGACTTACCTGCACATAATGCTTGAGAAGATTTTTTATTGATATCCCCTGAGGATGTGTTGTTGAAACTTTCTTTTCTTTGAAAGCCCAAAGCACCTTTTAAGCTATGATCTTATTACTAAAATCTCTGATTGGTTGTCTAAAAAGCTCTTATTAAAATACCGATGTCTATACTATGGAATAATTTTCCCTATTAGCTCCTAAGCCCTCAATGAAACTTTTTAAGCTAGTTTCTTGAAATTCTATATCTTGAGGCTGTTTATCCCAAATAGCTTCTAGCTCTCACCGAAATTATTGAGGAAAATCTTGATTTTTGGTCTAGAAATTCAATTAGTTTGAGAAATCTGGTGAACATAATTCTATGATTGCATAATGTGCCTTGCTTAGTATTGATAGCTGCCTCTTACTAATTTTTTTCATTCACTTCTCATTTATGGTTGATTCAATAGTAGACATCATGATGTAATTTTTTTTTATGATAATAGTTTTGTCTAGTGAGTGTGGGACCCTCCCCCCGTGTTGGGTTGAATGAAGCCCAGATTACTATTAATGCGCTTCACTTCCTTCAATAGCGGGTCCTTTTCTTGCTCTACCTAGTATTTATTGTGATTCTACGTGCTCTCTCTTGCCCCCTTCACTCTCTATTCAAGACGTCTTCTCCCCTTGGATCTGTCATCGGGCCTCTCCCTCTGTTGTGTTGATTCCCTCCTGCTCATGTTGGGTGTACCCAAATGATGTATGACCTGCTACTAGCTCGGGTGCCCACCCCTTTGATGTGCTGATTGGCCTCCCCTATGGGTGCTACAAACTAAGGATGCTTGAGAGGTTGGCTCCCAACTAGAATCCATAAGGTGCTACAGTCATCTATATAAAAGGTGAGGGTTTTCTATTGCCATCACTTTTTTGTTGTGTTTTTTCAAAAAACAGTGTGTGAGTAAGGGATTTCCATCTCCCTCACTTAGCTTTGCAGTACTAGTGTATTTTTTTCAAAGAAAAATAATTTTTGTGAGGATGTGGGTGCCGAATCCGTTGATAACTCTTTCACCATGGATATTGTCGATACCTGTTGTGGCGTAAGTTGGCCGCTATGGAACTTGAAGAAATGATTGCACATGTTTTTTTTCTCTCGCTACTTATGGTCTTTTACATTATTATTGGCTTGAAATTTGATTATAACTTGTTCATAACCCTAGCTCTGTTGCCTCTAATGAGGTCCAAAGATCCTACAAAAAAGGGGTGAAGAAGGCTACTAATATCTTTGATTTTATATTGACATTCATCATTTGGATTACTGTCATAAAGTCTAATACCTAACTAACCAAAATGATTTTCTCATAATAAACTGATCATTTAATGTGGGAGAATAAATGGGAAGAAGAGTTAGAATCTATCTCAACACGGGACCAAAGTCATTGTTTCAAATGAGAGATGGTCTGTCAAAGAGCAATGCTAGCTAATGGAGCTTGAAAGACCTTAGGGTTAGCTTCATTCAATACCTCCAAAGATTTGTGTTAAATTTCCTTAGACCTAGGACCTTAGGCAAGCTAGGGTTTGTGCTTGAGGTGGGAACCCGGCTCAAGCTTGAGGTGCTTGTTGTGCTTGCTGACTAAGGTGCTTGTTGTGCTTTATGACTAAGGTGCTTAAGGTGCTTCATGACTAAGGTGCTTGAGGGGCTTAAGATGTTCCAAAAAGTCAAGCATATCCCTACACAAGGTGGGGCGATCCCTACAAGTAGGGACATGAGAGAGAACACACACACACACACACACTCACTCAATGCAAACCAAGTCTAAAGAGGCAACAAGGACACATGTCAAGTTCCTCTCCATGTTGCCCTCATAAGCTGCCTAAAGCCTATTGCTTGGCCTCTAAAGGGGTCTAATAAGCTTTTAGCTAATTAAATTAATTGTTTAAGAACATATCAAGCCCTCTCTCTCAAAGTGGAAAGGAGGACACTTGTTCAAAGGCTACCTCTATTGCTGTTGTGACCAAGGCTTGTGATTGGCTAGGCTTGAGAGAGCCAATGAGCCACAAGCATGAGCTAGAAGAGGGAGTCGACCATGCAAGTAGAGGGCTAGCTTGAGAGGTATACTCTCTCCCACACACTCACACACACTCTCATTGTGTGAAGTGCTAACTGCAAGAATTTCATCTCCTTCTCCAAGCTTGTTGAGAAGTTGAGAGCCTACACCAACACTCTTGGCTATCGAATGTAAATCCAACCAAGAGACATGCTTCAATGCTTAAGATTTCCATCTTCTTCATCATCATTACTATGATATTATGCTATGCTAAGCAAAAAGAGTGATGATAAGTGAGAAACTATTTCTCTCTCGTAAGAATGCTTCTTCTTCCTGCTAGCTCTCTCCACCTTCGAAGGTGTTTGAGATCTTGGGACCAAGGCCGGGGACAAGTTAAAGCTTTCATTTAGCTAAGTTATGGGCATAATTGTGGTGCATGAAGTTCTCTATCTTCATTCCACCTTCAAAGTTTCAAGGAACACAAAGCTTGTATTGTACCAAGTCTCTCTTTATGGGAGGAAATATAATACAAAAGCCATTTGGAGGGGGGACTGGCTCCTCAATTGTTGTCAATTTCTCTAATCCTCTCTCTTGCAAAGTATTTTTCATGCCAAGCTAATTAAGTATAATGGTTATGTTGCTACCTCTAATCAAGTTCACCCTCTATTTTTTCAAAGTAGTCTCATAAAAATGCTCACTACATTTTTCTTAATTCCGCTATTCTCGATGTTTATAGCCCATGTCCATTACATTGGTATCAAAGCTATTGGTTTCTCTTTTCTTGCTTAAGAAGAGAGGTCCTTAAGTTGTCCATGAAAGGTTGGACATGTTCATTGCAAGAGGGTAAGTGGGACAGGGATCTATTATCCTAGTTGAAAAGGACTTAGTTTGAGGTACACTATTGGTAACTATAGACGTAATAATGGAGTCTCTTGGGGCTTACCTTAGGCTTACCTTAGGCTTCACCATTATTGAGCTACTAGCAAGCTCAACACGAACCATAATCAATCGGGCAATGTTAGACCCTCCCCATTATTCTTTGCAATCAACAATCTCTAAACCACGGGTGTGGATGCTTGAGAACTAATTTTCAAATGTAAAGAAGAGTAGCAAATAAGATTTTTGAGGGTACCAAAGCACAAAGTAGCATACACATAAGTTTATTTAGCATGGCTGACAATAATCAAGAGACTAGAATGTATATCGACAACTTTGATTTTGCACATGAAGGTGCTACTGATGATGCCCCAATGTTTGTGAACTATCCTATTACTAGGTTGTAACAAGCTATGGGCAACCCTGCCTTGCAAGCCAAAGTTACTCAACAACTTTGTGCTTATGGGATGTCCCTTCCTCTCTAAGAAGAGAGAGAGATTAAGAAGCCTCTTGTCGAGACTTCCAAAAGAAGACTCTCTTTGATAAGAGAAGAGGAGGAATCCAATGAACAAGAAAGAAGTGAATCTCCGAATTCCTCTGAAGATGTGGCTCCACGAAGACGGCAGTCTCAATGATCCCCAACTCCTCCTAAGAGGAAAAGATCATCCTATAGTCCTTCTCCTCATCACTCCAAAAGGTGTTAAGTATGGAGCCTGATTTACCCTTGTAATTTCCTGTGGTAAAAGCGCACATTTGTAAGGCCCCCATTATGAGGAGAAGCCATCGTGCGTGAAGGAAAATCACTCACCGGAAACCAAAATTTTCACGGACAAGAATCAGGGGCAACTTTAAAGGCCTCGGGGACGGAGACCCCCGAGATTTTTTTTTCGGCGGAATATTCTTTTTCGTCGGAATATTATGGTTGGATGGCGGCCGGAAAGTGGTCGAAAAACAACCGGTCGGTTGGCCGGTGGCCGGTAGTCAATGGCCGATGGCCGGTGGTCGGAAGTCAATGGCCGGTGGCCGAATTCAAAAGCGGACTTGTCTTCTCAAGGGCGGCCACACATGGGCGGATTGGAGGGTCCGATTTGGACTTATTCGCTCAAGGGCGGCTACACATGGCTGTCTCTCATAAGAGAGAGCAGCCCTTTTGGCCTATAAAAGGAGGCCATTTCTACACACATTTCATAGTGTAAAGTTGATGCAACAAGGTGAGTGTGAGGTGGTGAGAGTGAAGCAAGGAGGGAGCTCCATTAAGGGTATAATCCCTTTGTAAACTACTTCTTGTTTTGAAGTACTAAAGCCATTGAGTGGCTGCTTTCCCGTGGACGTAGCCCACATTGGGTGAACCACGTATATCGTGTGTACTCTCTCTCTCTCTCTCTCTACTCTATAATCTCGTGTATATAAATCTGTCTCTCTCCATTAAGTAATCTACTCAATTATCTATTTAGCTATGTCTTATTTCCTAACAAAAGGGTAGAGAGGAAACAAAGGAAGAAAGAGGCAAGAAAGAGGTCACCCTCTTCTCCTTCTTCTTCACCGTCCTCCTCTTCCGATGAAAGCAACAATTATTCTCCTAGAGAATACAAGAGGAGAGGACATTGCAAATCCTGCCCTGCTTAGAAAAGGTCCCAAAAGCTTAAGAAGTTCAAAGAGGGAGGAAAGAGTATCTCTTTTCTCACCAATGATGGCACCTTTGGTGCTACCGACAAAGTATTGGCCTTCATCCAGCAATTCGATGTGGCCTTTGGAGACGAGGGCTTCACAGAGTCCTCCAAGCTACACCATGCATCTATGCACTTTCAAAAATCTGCTCGTCAATGGTGGGCTAGTCTTCGCGGGAATGGCGAAGCCCCAAGGACATGGAAAACTCTATGAGTTTCCATAATGAAACAATTCCTTGCAAGTGATGCCAAGGACAAAGTGCTTACCGAATGGAGAAGCTTGAAGCTACTCTCACACAAGTCTATCCACAAATATGTAGACAAGTTTTGGGATTTATATCTCAAAGCTATAGTCTTTCAAAAGATAGACTTTGCAAAAAAAAATCAGCAATTTTGTGCAGGATTACCTGAAGAAATAGCCAAGTATGTCAACTCCCAATGGCATGGTTCTATCACCGCAGTCATCCACCACACTATGGTTGCATCTCTTATCAATTTCCAACAAGGGGCTAAAAGGAATGCCAAGCCCATGGAAAACAAAGATGCAAATGATGCAAAGGGGAAGAACGACGCTCAAAGTTCTTCCCAAGGCAAATACAACAACAACAATAGCAAGACCAAGCAGAAAGGAGTTTACAAAGGTTAAAAAAAACTCTCTCTTGAAGAGCTAGAGGCTTTTCAAAAAGATCACAAATGATTTAAGTGTGGCGAGCAAGGACATGGCTATCGTTCTTGCCCCAAAAGAAATGCCCGCAATGAGACTCCTAAAGCTTCCATGGTCAAAGCTCCAAAAGTGGATGCTCATTGCAAAGGCTCATCCCTTTCCTATGCTTGAGGAAAGGTGAGGAAGCATGATGCCTTCATCCTTTTTGACCCTGGCTCTACTCACAACTTCATATTGACAAAGTTGGCCATTAAGCTGGGCATTCAAGCTTTCGAGATGAGATATACTATAACTACTGATGGGGATTTCAAGAGACAGCAAGCCTCCATTACTCCCTTGATTGGGAAGTTGAGGCTTCATGTCCAAAGCTACATCGACAAAGAAGACTTTTTCATCTTTCCTCTCCAACATGAGGATGTTATCCTAGGGGGATCATGGTTCAACCGCATGGCTGCCAACATGAAGTTCCCTGAAAGGAGAATCTACTTCACCTATAGGGAAAAGAGCATGTACATAGATGCTAATGAGTCTGATCATACTATACCACTTGTAAATTCACCTGCTTTTGATAAGTCAATGAAAAGCTCAGTTTCCTCATACATGATTTTTGTCAAAGAGTCTCTAAATTAACAAAACAAAGTGATAGGAATCAAGAAGAATTAGATTTGTCTAATTTTCTAAGTAGATTCCAAGATGTATTTATTGATGACATCCCTGTGGAGTTACCTCCAAAACGAGGGGATGATGATCATATGATAGAGCTTCTACCCTAGAGCTCACCGCCTAATAAACCTCCGTATAGAGTTTCTCAAGCTCAACAAGAGGAGATTATGAGGCAAGTACATGAGCTGGTAGACAAGGGGATGGTGAGGCCTAGCTCCTCTCCCTTTTGTTCTACAGTCCTTTTAGTGCAAAAGAAAAATGGTACATACCACATGTGTGTGGATGATCAAGCACTAAATCGTATCACTATCAAAAACAAATTTCTCGTACTGTGGGTAGAGATCTATTTGATAAGCTGCAAGGTTTGACCTACTTCAATAGGATTGACCTTAAAAGTGACTATCATCAAATAAGGATAGTAAATGAAGATATCGTAAAGACAACATTTCGTACAATGTTGGTCTTTATGAATATCTTGTCATGCCTTTTAGTTTGACAAATGCTTCAGCCACGTTCAGTTGTTTAATGGAGAAAATTTAGAACCGATTGCAAGTTTATGGAGTGTTCTTTGATGATATCATCATCTATGCCAAGTCCTTTGAGGAGCACAAGCAACATCTCAAGGTAATTTTTCAAGCTTTGAGGGAGAACAAGCTTTTTATCAATCAAAAGAAGAGTGGATTTTTTCTTCAAGAGATTCAATATTTAGGTTATACTATCTTTCAAGATGGTATCCATATGGATCCATCAAAATTGGAGGTAATAAAAGCATGGCCTAATCCAAGGAATCTACATGAAGTACGAAGCTTTATTGGTATGCGTGCATACTATAGATGCTTCATAAAAAAATTCTCTCAAATAGCAGGACCATTACATGACTTAACAAAGAAGAACGTTAAGTACTCATGGAGTGCTAAAGAACAAAATGCTTTTGACAAGCTCAAAGACAAGCTTACCTCCCAACCAGTGCTTATGCTTTTGGATCTCTCAAAGCCATTTGAGGTCCAATGTGGTGCTTGTGGTGATTGCCTTAGAGCAGTATTGCTTCAAGAAGGGCATGCCATAGCATATGAGAGTCAAGGCTCAATGCCAATGATGTCTTGGGCATATATGAAAAAGAGATTTTAGCTATTCTACATACAATAGACACATGGAACCACTACATACCCTATTCTTCATATATGCCCAATGATGTCTTGGGCATATATGAAAAAGAGATTTTAGCTATTCTACATACCCTAGACACATGGAACCACTATCTATTGGGGACTCTATTTATTTTGTGAACGGACCACCAAAGTCTCAAGTACTTCATGACACAAACGAAGCTTTCCGACAAGCAAATGAGGTGGGCAAATTCTCTTTCGCAATTTAATTTTCATATTGCTCAAATTTTCTGGTAAGCATAATCACGTGGGCAATGCACTATCTGTTACCATATACATGTGGTAGTGATGTGTGTGAACACACTTAGGACCGCTGGGACATTTTTTCCCTCTCTACGAGGTTTTTTTCCCCCGTGCATTGTATATACGCCCATCATTCTAGGACTATCTATCTTTCCATTGCACACTAAGTGAAATACCCTCTGCTGTGTGAATTGAGCTTCCTTCGTCTTCTCCAAGTTGTATGTGTTTACCTGCAACCCTAATTCCAACAATGGGTATTAGAGCAGGTTGCGTCCTCTCGGGCTTAGTCGCCAGCCGCTCCAACACACGCCAGCTCACTTTCTCGGTTTCACTGAGCTTTGGTTAGTGTTTGTAGGATGACAAATATTTTGGGAAAGCTCAAAGAGCTTAATCAACTCAGATTTCTGATTCGGGCTCATTTCGGTCTCCGTTTCCACTACAAGCAATACTGCGCAGGCTATTTTGTCATTTTGTGCAATTTTTTTGTCAATGCTATTTTTCTGCATAACAAGTCCCTTATAGTATTCTATGGTGAGTCTTACAATTTTCCGAGCAAATACAAATCCGAGCAAATAATTCAGAGAGCACATGGATTTATGTATGAATGTGCACATGAATTGATAGGAACACTTTTCTTTAGTGGTTGGAAAGGGATCATATCCAATCATCTACCCTTCAAACCGACTGCTCTACATAGACCAACAATGCACTTTCACTAAACAAGCAAAAGTGAAGCAAATCAATACACACAACAAAATAACTTTATCCACAACTCTAAATGACCATGAACCTTATGAACTAGAATGGAGATAAGAAGAATCCTTGATACATATATATATATATAAAAACGACACAAAAAATGGAAAAAAAACCTGAAAGCGATGTTAATGTCAGAGAAGAGGAGTGGAGCTAGTCGTCAAGGGGGTTACATGCAATGGCATGCCACCCTCATTATCAATATCAAAGTAGGTAGAGGCCTCCTCCCGACTTTTCTTTTTCAGGTGAAGTAAGGGTAGCACATAATCTGTGATCAATGACTTGTCGATGTCAAGTGCAACACATGCACGTCGGCCCTGACAATAAGCATGCCATCATTACAAGAGCATTACCACACCCTAGATCCAAACAAATGTCTCCCAATGAAACATTTTGTCAAGGAGAATATTGATGCCAGCATTATGAATAGGTGAAACTCAGGTTTTGGCCCGTGTGGCGGTTTAGAATCAAGGTCAGAGTGGTGAAAGATACTTTTGTGGGGGCAATTGATCCTTGGCCATTTGAGGGCTTCATCTAGCTTTTGTATAATGTTGTGAAATACTTTTGTGGGAAAAATAATCCTTGGAAGTTGGCCACCTCTCAAAAGACCCCCAAATTTTGAGATTGACACCATGCGATACACATCGAGAGAAAGGGCTTGCAGTTGTGCACGTCCGGAATCAACGCACGGTGGCATTTGGTGTTTGTAGAGGGTGTGGTCATGCAGGGCATATAGGATCGTTGTTTGTTATGCACATAAGATTCCTACGGCCGGACACCTTCAAAATCAGAGGATGCCACTGTGCGGTGTTTGTAGAGGGCATATAGGATCGCTATCCAGTATGGACATAGGATTCCCAAAAAATGTTAGAAAAAACGGGGGTTGAGTGTATTTAAGCCACCGGCTAGATTTTGAGTTTGACTTGGAGAAAACAAAGAAATTTACACAAATTTTAGTGTAAATAGCTTCAAATTTTGACCTAAAACCAGAAGAATTTCAAGTTTTCCCTTAGGCCCCTATCACACGTCCGCTTGGACGTGTGTGTGATTGAGCTAACAGAAAAGATTGGTTGCATCATGAGTTCGCAACTTCAAAATCTCCCCCAGTGTAGACCCCTTGGTCATCCTCACCCTGGTGCGGACATCGGACACAATCCGTAGGGGGTTGAACCATGATGTGATGCGGGCTCGACGGACCTAGTAAAAGCTGGGCTACGCTCATTTGCGATTATTTTGGTCGAGAATAAAACTATATTGAAAACCATGTGACAACAACAGCGCTCAAGAGGGGGTTTTGTACCCTGTCCGTTGCCCACGTTTGATAGGGACAGAACCACCGCAACTGGAGTCACGAGCGTCTCTATCTTTATCACTGACTGTTATGCACATAGGATTCCAATTTCCCAAGATCATGCAGTACCTATGGAGTATGGAACTAGCGCACGTTGCCGTGCGGCAAACACCGGAGTGTCTCTATCATCATCGTTGTCCGTTATGCACATAGGATTGCAATTTCCCAAGGCTAGGCACCTCCGTAGCTGGCACACGTCGCCGTGTGGTGTTTGTAGTGCTAACTGGAGCTTCTCCATCTTTATCGCTGTCCGTTCCAGACACCTCCGGAATAAGCCCAGTGTTTGTACTGGAGTGTATATCATCTCCAGGTTGTTGTCTTCTATGGAGTTTATCAAGTTGGGTAGGGAAACAAGAACCGCAGAGCTTATATTAAGCAGGGAAAGTAAAAGAAGGCGTAGAGCTGCAGGTAGCGGCTCCGCTTCTTGCCCTTCAACGACAGTTCTATTAGCTCCAAATTCCCTTCCAGGCCCCAGCTCGGCGAACACTAGCACAGCAGACACTCTCTCTCTCTCTCTCTCTCTCTCTCTCATACGCATACTCTCACACACAGTACACGTGCTGGCGCTGATGCATTCCATTTTTTTTTGCACACCCATACTGGCATACTCTAGTCTACGTGCAGCACAAGGGAGGTGCTCATTTCTTCAAACATACAAAATTCCTTTCCTTAATTTGCCAGGAGGAAGTTTTAGAAAACTAGGTTTATTTTTGGGTTTTTACACTCTTTTTCTCTTTTTTTTTAAGGCCGAATTTCTTCTTCTCCCCTTGCCCTCAACCGGCATTTTTGAAATTGAAAACGGCAGGATAGTAAGTTGAAACACATTTTTGCGAACACTAGGAGCGAAAGAGGAAGAGATATATAGAGAGAGAGGGGGGACACTATAATGCATAGCATGTGTGTCTGCATTGTACGGTGCGTACAAGTTAATACAAAGCCTGAGAGAGATAGAGAGCCCAACTCGCCATTTTGATGAGACTGGTCAAGAAGTTTGAAGCAAGCTTCACAACACGAACTACTCTCTCTCTCTCTCTCTCTCTCTCTCTCTCTCTCTCTCTCTCTCTCTCTCTCTCGCGCCCCGTAGTTCTTTTCGCCAACTCTCCCATGGGAATGACTGCAGAGTGCTGCAGCAACTGATTCTCTTGTGCAAGAGAATACTTCCATTTATCTAGGCAAAAGAAGATGCAAGGTTTATACGTGAGAGACAAAATGGGCTGGAGGAAGAAGGAAGGATTATACGCGAGAGACAAAAATTTTATAGGCCAAAAGGGTTGCCCTCTCTTATGAGAGGCAGCCATGTGTAGCCGCCCTTATGCGAATAAGTCCAAATCGGACCCTCCAATCCGCCCATGTGTGGCCGCCCTTGAGAAGACAAGTCCGCTTTTGAATTCGGCCACCGGCCATTGACTTCCGACCACCGGCCATCGGCCATTGACTACCGGCCAATCGACCGGTTGTTTTCCGACCACTTTCCGGCCGCCGTCTGGCCATAATATTCCGACGAAAAAAAAAGTATCGGGGGCCTCCGTCCCCGAGGCCTCTAAAGTTGCCCTTGATTCTTGTCCGTGAAAATTTTGGTTTCCGGTGAGTGATTTTCCTTCACGCACGATGGCTTCTCCTCATAATGGGGGCCTTACAAATGTGCGCTTTTACCACATAAAATTACAAGGGTAAATCAGGCTCCATACTTAACATCGTCTGCATATTGCCAGAAGATTTATCTCTCAGATGGGTGTCACACACATGTATTCAAGTAGCTGATTTTGGATTAACATTGGACTTGGGTAGGTTCTTTTCACACCTACTTAGAATCTGTCTCCTTTGTTTCGAATAGTTCTTGTATGCTTGTATCCTTAACCACAGATTGGCATTTAGATGAGTCAATTCGACTACTATTGATTCTCTTTTGTAGAAGCTTGTCAATCTCTTTCTTCCAAAGCTTTGTATCTATCACAGGATCCTTAGGTGACAAGATTTAGTAGGATTAGTATCAAGGATGGTCAAAAGAGTGATCATATATTTCTCTTCATCCCAAAGTGCAAGTGGGTTGTTGGAGGTTTAGAGAAAATTTTCTTTTTGGACGGTCTCTATTTGTATTTTGTTTTTCTTTTCTTTTTCTTTTTGAAACCATTCTCTATATTTTTTTATCACACAATACAACTATTAATAGTATAACTAGATCTCTTTTTAATAGGGGTATTATATATTTTACCTATATAGGAGAAAAAATATATTTTTAGTAAAGGTGCTAGGGACTAGTTTTGATTATAGCACATATTTAAAACTATGTAAAGATAGTCTGATAGGTGATTTAGCATAGCCTAATGGTATCCACATATAAACAAAGTCTTTGATGACTACTTTTGAGCCATTACCATAGGCCACTTTAATAGGTTTAGAATATTGATGGATCACTGTTTTTGAAAATAAATATTTCTTTGCAAAGATTCCTCCCGCACCTATATCCTCTAAGGCATCTATTGCAATAACTTGGAACCCTTATGGTTTTAGCAAAATTCTGAAAATAGGAATTGCCACTTTGTTTTCATTGTGACAATTTTAAAGTCATTAGCCATTGTAAATAAATATGTAGGTTCTTTAGATTGCACATTGTTTTCATTGAAAATTTTAAATTCATTATCCTTTGTAAAATAAATATGTAGATTTTATTGGGTGTAGCCAGCTATTTTGCTTATTTGAGTTACTAATTCTTTGAGGCATTAAACAACTTTTGGTAAAAGATGGTTACCTACTGTAGGTGTAGTTGTTGATGTTGAGATTAAGAGTTGGTTACATGTTGTTGTTGATGATAGTATTTCACCAATCCCCCCCCCCTTCTCTCCCTTGATAGAGAGTGGAAACTTTCCTCTCTAACGATAAGATTGGTTTCCCATTGAAGTGGTGCTTCTTGTTTTGTAGAAGTTCTTAAAAGGAGAAGTTCTCTTTCTCCTTTTAAGCGAATTGGTCATAGGAGAAAGTGGATGGTTGTGTGAAGTAGAGGGAAGATTTGTAGGATATTTTCTATCGTCATTATCAAAACAGGAGGAAGGGGAAGAAGGTTCTTTTCCTGGTGGTGTTTCATTAAGTGATTTGACCTTTGCCTTTCCACTTACCAAATTACTGATGAAATTGGTATCAAAGAGAGGTTTATTTCTTTGATTTGTTTCATCTTCATTTTATTGGCTAAGGCTAGAATGACCATTCTATCTAAAGCAGGTGCTTTAGGTTCGCTTGCTTCTTTGAGAGAAGTGTTTAACTACTTTTAATAAGCATATACTTCACCTGAGAGAGGTGTTTAACTACTTTTAATAAGCATATACTTCACCTTAGACTTTCTTATCTAATTTCTCATATACTTAGGTAGTACTTGAACCAATTACTTTTGATTGTTCAATCTTGTAATTTTATGAAGTGTGTTCACCGTTTGAATACTTTCTTCGTTGTTGAGGGTTGAAGGGATTTGACATGAAATCCTCTAGAGTCGTGACACAGAGCTATGGGAAATCTTAGAATCTTTTGTTGATGAAGAGGCTTTGCTTTTTAAGCTAAGTAATTCTTCATTCAAAGTCAAAGATGTCATTTGATGATAGCTCTAAATAGCTATATTCTTTCAAAGCAATATTTTTGAAAGCCATCGATTTTTCTTCTTAGGACATTTAGAAGCCCAACGTCCTATTTTCCACACAAAATATATTTGTTTTCATGTTTTGAAGAAGCTTACTTACATTTTTTGAAGCTTTCTTTCAAACTTATTCTCCTTAAAGCTATTCTTTTTCTTCTTGCAAGAGCATTTCTTCTAAGAAGGAATATGGCCATAATCTTTAGTGTAATAGTTATGCTTCCAAAACTTCTTGGAAGGTTTAGGGTTTTCCAACTCTTCCTGTGCTTGTTTTTATATGCAGAGTTCCTGTATTACTACCTATAAAGCTTGGATAATACCTTCCAATGTTATTGATTGGGATCCATATTAATATTATCCAATTTTTCCAAAAGTAGTTTAGTGATGGCTTTTGGGATATTATCTACAAATTGTGCTTTGATTTCTAAAGAGTGGTATTTACTTGCTCATGATTAAGCTTTTGCAGTTAATATAAAAATCCCAAATAGAAAGAAATAGATTTCAATAGAGTGGTATTTATACTTGCGTTATAGATTAATTTTTTGCAGTGACTACAAAAATCCCAAGTAGAAAGAAAAGCACCCGTGGGTACACACACACACACACACACACACACACACACACACACACACACATTTGTTTTTTTAGTAATGCCAAATTGAATTACCAATGGGAAACCTCCAAACGAGGAAACCCCATAGAAAATATTACAAACGGGGATTCAAGGTTGTATAGAAACACAAGTGTTGGTTGTACTTTACTAAAAGGAACTGCTTGAAATGCCTATGGGTAGTTTTTGTCCATATCAATTATCAATAAATCCCACAGGGTCCACCTTAGAATATGTAATATGTAAGTGTGCCAAGTAATTTCATTGAGGAGGAATTTCAATTTAGAAAAGTTACAAAATTATGTATATAATAGTCTAGAAGAAAAATTCTTGATTGTATCTAATTGAAGAGGGGTTTGAAAGCTTCCCAATGAACACACATTTTACAAAAACATTTCTCTATAATATAGATAAAATGCAGAATATATAGCTAGACAAAATTGTCCAACTATGAGCTCTATATGTCCATTTTCCAATATTCATTAACGCTTTGAAGGTAAAACTTTTGATGCTGAGAGAGAGAGAGAGAGAGAGAGAGAGAGAGAGAGAGAGAGAGAGAGAGAGAGAGAGAGAGAGAGAGAGAGAGAGAGAGAGAGAGAGAGAGAGAGAGAGAGAGAGAGGGGGGGGGGGGGGGGGGGGGGGGGGGGGGGTGGGGTGGGGGGGGGGGGCATTGCATTTGCAGTGTGGAGCCTTTGATGGATCAAAAGACTTAAAAAGAGTGAGAGAGAGGAATTGAAAAACATAAAAAAGGGTGCACAAAAGGATGGTGATATTGCAATTAGAATTTAAATCCTTTGCTTGCTTGATTCTTTTTCTTGCTTTTCTAGCCTTGCTTGATTCTATTTTCTTGCATTTTTTAATGCATCCGAGAAGAGGTGTATAAGGAGCAAACACAGGGATTTGAGGATCCGAGACATCTTGAGTACGTGTATAATATGAGAAATCAATTTATGGGCTGAAGGAGTCACCTAGAGCTTGACATGCAAGGGTTGTAGCTTATTTTAGACCAACCAAGGGTCATGGGAGTCCCGTGCGAGACAACTCCATAACACTTGGTTCAATATTAGGAGATAAGTATTTTGAATCCTTTAAGGTTGGAGTGGGTCATGCAGGGAGAGTTAGACAACTTGATTTTCAAAAACGAGCAGTACCATAGCACTAGGGAAGTTTATGATCATTTTGCCAATTTAACCAAGTCTTGAAAGAAGAAGAGTATACAACTTCTACACATAGTATGAGAGTTTTAGGATCACTCTAGAAAAAAAAGGAAAATGTGTATTCAAATAGGAATAGGGTGAAACCGTGCAAGACTATGCAGCTAGGATGGGACAATATGTCATAAGATGTCTAGACAAAAAATTCCAGAGGAGGAGAGAGTTATATCTTTGTTCTTGGAAGGTCTTTTAAACAAGAAAGGAGCTACATAGGAGTTAGTATAGTATGAAACATGCCACATTAGAAGCCTATAAACTTGACACAATTGATGTAGGCAACAATTAAAAGATGCATGGAGAAGAGACCAAGAAATGGACACAAAGAGTGATACGATAGTGGCCACCGTGCATTCCCAGGTGGGTCTGATAGTAAACCCTTCTATGGCTGAGGACAAGAAGACAATGAAGAAGATGCATCAATTGATAGCAATTTTCCAAAGACAAATTCCATTGAGAGCTATAGGTGTCATTGGCTCCTTAAAGGAGCCCCTTGGTTCAACCAAAATGACTCAAATGGTGTGAAATCAAGGATTAATGTGTGAGGCATAACTGCTATTATAGGCCAAAATATGATGGGAATGTGCAAAATGTTCCCATGAGACCCCAAAGACAACTAGCTCATATGTATCCACAAAATATGAGCCAAATATCAAGGCCTACTGCATGGGTGGAAAGACCTCAACTTATCTCGGGACAATACCCTCCATTGTTAAGTGGAAATGTAGAACCTGTGAAGTGGGTGCAACCTAAAACACAAGCAGAGGAACAATCCATAGCTTCACTCTATGCCTACGATGGAAGGGTCACATATACCAGCACCTACAATGGAGCAACCCTATTATGCTCTATGTATCTTTCATTGCAAATGGTGAAACGAGACCTCTAGCTCCAAAGCAAAAATAAAAACAAAGATCAAGAGGATGTCACAATTGTGCAGCTACAGTGATCATTGGAAAGTAAATTTTCTGATAGTCATAGGAATTTCGCACCTTCTACCACGTACTATCATAGTTATGGTAGAAAGGGGAAAATTTTTCCAAAAGATTGTCTAAAAATTCAAAAGAATTAAAAAAAAAAAACTTTGAATGTGGAAGGGATGGCCCGTCCAACAAGTGAACCTATGATACTAAAAGTGGTAACGTGAGCTCAACCAAAGCTCCAAAAAACCAAATGATGTTATAGGATTTGATTGGGATTATAAATTGTCAAATGTAATTTACTTTGGCAAGTATTATGACATCTATTCCAATCAAATTGTTCTTTCGTCCTATAGGTTAGATTGTTAGATTGGTCCTATAAAGTTAATACCCCATTTGGAAAAGGCTCTCACTTTCCTGGTAGGTATAAAAGAAATATTGAGAATTCTTTGCAACATTTATGCCCATTAACATGCATCACATTTTCTTATTAATTCTTAATTAGATAATAGATGTCAATAGACCCTTTTTTAAGCTGGGTCTATTTTTAAGCTGCTCTTTTTTCATGAAAGTATCCCATGAGAAACTAGACTTGTGATCACATAAGGCTTTGGATTCCAATCCTTCTTCCAACTTTGTCTTCTAGAAGCCATGATGCTACATTACAGTGATATCTATGATTAAACATTGCCAAGAAGATATCTCTCTCTCTCTCTCTCTCTCTCTCTCTCTCTCTCTCTCTCTCTTTCACACACACACAGATATATATATATATATATATGTTTCTTATTATTTTTGAAGAATCTTGACTTTTACCGACATGAACATCTGAGAAATCTTCATTGAAACTTAAGTAGAAATATTATCCAAGATACTATGAATGTACAAGAAGAAATCTTCATTGAAACTTAAGTAGAGGAGATCCACATCATGAAATAATATTATCCAAGATACTATGAATGTACAAGAAGAAGAGCACTTAGATGCCTAAGTGGATCGATTGCAAAAAAGCACCTGATGACCAATTGGATCTACCACCTATTCATAGACATAGTTTCATTTAGATACTCATCCCCCACTTTCTATAGCGTACTCACTCATTCTTCTTGTTTTGAAATAACTACCGCACACGTTTACATATACAATCAAGGTTTCTTTATTAACTTTTGTCACAATTTCATTCATATAGCCCTTCAAACGTCACCCAAATAATTATTTCTCAAACATGATTTAATGGAAACAGTCCTATCATTTAACAAAGTGAATTATCCACCGTTACAATTTTGCCACTACTCGCATAATTTTCTTTGTCTACCCAACAGAGCCTTTGAAAAGTTTTTGTTACCCAAAGGAAAACTTCACATCCTAATCTCTTACAATCTGTTGAGGCAATCCATGCAATCCAAATATCTCCTTAACAAACAGTCATGCAATATCAAACGTGATAACAATTATCTTGACTAGAATGAGGTGTGCAACCAAAGTGAGTAGGTAATGACAATTTATATCCTCCTTAGATTGTAGTCAATCCAATCACAAAGTCCATACTTATGCATTTCCACATCATTTGGGAAATACCAAGTGGTTAAAGTTTACCAAGGAGTTTAATCTTCTTTTGCTTGGTCCTTTGGCATGTCAGTATCGACAAACATAGTGTAGAATATCTCCCTTTGGCTCAATCCAATAGAAACTTTTGCAAATATCATTTAGGGTCTTCACATACCTTGCATGTTCTAAAGTGTAAATAACATGGGATTCAACCACAATAGGCTTCCTTAGGTTAGCATCCTTTGGTGATGTATTGGTGGTATATTCTTTGATTCTCTAAACTAAATGGAGACTAAACAATTATAGCTTGCCTTTGATAATCAAGATATGATAATAAAATTTACTTGATCCTTTCAATGATAGGGTTGGGTATATATATAAGACTCAAAATGGGTTTTCAACTAAGAGAATCTTCTTACTGAGTTTTCCTTCCTTGGGCGGTAAATATTGTCAAAGTTGTATTCTTGGAAAATCTCTAACCAACGTCTTTGTTGCGTACAAAGATTGTTCAAAGGCAAAGAAACCACAAAACATAGTTAGTTATAAAAGTTATTCCCAATAATAACTTTTATTACCAGCCTATGATTCCCAATAATTCTCTAAGCTCGCTTACATTAGATGGTTGGGCCATTCAACAATTTCTTGAACTTTAGCACGGTCTATTGAGATGCTTTCTTGAGAAATGATAAATCCCAAGTATTCAATCTTTGAAGAGAAGAAGGTACACTTTCTCATCTTAGCATATAGTTTGTGTTGCGGAAGAAAATCTAGCACCCTCCTCATAGTGGACTTTGTGTTCTTCTTCATTCTTTGTATACACTAGAATATCATCAAACACGACAGGATCAAAGCCATTTAGGTAAGACCTAAAAATATCATGTATCAATCTATTGAATGTAGTTGGTGTAGTAGTCAAAAAAAATGACGTCACTATACGATCCAATTGGCCATACTGCATGCTAAATGTTGTCTGGATCTATGTTTGAGAAGACCTTAGATCTATATTATCTATTTAAAATGGATCTAAAGCCATATTGCATCTTAAATGTTGTTTTTGGGATACTTGCTTTACTCTTATTTGGTAATACCTCAATCCTAGATCTAGTTTGAGAAGACCTTAGATCCATGTTATTTATCTAAAACTTCATCAATGAAGGGTATAGGATAGTTGTTCTTAGTGATTACTTGGTTCACTCTTCTATGGGTCAATGCAAAGTTAAAGACTTTCTTTCTTTGGTACAGTGTGGGTACCCTCCAACTTGACTTACTTGGTCTAATAATCCTTGTTTTAGAAGTTGATGAAGTTGCTCCTTCCATTGAATGGCCTCTGATAGAGATTTCAATGTCTCTTTGATACAAATTCATTGTGAAACGTGCCTAAACATTGTAGCTACCACACCTTTCTTAAGTATATATCAAGTCTACTCAGTACCTGGAAGGCATAGCGATTGTAAGTGTGTCACTTTTTGTATGAATACACTTTGGAACATTTGAAATATAAGTGAAGAGCATTTAGACAAACAAGTCAAACAAGAGAAAACCTTTCTCTTCATTTCTTTTGCAACATTTACGTTGATGATTACCTTTCATGCAATTCATTGTAAGCGTAACTAAATACATTTAATCCTTCAACTATAGTTTAGTACCCAATTAACAACTTTAAAAGGATAATTATCAAACTTAACAAAATACTTATCCAAGGCCTTACAATTATGGAGCATTTTGTCTTTAAGTTTTTATTGAGGGACACTTCTCAATGAAAGTATCTCCTCTTCTCCTTCAAACTTAGGATGAGCATCTTCTAGTGTAAATCTTGAGGGATATCATCCTAAAATCCTTTAGTAGATATACAAAAAAAACATTGTATCTTTGCCAGTGACCAGGTAGCTTATGATTTCAAGCTATTGTGTTTTTTAGCACTTGAGCCTCAAGGGGTTGTACTAACTTTTTGCTCAATAGGCACACTAATTTTGCGTGACTTCTTCTACCAGCTTTTTCTCATTGTGTACTATCCACAAGCTTTTTTTTCATTCTAGAAGAACTCAATCATTTTCTAAGAATTTAATATTACACCTAGGTTTGCCAATAGCATCCTTTTACTTTTGCAATCCCGCCTTCATAGCTTTGTCGATCTAAGCAGACAGCTCGCGTAGACCAAGACTATATTCATTGGTTTGTAAATATTTTCCTATGCATCTTCAAGATCAATGGGCCTTTTGATCTTGCCTCTAGCATACTTTGTCTTTTGGCACATACAACATTGAGACACAAAGTGTTAAATATCCATTCTCAATGTAAGCCATAAAAGTTTGTCTTGATACCATTCATGCGGTGACTTGGATTCCTCTATATTCATAATAAGGTCCATGGAGCATTTGGTTCAGACATAATCGTCTCTTGTAAAGTGTAAGTTATACATGACCGTCCCATAAAGAAGATAACCATTTAGCAACATAAATGGTTCTTTCTATGTTAGAGCTATGGAAAACATATTGTCTTCGAGACTAAAAACGTGCTCATGTACCATAGTGGTTAGATCATTGTGGTAGGCTACTGAGACAACATTCGACCATGGTCTACATGAGCATGCATCACCTACAAAATACTATCTCCCAACTATATAAAAATAATTGCAGAAAAAAGTTTGTCCACCTCATTTGCTTGTCAAGTAAGTTCATTTGAGTCATATGGTACTTGAGACTCTTACGCTCCATTTGAATTTTGAGGAGCATTCTAAGTGAATTCACCATGATGAGTGCTCCGATGTGTACAAAGAACATACAATTAGTTACAAGCTCTTTTTCATAGGTTCTTACAGTCATTTGTTTCTAGAAATTGGCTCTCTATCATGTGATATTTCAAATATAGTATCACCAAGTCTCCTCTTGGTAGTTCAACCACTTTTTTACCTTAGGGGCCATTAAGCCATGTTCAAGCTAGCCCACATCTTCTTCCTTTTAGCTAACATTCATGCAAATTTTAGAAACATTCAAGACCCATTTTCTATGCATTTCACTCTTGTAAAAGCACATTTGGAAGGAATTTCATCGGCACTTCTAAAGGTTGCATCATCCTTTTGGCACCCTAGGGTCCTGAGATTCACCTTAGAATAATTGCATTGGCACTTCCAAAGGTTGCTTCATCCTTTTGGCACCCTAGGGTCTTGAGATGCATCTTACAATCATCTTTTGTAATCTTGGACTTTCCACTCTTTTTTTCTCTCCTTAGTTCTAAAGAGAGAAATTAATTTAAGTAGACCAAATTTAAATTAGTTATCAATTTCTTCTTGAGGATTTCTATGGATACAACATTCTTGTGCGAGTTTTCTTGGACCGTAGTATATTGTATTAGACATCACTGGTTGCTATAGAATCATACAAAATATATGCAATATCCTGTTTAGAATAATTGAGTTTATAAAAATTTCTCATGACAAAAACTTAATAAGGATTATATTTGTGATTGTGATCCAAGGTAGCTGGTTGATTGAACTATTTTGGTGGATCAAAACATGCATGCAAACAAGATACATGTGGGCGAGCTGGTGGTAGCCATACAGAACTCCTTCCGCACATTTAATCAATTTCTCCCGCTAACAAAATCATGATTGGTGAAGACTATTAAAATCACTTTGTTGTAAAGCCATCAATTAAGTGCAATGACTCCAACAAGGACCATCCAATTTGGAAGCACTCTAATAAGCTAGACGAATTGGACCAACTTCAACTCTTCAACCCACTTGTCTGATTTCAAATTTGTTTGCTTTGGATAGAGACCCAAACATTAATGCATTTAATAAATTAATAAATTATAGTCTTCAAGACATAAATTTTATTGAAAAATTTAAGAGATGTGGGGAAAATTACCCCGGAAGAGGGTGGGTAGATGGTGAGGTAGAGAGGGAAGGTTTGGTCCAAGGATTTGGGAGGAGAGGGGGCTTGCTAAAAAGGGAGTGGGTGGTGGGTGAGTTTTAAGAAGGGAGAGGTTGAATATGTCTTCAACCTCCTTGGGTTTTTTGGGGGAGTGGGGGAGGGCCTTTGTTATCAAAATCATAAGCATGTATGCTTAGTTCTTATAAACTTGTTCCAGAAGTTTTGTTACATTTGGATGTCATTTGATGCTGTAACGGACATGATTTGTTTGTCGATGAGCGATTGGCTTTTGGTGATTTCAGTCACTTGAGTGTAGATTGAGTTAGATGCAAGTTGTTTGTTGTTTTCCAAGAGATTGACAACCTCTTGTAGCCTCTATGTACTAGTGAAGTCAGCTTCATCCCATGGATTGACAATTTAATCGTGGTTCTTGCTAAATCTGTAATAAGATAGGAGTGAGGTTAGGCACCCGTCCCACATTTGGCGCCGTTGCCGAGGATCGAAGAGACCTAAACTAGGAAAAAACATGAGCGTCTTGTGAAGTTATCCTTTAACTTCTTCTAGGATCTCCTAGAGTAAAAACTTTCTTTTTAGAAACCCCATAGCTTAAGATTGTCGTCTTTTGCTGTGTAGAGGTAGCTTGGAAGTAGTTGTAATTGCTGAGTACCTTTAGGATTATAGAACGAGGTTATGATTTTGAGAATTATTGATGGACGAGACAAGTCTTACGATCAAGGCTCACAAAACCATAAAAAACAAGAAAAACGAGTGTTTGTGGACACTTTCCACAACCCCATTGCAGTAGAACCTAGGAGTAGGATAAGTAGAATCTGAGGTGGAAGTGGATTTCAAAACATTGCTCTCTTTGAAGGAATCATTGTGAGTTGTTATTTAAAGTTACAGAATTTCAGGTCTACGGCTAGAAACAACATGAAAAGACTGCCAATCACTCAATCCACCTGGAGAGTATGCTTAAAAGTTGTATGAACCAGTGGGTAAGCTGAATGACACATTGAGGTAAAAATTTCAAGAGTTTGCAAAAACTCAAACTATTTACTTTTTCTTGATATTTTAGGCCACATTAAGTTTTAACTTGATTCATAGGTTTAAAATAGCTCATGAAAAGACTGTCCATTCAAAAAGTGCAAAAAAGTGTTCATTTTGGGCCTAAAGTAAATAATCGCAATTATTTACTTTGAGCTCAAAACTGACCAAGGTTGATACCAGTGACTCATTGCATGTGTACAAACAAGTTTTGTAAAGGCACATAGAATTTGGATCACCAAATTGACCAAAAACTGGGTAAAGACTAAATTCTATAATGACTTTTGAGAACTTGAGTGTAAATTGGGAAAAATTTTGTTCAAACTCAATGAAACTCGATTCATAGGCTTATATTGATGTGATAGACATGTGTACATACTCAGTTGACCAAAAAGATGCAAAAATTTGTCAAAAGTAAATAATCGCGATTATTTACATCTGTCCCATTTTTCAACTTTTTTGACCAAGTTAGCATACCAATAGCTTTAGCATGTTGTATTAAGCCCACAAACCAAATTTGCTAAGATTTGGATCATTGGATTGAAAATTATGACCAAATTTGTAAAGTCGGTCTGCGGACACAGAACTGATGACCATTTGAACAAAAATTGTCCAAACTTGATGAAACTTGGCTAGAGATATTAAGTTGAGGTGCTTAACAGATCTGTGCAAGGTTGGGACAAAAAATTGCAAAAAATTAGCTGGAGTAGATAATCGTGATTATTTACATCTGCTTCAAAAATTGATAATCTTGCACATTTGAGTATACCACAAGGTCAAGCATATCAAGTAGACCACACAAATCAATTTTGGTGAAATTTGGATCACAAAAGTCAGACTTAATCGAGATTCTTGAAAACCAAGTCTGCGAACACGAAACAGTTGATAAACTTGAACAAATTTTGTCCAAATTTAATGAAACTTGTCCAGGGACCTTAACAGGTTGTACACTTGACAAATCGAGCCACCAATTCTGACTTTTGAACTTGTACAGTGTTAGACCAACATATCACAGGGTCACCGGGAAATTTTGGGTTCAATCGGATCCAAATTGGTACATGTTCACTCAATTTTCAGGTTGTAGATTAGTCCTTTGATTTTTTTTGCAAAAGGGGAATCTGAAAGTCTCAATTGTTGACTCCCATAGCTCGATTTGAAGTGATCCACATAGACCAATCACAATAGTTAGCAAAAACTACACAGTCTTTGTGAAAGAATAGCTAACTTAATCAAAATTTATACAAGAATCAGGTTGCAGACAAGGAATAGGCAGCTTGACAGAAGTTGCATTCAAGTCAAGTGGAAAAAGTTGATAACAAGTCAATCCGACGGTAAGTACTCTATCTAGGGTTTCACAAGTCTTTATGAACCTTAGATCTGGTCGTATACTAGGAAACCAAGGCATATTTGGAGAAACCTCTAGTAGAGTATCCACCAAAGAGAGTGTGAATCAAGGCAATCCCTTGCACACTATCCTTGAATAAGTTTCAGACACTTTTTCAGATTCAACATCTGAAATGTCTTCCTATTCGACTCATTCAAAAACCGGAACGACAGTGCGCTACAAGCATATACTCTCATTTTATAAGACTAATCGCCATGGAGCTTAGGTTTACCTGGATCCTAATGAAGAGTATGTTGTTAACGTTGATGACCATGGTATTGAGTTTGAAGAAGAAATCAGGGCAAACAAACAAGGAAAAATGTACATGGATAGAAACGGAACTCAGTATTTACAAGTTGAAAACCCTGACGTGATAGACAAATGGGGGTTAGAAGTAAACACCATAATTCCAGATATGGAAGCAAAGGAAGGACCACCAACTTTAGAATTTAAGGGATACGATCAAGTTGATTTGAAGCCTTTGAAACGGCTTAGTACAGATAATCTTAGGATGGGAGTCTATTGTTGGGAGGATAGAAACGTCAAGGATCTTCTGTGGACTTCGCATGCCAAATTAAGACAACTAACACCCATGAAGATCATCTATATCTTCAAAATCAAAGATAAGGTTCGGCAGATCTACCAACTATTTGTTTAGGGATTGTTATAACAACAACTTTGTTATGAAGACTCCTGAGGAGGTGGAACAAACAAAATACCAAGGGTATTCCATAAGGGATTGGATATTGGGCCAAGAACCAGAAACCATTCCGAGAGAAGAACACTGTGAGAGATCTTCTGCGAGTAATGTTAAGAAACCAAAAACCACCTCATCACAAAGAAAACCAGGTGACACTAAAGCCAGTCTAGGGCTACATGAGTTACTATTTCCAACAGATTGGTTTGAAGGACTCGAAACGGGACCAACTGTCAGGAGACCGAGAGTTGAACCAAATGGACATGTCAGACCAGCTGATTTTCAAAAATGGGTCAAAAAATACAGTGGATCTGGGGATGCCTATGACCACCTAGCAAGCTTTAAGCAAGTGCTAAGAGCAGAACGCATATTCGATTTCCATACTCAATTCGAGGGGTTTAAAATGATATTAGAAGGAAAAGCATTAACATGGTTCCAAAACATTCCACCAAGGTTGATCGTGGACTTAAATACATTCGCTCAAGGATTTGTAGCTGCTTGTTCGAAAATGGGGATCAAACATAATACGGTAGCTCAAATCTATAGCTTTAAACAGAAACAAGGTGAGTCTGTTAGGGATTGTGCAACTCAAATGAAACAATACATTGCCAGATGCCCAGAGCTAGAGATACCTACAGAAGAATAACTAGTATCATTATTTCTAGAGGGACTGCTAAACAAAGAACTTCATGCTATATTGTATAGCAAGAAGCATATAATCCTAGAAGAGTGTGTGTCAGACGCTATTGACTTAGGAGACAATTGTGATATTTTCAATGCAGAAGATGTCCCTAAGGATATTCAAAGCAAGAAAACAGCATCCACTAAACTAGCTCAAGTAGGAACGGCTGCTGCAGCACCACTTTCAGCCATAGAATACATGCTCAAAAGGATGAATGACATGATGAATAACATACAAAAAGCATCTATGAGAGGACCAGGACAAGGGATACCTCAACAGGGACAACCAATTAGGCCACAGAAATGGTGTGAAATCGAGGGTAAATGGACCAACCATGAGAACAATGAGTGCTTTTACCAACCCAAGTATGATGGTAATGTTCAGTACGTGCCTATGAGTCCACAAGGACAACCCATGTACAGATATCAGCCTAACATGGCCCTAGCTCAAAGACCACCGATGGGTATGAAAAGACCTCAACCCGTGTTGGGTCAACAACTTCCATATTCGAGACATAATGCAGTGACTGTAAAGTACATGCATCCAGAGGGAGTCATAGATGAACAAGTACTAGTGCCTGCTACACCCTATGCTGAGCCTAGTCCATCTACAATAATGGTAGAAGGAGATTGGTATAATTCATATCCACCACCAATGGAAGAACCTGTGACTTATGCTACACTAGAGCTTGCACCAATGTACTATGTGGCTAATCAAGGTGTCAGACCTCCTATGGTAAGAGCCATGATTAAGCCAAGAACTGGGAACAGTCATAATTGTGGTGCAGATGATCCTTGGAAAAATGAATGCCCAGAGCCTGACAAGAACCTCAAGCCAGTTGAAGCTTATTGCATACAATGTTGCAAAAAGGGAGGACACTTCCCAGAAGATTGTCCGAAAAATCCTTTAAACAAGGGTAAAACAGTAGTGAACGTAGTCCAAGTGATACCAAGTAGCTCATCTGAGAGTGAACCGATTGTTCCAATCAAGGTAATCACCAGAGCCCATGCTAAGAAAAAGAAACATAACCCCTCTGATGATTCAAAAAATACAAAAATTTCTTCTAAAAAGACCAAACAAAGCAGAAACAAAAGGTATGAGATGAGAAAACAGAAACCAAGGACTGAAATCGAGGAGAAAGCAAAGAAGCTATTCCAGGGAAAGGTGAAAGAAATTGGAAGCGAAATCAAGGAAACCAACGTGAAATCTGGAGAATCAATTTTGGTTGACAAAATTTTTGAGCCTATTAATGCAGCCTTGGAATCCTACCAAGTGGGACTTAAAGCAGGCCAAAACATGGAAAACAAATGGAAAAACTATCCTTGTCCAGACATGGAAGCAGCTAAGCTTGAAGCTTATCAAAATTTGGTAAGAATCACGCAAGAGTTGCTGGAAAAACAAAAACCCAAGCTCGAAAGTATGGCAAAACCTGAGGAGCTTGTGGTAAGAGACAATAAAGAAAAATCCAAAGTAGTGGTAGAACCCTGCCTTGAAACAAAAGAGCCACAACTTATAGTGCCGGACAGCGAAGATGCCTTAGATGGAATTCCATTCGTAGAAGAAGACTGGCCAGGACACTTATGGAAAAAATTTAGAGAGATTAATGATGGGAGTTTAACTATGAAGTCAGCTCCTATAGAGGAAGTTTGGTTAGATAATCTACCTCCTGAAATGGACATGGATGTATAATCCTTCTATGGGGATTGTGGATCTGAAGCTTCGGGGATGTCTAAACCATTGACCTTGAAAACACTACCCTGTTACTTGGGAGATAAGGAAGATGAATCCATAGTGTGTAAAACCACTCAAGTAAAAAGAGCGGAACAGACTCTAGAAGTAGACAACATCCATTCAATCATGTCTACACCCATCCAATGCACTCTTACTTTAGGAGAACTGTTAAAAATTAGACCATACTTATGGAATGACCTACAGAAAACTCTAGAGAAGGTGGGAATAACAGGGCTAATCGCAAAAAAATTGGGAAAATTGAAACACGAAATGGACAACAAAGAGATTTGATATGTTCCAATGAACAAATTTGGAGAATACTACGGATGGGAAGAAGGAAACACAACCCTTCTAGTGAAATATAATGACATAGAAACCATGGAAATACTGGATAGTGGGGCAAGCATAGACATCCAAAAGCAGTATGGGAATCCTGGGAACAACCAACCATTAGACAAACTTGAATGAAATTGAAATTGGTTGATGGACACATTGAAAGACCATTAGGACTGCCTGAAAAAGTAATAGTTAATTCCTGTGGGATTGAATATCAACACACTTTTGCCATAGTAGACTTTGGAAAGAAACTCAATTACGAAATCAACTTGGGAAGACCTTTCATGCGATAAGTACAACTCATTCAATATTGGGGGAACAATTATCTGTACTTGAAGCAAGTGGGATCAATTACCAGGGTTAATCTAAAGGATCACACTTATAGAGACGTCATGAAAACGCCCATACAAGAATTCGATTTAGTCTCTTCATTTGAAACTAAGCTTCCATCTTGGTTGAAAAAAGATACTCCTATTTGGATTTGCAGAGCTTCAGAAATCGAGAGTTTAAAAAGAGAAGAATGTATCTTAGAGAGGGATTACACGGATGAAGCTTATGTACCTGAACCCTTTCCAGAGCATTTGTTTGAGCCATTTGAGTGGACTCAAATTTTAGCAACAGTGGATGTATGTGTAAATACTTCTATGCCTACTCAATTTTGCAATGTAGACGGCTATGACATAATTCCTATACAAATTATCTCAACCCTCCACATTGAAGATGAAATTTCGGAACCCAAGGACTTGATGAAAGGTCATCAAGTCTTTTTAGACCTCTACTATGATGCAACAGATGAGTTAGAAGAACACTCAGCTACCTCAGGTGATTCGGGGTCTGAAAAGGAACATGTGAGAGCTAAGCTACTCATGAAAGGAGGGGAGGAAAATTTTTTTGACTTTCCTAACCAAAAAACAAGAAGACAGAAATGGTATAGACAAAAAAGAGACACTAGAAATTTGAAATCTAGACCTATGCCATCAGCCTCCAATAGAACATAGTTCCTGAAGCAGATAGATGCACATGATTGTGTCAAGGACAAAATCACTGGCATATATCCTTCAAACAAAAATCCAAAAATCTCAAAAACGTCAAGAAAAACGAGAATGAAACTCAAGCAAAACGTAAAAACCAGGACAAAGATTCAACCATGACACGAGTCGAACGAAAAAGAAATATCAAGAGTTGAAAAGAGCTCTAAAGGAGATATGTACGATTGAAATGGAAACCACTGAAGAGGATGGTAAAGATGTAATGAGCGTTCCATCCCATTACAAGAAATATACTCTCCAAGATCAAAAAATCACAGTCGAGCAACCTGTTAGAGACTACAAAAACAGGGCGAGTCCTACGAAGGGCCCGAAAATGCAAAAAAGATAGATTTGGCCGAACCATCAAGAGAAGAGCATAGACCAACCTATATTACAAATGACCTTATGGAAGAAGAAGAAGGGATTTTGTTAAGCTTACTGAAAGAATACCGAGATAGCTTTGCTTGGTCTTACAAGGATCTCAAGGGTGTTGATCCAGAAATCTGTCAACATATCATACCCATGAGAGATGATGCAAACCAAGTAGACGAAGGGCATACACATACAATGAAACATTTTCTAGGAAGATCAAAGAAGATATTGAAAAGCTAAGGGAGGCTGAATTCATTATGAAATTGAACACACAGACTGGGTGTCTCCAATTGTGGTAGTACCCAAGAAAAATGGAAAATTACAAGTGTGTGTCAACCTCAAGAAAGTGAATGCAGCTACCATTAGAGACAACTTTCCTCTTCCAATCACTGAGCATGTTTTAGAACAAGTTGCAGTAGAGAAGCTTACAGCTTTTTACATGGCTTTTTGGGATACAATCAACTTTTGGTTGACCCAAAAGATCAGCATAAAACTGCCTTTGCAATGAAATGGGGTATTTTTGCCTATCAAGTTATGCCTTTTGGGTTAACTAATGCCCCTGCCACCTTTCAAAGATTGATGAGCCATGATTTTAAGTAATATATCTTAGTAAATTCTTGGAAGTATATATGGATGATCTATGCGTACATTCATCAATCCGGGATGATCATTTTGAACACCTCAAAAAGGTATTTGAAAAATGTAGACTTCATAGGATTTGCTTAAATCTTGAGAAGTGCACATTCATGGGTAGACAAGGAAAAATTCTTGGACATATAGTGTCTAAAAATGGCATAGCTATTGATATGGACAAAATTCATGTTATTGTTGATTTGCCTACACCGAAACGGTCAAGGGGGTTCAAGCCTTCATGGGGCATTGTAGATATTACAAACGGTTCATTTATATGTACGCTATAATTGCAAAACCCATGTATAGCTTGATTATACACTTTGAATGGACTGAGGCGTGTAAAGAATCCTTCATGAAGCTTAAGCAAGCTCTCACTTTAGCTCCAATATTGAAAGCACCAGAGTGGAATAAGATATTCCACATAAATGTAGATGCTTCCAATTTTGCGACATCGGGTGTATGCTAGCTCAACCAGGAGACAGAAAAATTGATTTTCCTATTTCTTATGCTAGCCGACAGTTGAATATGGCAGAAAATAATTATACCACCACCAGAAGGGAAGGACTAGGAATGATCTATGCCGTAAAAAAGTATAGACATTACCTATTAGTAAACAAATTTGTGTTCTTTGTGGACCACCAAGCCTTATTATACTTGGTCAACAATCCATGCAACACATGAAGAATACTGAGATGGTTCATCATTCTTCTAGAATTTGATTTCACTGTAGTTGTGAAAAAGGGCACTACTCATCAAAGAGCATATCATTTATCTAGCATTGTTTCAGGGGAACCACCTAAAGGAGTAAATGATGATCTACCAGATGTCTATCTGTTCTACATGGAGATGATACCTCGATGGTCAAAAAATATGATATCATTGATGACCATAGCTCAAGTGGATTCACAAATACCACTTCCTATTACAATCAGATTAATCCAGCAATCGGCTATGTATCAGTTACTAGCTGGCAGGTTATACAAAATAAATCGGGATGGAATATTTCTCTTATGCATCAATTTTGAGGAGAAAACCCAATACCTAAGTCAGGCACACATTACCATAGTAGGACTTCACTTTTTGCAGAAGATCAAACTATGCGATGGATCTTAAGACTTGGAGTATTTTGGCCAACTATGAGGAGTGATGTTCATTCTTTTGTGAAAATTTTTCCTGAATGTCAAAAACGGGCTCGAGAGGCACTTGAGCAAGATCAATGGGCTTGACAAAGTGCAACTGATGATGTGTATTGTCTACAACTCATGACAAGCTACGAGCATATGCAGCCAAACTGCTCGGACCCGAAACCATTGCAAAATGGGCTTGAGCGCCTCTCTATGCTAGATTGCATTGTCTCTCTGTCCCTAAGCCATTGCAGTTGCTAATCATACCTCCCATGCATTGCATAATATTATTAGCACTAATTTAGTTGCTATTGGTGTATACCTTGGGACACTACCCTTACGTGAGCAATTACACTGGCATTTTGTGCTTAATTAGCATTTACTTTTGGCCACTACCCTTACATGAGAAATTACACTAGAATTTTTTGCACCTACTTTTGCTTCTCTCTTTTTTGGGTATGATTTTTTCTTGATCCAATGCACTCCAGGAGACGACATTATAGACAAGAATGTCCTCAAGCACTTTTTGTGCTCTCTGAAGTACACCACATTTGGCATACATTCAGGCAGGGCATTGCAAAGCATGACATTTTTTTGCACAACAACCGAAGACTAGCAATATCAGAGTGAATTTCAAAGCCCATATCAGCATCCTACATAGAGCCGCATGCCTTCAAGATGCACACGTAGGTGATTTCATTTGGACAGAGGCCCTCACTTTTCATCCGCTGAAAACAACCCCAGCTTTTTGGCCCTGCTCTTGTTGTGCATATCCCACAATCAGTGCTTGGCATACATATCAACCAAGGCAGTGCAAAGTGCGACATCTTTTATCAATAGCCTCTACCTAACAATACAATTGTGAATTTTTGTGCCCACATCAATATCTTGCGTAGAGCCACATGCTTTTAAGATGCATATGTAGGTGACTGCATTTGGAGAGAGTCCCTTGCTTTGCATCTGCTGAAAAAAGATTAGAGCTTTCTGGCCCTAGCCCTCTGTGCAAAATTTTGCAATCACTATATTCAAAGAGTCCACACTCCAAACAAGAAGCTCCTCGAGCACTTTTTTGTGCTCTCTTAAGGGCACCACATTTAGCAAACATGTCAACCAAGGCATTGTCAAGCACAATACCCTTTTTCAAGCAGCCCCTGAATAACAATATCAGCAAGAATTTTTATGCCCATACTAGTATCTTGCATAGAGCCACATGCCTTCAATATGCACACGTATATGATTGCACCTTGAGATAATTACTCGCTTTGCATCCACCGCTGAAATCAACCTAGAGCTCTCTGGCCCTACTTCTGTTGTGCATATCCCGTAATCAATGCACTCCATGAGACGACATTCCAGACAAAAAGCTCCTCAAGCACTTTTTGTGCTTTTTGAAGTGCACCACATTTGGCATACATATCAACCGGCATTGCCAAACGCGACAACAACCCCAGACTAACAATATCAAAATGGATTTTTAAGCCCTTATCAGCAGCTTGCATAGTGTCACATGCCTTCAAGATGCATGCATCGGATGAGGGCTACTCTAGCACGGTACAAGAGACACCCAGTACGGTTATTTACAGAGGTGGGCATTGGCAAAGCTCTTCAACGACTGATGCATTACTTTGAGATCTCTTGCAATTAGTGCACCTCTCTCTCTCTCTCTCTCTCTCTCTCTCTCTCTCTCTCTCTCTCTCTCTCTCTCTCTCTCTCTCTCTCTCTCTCTCTCTCTCTCTCTCTCTCTCTCTCTCTCTCTCTCTCTCTCTCTCTCTCTCTCTCTCAAACACACACACACAATGTCTACGCAGTCGACCATTGATGAACCTATATGCTTCCCTAAGCTAATCCGGCCGTGAATTTTTACCTTTTTTGAGTGCTTACCCACCCGCCTAATTTTATAAAAAAAAATAGCTTCCATACCTTTTCTCACTCTATTTCTGCACCATCCCTTTTCCAACTTCTCTATCCAATGAAAACCAGTCAGGTGGAGTGCCTCTCCTTGCAGCATTTCCAAAATCACTCTTAGATAATCAAGGTAAAAAATAAGAGCAAGCCCACTTCTTCTACAATTTACTTCAGTTCTTCTAAAACTTGTTTGACTTCCTTAGAAGTGTGCTCTTTCGATACTAAATGCAATCAAGAGGATGAAAAGTCATCACTTCACATCATTTTTTTCTCGTAAGATGATGTTAGTCTCAGGGGATCATCTCTTTAAGGAATCTCTTTTCGGATCCCTAGCAAAGACAGCTCTTTGCAAGCTAAGGCAAGATGTGGAAGCACGTGCCTCGAGACTGGTCCTCCTTGGTGTGTAGAATCCAATCAATGAAAAAACGTGTAGGGCCCAAAGTGAAACATGCTCAAGAGGTTGCAAATAGGGAGCTGAAGGAAGAAGTAGAGGAGCTCTCCAAAAGAAAGCAAGAAGGAAGAGCTCGTGAGGAAGAGCAGAAAAGATGGCTTGAGGCCAAAGCATGTCTTGTTGATTTACAAACTGAGGAGATCAATAAGACCCGACTACTTGCTAGAGAGCTTGCCTCAAGAGACCAGAACAATATGTCCAAGCTCATGCTTGATCATCTAATTCAATTATTGGTCAGCCAAAAGTCTCCGCTCGGGGGGTTGAGGAGGCCGGAGCCCATCTGCTTGGTACGGTCAAATGTGATATAATACTCCCTACTAAAGCAAAAGAATTAGAGAGACCAATCTCTATCAATGAATCCTGGACTTCCTTGCAGCAAATGGGGAAGGAAAAGTCCCCTAGGTGGGATGGACTCACGACCAAATTCCTCAAAGAATTCTGGGAGGATCTCAAAATCCAAATAGCACAGCTAGCTAACGGGGCTCTTCTTGAGGAGCAATTGGATGCCAGCCTTAAAAGAGGACTTATCAAATAGATACCCAAGTTGGTTTGTTGATTGATGCTAAAGCAATGGTGGCCTATCACCATCATGACAATTGCGTACAAGATTATTGCTAAGGTGGTTGTGTAAAGACTGGCTTCAACCTTGAACAGAATCATCATCTCCCACCAGCATGGATTCATCAAAGGAAGATTGATATATGACAACATCCTCGCTGCCATGGTTGGAGTTGACTATGCTTCTTTTACCAAGCAAGAGTGTATCCTCCTCCAACTTGACCTAAACAAGCCCTACAACAAAATCTCGTGGTCTTACATTGAGGCTATCATGAAGGCTTTGGGCTTTGGACCCAAAATGTGTGCGATAGTTTGCACGCTCAGAGAAGGAAGTTACTCTAAGATTCTCTTGAACAACAAGATAGTGGGAGGGTTTGAAGTCAAGTGTTCAACCAAGGAAGGCTCTTGCATTGCTTCGCTGCTTTTTGCAATCGGATCTCACCCCTCTTGTGACTGCACTCGAGAATAGTGCGAGGAAAGGGGAATTTAAGGTCTTTCACTTCCTGGAGGAAAACAATTGCTTGCTAAGTTATTTGCAAACAGCTCTTTGCTCTTTCTTAAAGCCAACTCAGAAATGCTAAGAAGAGCCCTTGAGATTGTTCAATTGTTTGCTTCTGCTTCCGGCTCAATGTGCAATATTGAGAAATAAGGATTGATCTCTCTCTTAGAAATCGACTCATTGGACCCCACAGAATGGTCACGGGAAATTATAGGTAAGGGCATTGTGTTTAGGCACCTGGGTGCTCCACTTGGGGTAGGCATTAAAGGTAAGCAAAACTTTTCCTGGTTCTTGACCAAAATAAACAACAAAATGAGAAGGTGGAAGCTTGTGCTCCTCCCTTCCATAACAGAGTCACGGTGATTAATGCTTTCATGATCCCATACCTTTCTTTTGTATCACCATTGCTAAAATTGAGCAAATCCAATTGGAAAGAATTTCTAAAGCCTATCAAAGTATTCTTGTGGAAAAGAAACACAAAAACCTCAACCCCTTGCCACTGGGCGAGATGGGAATGGGTTGCGAGACTAAAGAATCAAGGTGCAAATGGGATTATTGAGCCCATGGTACATGCAAAAGCTTTGTGTGTCAAATTGTTCGTCTCATTGACGGACCAAAAATAGGAATGGGCTAACGAAGCAAATCTTGCCTCGAAAGGGGGCATTTGGACGAATTCCACAGTGCAAGACAAGATTTTGGTGCATTTTTTGACACTCCTAAAGCTTGGAGGCTGCACAGGGGAGCTAGCACAAAAGTGTAATAAAGCAGCTTCAACCCTAGAATGGGGGAGAATTTCAGATACTTGAGGGATTCCTCTCTCCATTGGTCCCCCTGGCTCTCCAAACTTGGAAAGGGTTCCTTAGACCCCTTTTGAAGGGAAGTTGCACATTTGGTTAACAACAAAGGAATCTCTAAACTTTTTCATCTTTGGAATGACAGAAGCTTTTGTTGGAAGGATGTGGAGCTCGTAGTGATGCAACATAATTTGGGTATGTACGAAAGGCTTGTGAGTGATCAATAGACTCTTGGAAGTGCTTGCATCCTCACCTCCATCTATCGATGGATCAAAATTGATTGGAGAGCCTAGCATTGGCCAAAAGACAGAGTGCTCTAGCTTCCTAAGACCCAAAGTACCTATAATGTGTTGATATACAAAGCGGATTGGCTTGACCCACTCACCAGACTCTGGAAGAAAAACTGGTTTGAAGAGCACTGGCAAAAAAGTGTTAAGGCCATTTGGGAGACTAAATGGCCTGAATACATGAAGGTATTGATCTGGAAGGTGCTTTGGGGAGCCTTGCCAACGAGGATTAAGGTGCACGCTAGAGGGCTCAGCTCTGACACATGCTCTAGCTATAGGTCAACTCTATAGCAATATGACCTTACCACTTATGTGAGCATTGAATACTTCCCACAAAAAATGTTAAATTTGAAATGTGATTAGAAGGAGTTGCACATGCTTTTAATAAGCATGAAACCTCCACCAAATCACATAGACAAGGCCATGGCTTAGATTGTGTGCCCTCTTTGCATGAACTACAACACACACACACACACACACACACACACACACACACACATCTCTCTCCCAAGTATACTTTTGGATTCCTCTCATACCAATGAACTTGCTTCCATACGACAATGGAAGGAGACCTAGCTTTCAAGGGTGCCATTGATGGCTCTTCTCCTTCTCATGTTGTCTTCTATGCAGCTAAATTTGAATATGTCTTTAATTTTTGTGAAGCAATATTTTTTTTCTTACTTTATATTGCTTTCAAAACATGGGACATATGCTTATGTCATTCTCCTCTTTTTTTTTCAAAACTCACAATTGTGAGTGATAGTATTATACAGTCATTAACAGATGTACACATCAACCTCAAGCTCAAGTCGAGCCTAGAGGGTCAAAGTGTTACAACCGAACTTAGTTACAAGTACCTAGAAACTTGCCATTGCGCAAGACTCGATAGGATGGAGAGGGTTGCCAAAAGCCAGTCTTCCGAGCTATGCCTTTTACTTACCACATATATTATTTCCTTGCTATCCTGGATAATCTCTGAGAAACTAGCCCCAAAGACGTCACTATCAAAGATAAAACAATTATTGGCCTTCCAGATGTTACTTAGAAGCAATATCTGACAATTTGGGTACAAACTAATAGTGCAGAACTACAAAAATGTTTACCACCAAGGCACAAATCGCTCTTGGAAAACCCTATCTTCCGCATCCTTTGTACCCATCTGCATACCTTTCTTGCAAGGCCTCTAATAGCCGGGCATTCCGTAAAGAGGTGACCGAGGTCTTCGCTAGCCAATCTGCACCCTGAATATGTGTCTGGTCCAATACCACACGCTTGAATCTTGTCGCCTGTCGGCAAGGCCCACCAAAGTACCTTCTACAAAAATATCTTCAAAGGCTGAGGCCACTGTGGATTTCATATGTTCATCATGACCTAGACCCACCTAGCCTCAGACGGTTGCTTCTTCCACAGCTTGTTTCAAGGGGTGAACCAATCAGTCTCATGAATTAACATTTGGTATATGCCCTTGTATGGGGTTTAGAGAATCAGCTACTCATGGGCCACTTCCAAGCTTTCCACTCAAAAGTAGATTTGCAGATCAGCATCAGCACGTGGTTCAAGCCTTCTACCACCCTAACAGCAAGTAGCTTCTCACTGTCTCAGTTTTCAAACTGGTCCACCACTTGGTCAGAGGACCTCCAACATTTTCTATTCCTATCCCAGAAGTGGCACATCCATTGAAGTCCTTTATTGTTCATCTTTCTTGAAATTTCTCTCCAATAAGGCTTCAAGGTAACCCCGACAACTTTAGATAACCAAGGGGACCAATGCGAGATGGAGTTCTGGCAGTACCTGGTTATTTCAATCCATTCCACTGCCCCAGTAGCTCTACAACACTTTTGCACCAGCTCTCCCGTGATGCCACTCACGTTAAGTATGGAGCTTGATTTACCCCTTGTAATTTTCTATGGTAAAAGCGCACATTTGTAAGGCCCCCATTATGAGGAGAAGCCATTGTGCGTGAAGGAAAATCACTCGCCGGAAACCAAAATTTTCACGGCCAAAAATCAGGGGCCTCGGAGGCGGAAGCCCCCGAGACTTTTTTTTTCCCTCGCCAGAATATTATGGCCGGACGGCGGCCGGAAAGTGGTCGAAAATCGACCGGTAGTCAATGGCCGGTGGCCCGTGGCCGGTGGCCAAATTCAAAAGCGGATTTGTCTACACAAGGGTGGCCACACATGGGCGGATTGGAGGGTCCGATTTGGACTTATTCACACAAGGACGGCTACACATGGCTACCTCTCATGAGAGAGGGCAGCCCTTTCGGCCTATAAAAGGAGGCCATTTCTACACACATTTTATAGTGTGAAGTTGATGCAACAAGGTGGGTGTGAGGTGGTGAGAGTGAAGCAAGGCGGGAGCTCTATTAAGGGTATAATCCCTTTGTAAACTACTTCTTGTTTTGAAGTACTAAAGCCATTGAGTGGCTGCTTTCTTGTGGACGTAACCCACATTGGGTGAACCACGTATATCGTGTGTACTCTCTCTCTCTCTCTCTACTCTATAATATCTTGTGTGTGAAATCTATCTCTCTCCATTAAGTAATCTACTCAAATATCTATTTAGCTACATCTTATTTCCTCACAACTCAGTCTTAAGCAAGCCCATTTTGGGGCCAGAAGTTTGTCATGCACCTCGTTCCCTTTCCACTGACCACCTTTAGAGTAAATTTTTGCCTTGTCAATCATATCTTTGGTCAAAATAGCCCCAGGCTAGTCTTGATTTGTGTTGATACCACAAACTTGGCACACAGGGCCTCAACATGGATAAGGTTAATAATCCCAAGGCCACCTTGGACCAGCGGTCGAGAGATACCTTCCCACTTTTCCCATTGCCACACTGTCGAGGCTTTAGTGTTGTTCTTCCATAAGAATATTTTAATTGGTTTTAAAAACTCCTTCTAGCTACATTTGGCTATTTTTAGGAGTGGGCTGGTGAAGGCAATGTAGGGAAGCATAAATGAATTGATCACCTTGACCCGACTCTGGAAAGGAAGAAACACAAACTCCCACCTTCTCATTTTCCTTTGAATCTTCTCAAGGACCCATTGGGACCTTTGCTTATGAGTAGCATCCACTCCAACGGGGGGCCCCAGATGCTTAAAAATCCTTCCTTTAGACACAATCTCCCCTGACTAGGCCTATGGGTCTAATGAGTCATTTTCTGTCAGGGAGATCAGTCTAGACTTTTCAATACTACACTTTGACCCAGAAGCCACTGCAAATTTTTGCACAATCTCAAGGTCCTTCTTGAGCACCTGAGGGCAAGCTTTCAAGAAGAGGAGGGAGTCGTCAGCAAACATCTTGGCCAGGAGATGGTTGTTACAGAGCAAAGTTAACCCTTGTATTTCCCCCTGCTCAGCAGCAGCTTTGAGCATCATTAATAGAGGATGTGACCCAATAGCAAAGAGAAGAGGGTCTAGGAGGCATCCTTGCCTGATCAATCTTTTGGCTTCAAAGGAACCTACAATTCCATCATTGAATAAGAGTTCCAAAAGAATACCCGCACCCACATTGTGGATAAGATGACAAAGGCACGACCCAAAGCAGTATTTCATGACATCTTCAATGAAGAACCACACAATCCTATCGTAAGCCTTGTCTAGATCTATCTGAAGTAGAATTCACTCTTGCTTTGTGAAGGCCGCGTACTCAATGCCAACCATTGTTGTCAAGATGTTGTCATATATAGACCTTCCTTTACTAAACCAACGTTGATGAGGGGAGATGACTCTGTCAAGGAGGGGGGCATTCTAAGAACAACTTCCTTGGCGATGATTTTGTAAGCCACCGACATCATAGTAATAGGACTTCAATGCTTAACCTACGAGAAACGCACCTCTTTTGGGATAGGCTTGATAAGCCCTCTTTTTACATTGACATCCAAGGACCCCTTGACCAGACCTTGAGGTCCTCCCAAAACTCCCTAAAAAATTCAGTGGTCATACCATCCTAGCTAGGGATTTCTCCTTGCCAAGAGCTTGCAGAGCAAGTGAACATTCCTCTTCAAAAAAGGCCATCTCGAGATGATTGGCTTCAGGTTGTGAAACTTTCCTGTTGAAATTCTCGAGCACGGTTGCTCTGGCTTCATCCACTTCTTGAGAGTGGGTCTCTGGTTGACCAATGATTTGGCTAAGATGATCAAGCATCAACCTAGCCATTACATCTTGGTCTTGTGTAGCTTCTCATAGGCTCGTATGTGAGCGTGAGGATGGAGCTTGTCATTCTCCTCTTTATTATGACCAGTGTGATGCAACACATGTTTTATGATTTGCTTTTAATACAAGATGTTACAAAAATCATGGTGTATAGCTATAGGCAGCTGCACATCGTTGAAAATACCAAATCTACCCATAGTTTAGTGCTTAAAGCTTTTTTAACAACCTTTGTCATAACATTATGTACCTAAAGCAAAGTTGTAGACCCTTTGCATAACATTGTAACAAGGAGTCATGCTCTGATAATTGAGAAAATAAGTTCTTTTGGAACAAAACATCACTCTTTATTGCATACTACTCGGTCTACCCCAAATTAAGGCAAATCTCGTGAGATCCCCTCCTACCCATCTCTACCTATTGGAGAGGGAGCTATCCTCTGTCCCTTACCATGCCACTATGGCGTCTACCTGCCCCTGCCCATCGTGGCCATCCTACTACATCCCCCCCCCCCCCCGGGATGCAGCATGCACTCCCTTTGAGCTCATAAGAGGAAACATACAGAGCCAAAACCCCTCTCCTTCTGCTATGCCAACTCTACATCCTCTATCATTACAAGGAGAGAAAAAAACACACACACATAGCCTACCATGTGCTCATGGATATCTCCACTCCTGCTACTTGCCATAGCATCCCCTCACCTCCCTCCTCGAGATCCTATGTTGCCTCAATTGCAAGAGAGAGAGAGAGAGAGAGAGAGCATCCCAGCCCTTTCATGAAGGCGATGGCTTCCATTGCCTGTCGTCAAATCCATGGGAACCCTTGCCCTGTGCTATCTCTCGGCACACTAAATTCACAAACGGTGAAAATCAAATGTTGAAGAGAGAGATGGGCGACCCCATGAATAAGTTAAAAAAAAGATTACTTTGTTGTGCAGTCTCGTGCACCTCCGTGCAGCCTCACTGGTCCCCCCTTTGTTCCCATCTACCACGAGTCCCATGTCGGCTACATGAATTGCACCCACTGCATAGTTCCTCCCTTGCCCTCAATGTTTCTTCACTTTGACGGGTATGAGTGGCGGGTATGGGACGCACAAAAAGTCCTAGCCATGTAGCTCTATGCCATGGCTCGTGGGTTGAGGGGCCTTTGGAGGACGTTGCAAGGGCATATGCTCGGGTCATCTTGCGTGCACTGATGCAGGAGTTGGAGGGAGGTACAGAGGGACTTCTCTCCCCTCTCCCTTGCTTTCATCTCCCATCCATTTTTTGGAGATCGGGTTGCATGTCATCCCTACGCCGTCTTGGTGGGGAAAAAAAGGCCTTGAGTCGGTGGTTCATGGGCAATAGGCCTTGTGAAGCTTGGAGGAAGGGTGTTATGGCTTGCAAGGTGTGGGGACTTGTTCTATGGATGATGTACGGTTTCCAGGCATGAGGTCCTTCTCACGGAGTCTCAAGGGTGGCTCTTTTGTTTATGGACCTATGGTTGAAGGTCGGGTGCATGGGACGTTTTTGCATCAAAGAAGGAAGGAGAGGATGGTGATAGCATCGGCCCCTCTCTGTGGCACTCTTTGGCACTCCCGCCCTGAGGTTCAAAGACGTTGTGCTTGTTCTGGTAAGTTTTGATTCTGTTGGCTTCTGTTCATATGGATTTGCAAGTGGCTCTAGGTACTATCCTTTGTATGGGTCATGTGCATTGTGCGTGGGGTGGCAGCCGACTCATGGTGGTGACTTGCATGGCACAAATTGGGTGGAAGGTTTTTTTAGTGTTCTATGATGTCATGTTTTGATGTGTATTAGCTTGTATCTTCGTTTGGGCGCTCCTGTAAAAGCCCCTGGGATGATGTCATTTAGTTTTGTTGGTTGCGTTGTTGTGTTGTCGTAGCACTGCATGTGCATGGTTTGTGTATGATCATTTTCTACTTTTGCAATACAATCTAACTCAAATAATGTGAGTTTTGCATGTCGCGCGCGCGCGCACACACACACACACACACACACACACACACAAAAAATCCTTGGAGGTGGAGCATATGTTGATAAGTTTCATGAAACAAGTGAGAAGGATGCGGGGAAAGAAAGGAGAAAGGGAAAAGAAGAAGGGGGGGGGGGGGGGGGGGGGGGGGGTTGTGTGTGTTAGTATTTTGCTATTGACAAATAAGGCCACCCTACACACTATAATACCATTATAGGCTTGTAGCCTAGTGGTTTAGCTTGACCCCAGAACATTCAACCTGATGGGTTCAAATGTGAGTGATGAAAAGTGAGGTTTTGTTGCTTCCTTTGAAATGGAGAGTGGGTGGAGATTCTGAGCATTTTGTCAAGATTCCACAAAATGAAAATTAAGTCCAAAAATAATGAGGCAATTCATATTAAAAGCCTACATAACCAACTCAAATTGTAGTTTAAGCATCTTGTATGACACGTAATGAGTCTTCTAATGAAGAGCTATAAAAACAATTATTTTTGGAGAAATTTACTCTCAGTACCGGGGGTATTTTGGAAAATTTGAAAGGCATTTTAGGAATTTATGACAAAATATTGGGGGTATTTTGGGAACTTTTTCGATTTGAGGGATATTTTGGGAATCTCCACAAATTAGAGGGGTATTTTGGTAATTTTCCTTAAAAAGAAAGATTCCATAGTTGGCCAGCAAATGCAAGCTTAGCTCCGTCGTGTGTCCCTTGGGCTTGGTCATCTCTCTCTCCCTTGGCAGCTAGCGAGCACCTGGCATTCTCTTCCTCCCTCAGCATCGACCTTTCACCCACAAGCCGCTCCCTGCATGTGTCCAATCATTTTTCCTCCCTTTTACTTCTAACTAGTCTCCACGTGCCATTCGGCCCTTTTTCACTTGAAAGGAACATGAGGATCTCCAAGAGATTTTCTTCAGCAAAAAATGGGTACTCCCCTATAACTTCAACTTCAACTTATTACACGAAATCTCACCAGATTCCTTCTAGTGTTGGTCTCTTCCAGAGTTTCATCGTAATTTCCGCACAGGCAACGCCGCTCAAGGTGAAGACATCACAAACAAACTCTGGTTATTGCCCTAAGCCAAATCATCACAGCGGGCTTTGTGCTGATTGCGCGACACTTTGTATATAAAAAAATATCATGGTCATTTCACCTTGGCCTGACACATGGCATCTCCATGGCCCCTTGCCCATTTCAGCCTAGTGAGACACATGGCATCTCCATAGCCCCTTGGTTTGTCACCCATCATCCACGCCATCTCCGACTCGTTTTTGTTTACGCACATGCTCCCTCCCCTTTCTTTCATTTATTTTCACAAAGTGAGGTATCTTGGTTGATTCTCTTTAATGAGATATGGGTGCTCCTCTACTTGCTCACAAGAGAAGCGTAACATTTTTGGCCTCTAAAGGCCTTAGTACCTAAGGGGCCAAGGTCATTCAAATTTGCTTCTTTGACAAGTGTCTCTATGGAACTTAGAAGAGTTGTGAATGAATAGAAAGAGATCCTAGTGTTTTTTTTTTTAATTAAAAAAAACTTTGTGTTTGACATTACAAGATATCGTAGTCTTTTACATTCTATTCTCCAAAAGTTCAAAGGTACATTCATTTTTTGGCATGCTTGACAAAGGCTTTTAGAGAACAAATGAATAAATAATATATAGGAGTTTGATCTCATTATATTAGATATTGATAAAGTGTCCTTTCATTTAAGAATTTTCAAAATATATATTTTTTTTTATTTATCAAATTATTTTTTTAATTAAAAAACATTAAAATATTTTTGTTGAATTTTTTTTCAAGAAACTTATTGAAAAGATTAACAAAAAATTATAGAGTATCTCTTTTTTGTCAAACTCACAATTGTGAGTAGATGTATTGTATTAAACAACAAAAAATGTATAGTAGCCTCAAGCTTATATCGAACCTTGAGGGGCCGCTTCAAACATCAAAAGGCTTACACAATGCCAAGTAACGACGAGTCATTACCCAGGTGCCCTTACTCGTTGCAAGAGGTCATGATCGCTAGAGATGCTTGCCTCCACTCATTCAAATTCTTCTTTTTTTCCATGGCAAGAATCAGTTCATTGCTTTCGTGGATAATGTCTTTGAAGCTAGCTTCCATGGTGTCAATCTCAAAAATTCGAGGATTTTTTACTTTCCACATGTGTTAAAAATAGCAAAATCACCATGTTTGAGTACATGTCAGTAGCACGTCGCTTTCAATTGCAAGTGAGAGACTAAGTTTTTACCTTTGAGATGGTCAAGTGCACACTTTGCTTAATGTCTAGGGTTGATTCCTCCCAAAGGACCAAACGATGGCCTGCATTGTGAGTAATAGTCATTTGATGTGTAGGAGGGAAATGTGGGGTGACACTTCACATGTGAGAATTTGTGAAACTTATGTGATTAATTTTGAAGTACTGCAGCAAGCACATGTGAGTAAAAAGAAGAGACTTGGCCAATTTTAGGGAGAGAGAGAGAGAGAGAGAGAGAGAGAGAGAGAGAGAGGCCATGCAAAGTAAAATTCTTTTATATTGGAAGGCCATGGTCAAGGACCTTATACACATGTAATTACTTAGAATAGGCATATATATATTTATAAGTCTATATATAGTTTAAATAAATAAACAAGTAATAAATAAATAAATATCATTCAATGCATATGCATATATATATATATATATATATATATACACACACACACGTAAATATATATATTTCTTCTTATTCTTTTTGACTTGAGAGAGAGAAAGAGAGATTACTTGAGAGAGAGGAAAGATTTCCACGTTAATTAGCATAGCATCTAAATGTTATAGATGCATAATTAATCATAGCAAAATAAATATGTTCACTACTTACATAGTGAAAGGACAGTCTAATAATAAAAAGAAAACACAAAAGAAAAATTAAGCAAAGAAGAACACAAATGTACTAAAGCAATTGGATTGCATGCCCACAAGAGATGCGCATTGATTAGTGAATGTTGATTGACTCATGATTTTCTTTTTATTAGCATGTTGCTGTTGGATTTTTATCATGGTATGAAAAAGGTGGAAATTTTAATTTCAAGATTACATGTATAAACAACTTAACAATGGTTGATGATAAACTCTTTGATACGGGATTCAAAGAGGGTAACCACCATCGTGCTAGCATATTAAGGTAGCTATGGGTTTATCCTCAACCCAATCGGGTAACCATGTTGATTTGGGGATCATATTGGGATAACTACCTTAAAAACATTGACTCGATTCTTAGGCAAAACATGGGTCCTAGATATGAAAATATGGTCGGAGATTAGGGTCTTTGTGTGGGTTGGCAAGAAGACGAGAGGATGCATCCACCGCATCAAAGATCGAGAAGTCATGACGGAATATCTCTAGTTAAAGTATAACTTGGTGCACCGAGGTGACTCAGTTGAATTGATCGATTGAGAATGTTTATTATTTTTGAAAATTATTGTGTAATGGACTTTGAATTATAAGCAATGTTATAACTTAATTGCTTATATATCCTTTTAGTTGTTATATTTCATTTAGGGGAGGAATGCATTACAAGGCACAAGAAATAAGCTTAAAAGGACTCTATTGTCGTGAATGCACTCGTAAGAACCCATGGTCGAGTAGAAAAATCATAGCTATTCTCTCTCTCTCTCTCTCTCTCTCTCTCTCTCTCTCTCTCTCTCTCTCTCTCTCTCTCTCTCTTCCTTCTTGAAAAAGTTGGTGGTCGTGTGGACTCAATTAGTCAAGTGCTTTCCTTCTCCTAGATAGGCAAACTAGGTCACCCCCATGTGGACGACAAGACTTGTAAATTCTCAAGTCTATGATGGACTAAGAGCTAGGCAGTTCCCTAATCACCATGCGGTCAACTATCAAGTGAGGTATCTAACCATACTAGAGCTTGTGAGAACAGGGAAGATTGTTGGGTACCTTACATGTGGTATTAGAGCCTAGGATGTAGCATCAAGTCAATCTAAATGAGTTGTGGATTGTTGATCATAGGTTCAATTACAAAATAACCAACCTTTGGAGGACCGAATTACAAAATAGGTTCAATTACAAAATAACCAACCTTTGGAGGACCGAATGAAATTGTCACAAAAAATCTATTACTTCTCATACTCCAATGCAAAAACTTATATTTGCTTCCCATCTTGTTGTGAAGTGTTATTTGCTAGCAGTTTTGAGCATTTAGACTCTAAACTTTGCTTGATCCAAATCTTAGAGTGAAGGAACTGTGCAGGAGAGAAGAGGAAGGAGAAGAGCACACGACTCACAAATATGGGTGGGGAGACTCAATCCTTGAGCAGCCCCCTATACACTTATGCTATGTATAAGGTATACAAGTCAGTGGGCGCCCAGACTCTGGGCGGTCGGGCAAGGCACAGGCGCCTATACCCCAACAACCTCCCACTTAAAGGCGTCTGTGCCTTTAAGCAAGGGAACCTAGTCTAAAGACTACAAAAGGCGAGAGAAAATCACTCTCGACCGATGCCCACTGGCTGGCTCTGATCGTGTGCATCCGACTGTCCTGCTCCCGTGTAAGTCCATACACCACCAGACGTACCGCACACGTACTGCAAGTATGTACGCAATACCTGCATATCTCCCTCGTACACTATGCCATCATCAGTCAACAAACGACTGACAACCCCAACTGCAAATGCTCCCACTGCAGCTGTGATATCCGGTCTCAAGATCAGCATCTCATACATGAGACCACCGAATGTCGATGCAATGCTAGCAGGCCCTGCTAGCTCTACGGAGCATGCATCAACATATATATCCCTGGCAATAGGCATCTCTGACTGACAAGGCGTGTCATCCACATTCATCTCCTGACTGGCCGCAAAAGACGCATCAACCTGTCGTACAACCTCATAGCAAACCAGCTGCTCTAGGTGTCTGCTGGAAGACATCCTACACAACCTTATCCCCATGCTCACTGTCGAGCATAGAAAGGAATGATTGCATAATCGCTGACGTCTCAGCCTCCTCTGCAATCATCCACTATAAACATGACCACTCAATCTGCTGTGACTCACTAGAGCTCTCATGCTCTAACTCCTTATACATAGACTCTTGCACAACTTCCTCCTGTCGTGACTCAATAGAGAAAGACCGCTCTACCTGTCTATCCTGCATAGAAGTATCTCGCACAACTGACTCTCTGCTTTTCTCAGTCACTAGCAAAGCATGCATGTTTGACTCTGTCACCTCTCTGTGTGACTGCTCAAGTCGTGCCCCAATTGTGTGCACAACGAGCTCACTACTCTGCACTCCATGCAAAGCACCCTGCAACCCATGAGCAAAAGAGACTGTCCGGGTTGTAACAAGATTGAGACTCGACCATCTCGCACCAGTACTATGTGCAATGGGTACCATGTGCCAACTCTAGCACCTCTCGCAATCACTAGCGAACCCAAATGCAACGCAAAAGATTGCTCAAGCAGCGATACCCGACATCCACTATCCCTGAGCTAACCAATGGAGATCAAACTCGTCGTCAAATCTGGCACATGACGCACATCTCTGAGCACGTACGATGCACCGCTCGGTAATGACAGTCTCACATCTCTTGAACTAGCAATCTCATGCAGTGACCCATCTGCCAATCGCACACTACCATGCACTCTGGTAGAATAGCTACTAAACCAGTCACGATACAAAGTGACATGAAAAGTAGCATCCTTGTCTAGCACCCATTGCAACAAAAGTACACTATCCTCAGACGTCAAAAAATCAGGAGTAATACAGGAAGCAAATGTGACCTCACTGTCACTAGGGTACTCAGACACTGTATCTAATCCTGCACAACTGTCAAGTCAACGGAGCCTATAGCATCTACTGCATCCTTGAGACTAGCATGTATCCTGTGCTGTCTCATACGACGAAAGCATCGCCGTCTAATGTGCTTTGTGTGACCACAATGCCAACATCTCAAGTGTCGACACGAACGAGAACGTCGTCTCTCATGAGTCATTGTCCTAGACTCGAAAGTCTCACACATATTGACTACTATAAGTGAATGTCAAAAATAACCAAGAGCTGTAACTCTACTCTAGGTACGGTAGCAATGAAATGCACTCAACTAATCCAAAAGAAGCAACCTGCAACGAGAAAATGCTCTCAAAAAAAGAGCTCACCAGCACCTACAATGCTCATGCGAATCCACGCATAAAATCTCTCGCAGTAGTGTAACCACACTGTGCTCCACAAATGGAAATGATGAAAATCCCAAATGCCAAGTGTACGAGGCTCCTGTAGAGTAAACCAAGCTCCTGTATAGTTGTAAAATATGGCTACAAATCAGCCCCAAAACAGCCCCAAAATTCAGCTCTTAAACAGCTGCATAAACAAGTCACAAACGTGTCCCAGATCAGCCTACAACTAAGCCATACGTGGACACAATCAAAGAGGAAACAATGGCTGAAAATTCAGCACCCAAATAAGCCCTCAAACCTGCCTGTAAACTTGTAAAACTGTAGTAGCTGAAACCTGCTGAAAAACCTCAAGCCATTAGTGCTCGAATCTGGCTACCTATCTCGTAGCCACACAAGCATACATCACAATATTCACTCTTGTGAGTGTGCCAAGATAACTGTACGCCTGTCAAACCATGAGCTAATCACCAAGCCCACATTGTGCGGTATCGATGCACACATGCACTAAGCTCCCACCTGCAGAGAACACCAACTGAGTGCAATCGCAATCACAACCTAGATCGCATCAACTTATGCGCATAAAACTCTTGGGAAAATTTCACCAAAGTTTCGACGCACAATGGCTATCAACACAAAATAACCATTGTCCTGCAAGCTCAATACAATGAGCAATCAATGCGCATCAAACTACACTCAAAATACATGCATAAGCTCTGCAAACTGTGTCCAACAAATGCTCACAAAGAGTACCACAGGTGACCATACATATCATCCACAACCAACCTCTGCACTTGCTCACAAGATCTACTGCTCACCACATAAGCATACATAGAGCATTACCTGCTCAAAGACCATGTATGCAAGCCACAACACTGCAGAAGAACCACTCAACTGCAACTCGGAACACTTGTGGGAGTACTAGACTCAACATGTACCTGGGAGTCAAACCCGATCTTGTAATACCTGCAAATGCTCACAATCAAGCAAATCAAACCAATCCACCTCCTGCTTGCCAATCTACACAAGATGGGTTTCTTTGCGGCTGAAACCTATCTTTTGATGTAGTGCTCAAAACGAAATTATGAGGGCATAAACAGCTTCGAAAGGGGGGTAAAATCGTAGGTCACCTGTTGGAAATACTCCCGGAATGCCGAGTGTGAATTTCCAAGCTCCGGATCCAGAATCTACCTGAAAAGTGCGCGCGCGCGCGATTACGCAAAACCGCACTGCACCTCACTCTGATACCAATTGAAGGAATTGTGCAGGAGAGAAGAGGAAGGAGAAGAGCACACAACACACAGATATGGGTGGGGAGACTCAATCAGTGAGCAGCCTCCTATACACTTATGCTATGTATAAGGTATATACAAGTCAATGGGCGCCCAAACTTTGGGCGGCCGGCCAAGGCACAGGCGCCTATACCCCAACATAGAGAAACTTAGGATTGTTAACTACTTTTTTTTTGGCACTCTCTGGAAGAAAGAGATGATAGATGCCAAAAGACGAATGAATTTTACAAACTCACCCAAAGAAACCTTGTTGTTGACTCCTACTCAGAGATTGTGAAACTAGAAAGGTGTGTAATGATTGTCAAACATGTTATAAGTCAATTAGTCCAAGGGTTGAACCCACCACCCAGCAACCTTATCAATGATATGAAACCTTCTTCACCACAAGATGCAGTATTCATAGCTAAACCACTAGAAGAGGAATTTAGAACTAATGTCAATCCAAGAAGGCGACCTTTCCCACATTTCTTTCCTTTGTCATCAACAGCCTCTCTTGGACTTGCCCCAAGTAAACTATGATGTGGCTCAAAATGGGCTATGCTACAAGTGCTATCAATTGGGGCATGGATGTTCAAATAATCTCGATCCTCCAAGAGATTTAACTCTAGTTGGGGGTCCTTACCCTGCTCAAGCTAGAAACCCACCCAAACCTAGACCTCAAGGAAGGGTGGCCGCTATCTTTAGGCCTAGAGGCCAGGGCCAAGTAAGTAACACAAGCCTTAGATGTAGAGGCATGGGGAGAGGATGGGGTCAAGGAATGTTGGCTACAATCTCTACACATGAGGCTACTCTAGAAGATGAAGAAGAAGAGCAAGCTCAAACCCACACGACAATAGAACATTAGGGAAGGAATCAACAATTGTTAGTGATTGAAGAAGCTCCAACCACCTATCAAGGTAAACATTTCATGTTTCTAGTTGATTTTGGAAGTGCATACTCATCATTTCTCTTAATTTCCTTTGTCAATTGGAACTCTCTCAAAAGCCCTCCAAGAAAATGACTGCCAAGCTAGCTAGTGGCAAGGAAATTGTCACCAAATTCTTGGTAGGAGAAATTGAATTCCAAGTAGATTAAAACCCTACTAAATGCAACTTTCATGTAGTCCCATAATGCACTCATTGAATGCAAATCCAAATCTATCATGTTGTCACCATGATAGGGACCTCTGGAAAACCCAAGGTCTAGCTTGTCAAGGCAATCAAGATCTTAAAAGTTCTTCAAACAAACCAGATGGTGTATCTAGCCAAGCTAAACAAGATGGAGAAAATACCAAGTCCAACCCTAGTTGGCTACAAGACTATCAAGATCTTTTTCCTAAAGAACTAATTCAAATACCCCCAAAAAGGGAAGTGAATCATGAAATAGAGCTTATTCTTGGTGCAACTCCCATAGCAATTAGTCCCTATGAAGTGTCAGTACTAGAGACCATTAAACTCAAGAGCAACTTTGGCTACTCCTTGGACATGTATTTATCTGATCAAGTGTCTCACCTTGGGGAGCCCCAGTCATCTTTAAAAAGAAAAAGGATGGGTCTCTAAGGCTATACATTGACTATTGTCTGCATGGTTCCAAGATCTTTACCAAGATTGATTTAAATTTAGCATATTACCAAATCAGGGTGAAAGAGGAGGACATTCCAAAGATAGCCTTCAACTCTAGATATGATCACCATAATAAGTTCATAGTGATATCATTCGGCCTAACCAATGCCCCAAAAACATTCAATAGGCTATTGTAGGACACCTTTAGAAAACAATTAGATAGTATGTTTTGGTGTTTTTTATGACATGCTAATCTTTTCTAAAGATGAAATCCTAATCTTCTCTAAAGAGCATAACCAACATTTCAAGGTATCCCTACAACTTCTCTGAGAGCACCACTTGTTTGCATAAAAGGAGCAAGTGAACTTTCTTTTGTAATTGAGTATCCAAGCTTTATCATCTCAAAACATGGCAACTAAGTTGACCTTGCTAAAATCAAGGAGATAGTAGAATGGGCACAATCCCAAAATGTGAGAGATATCTGTGGATTTCTTCGAATTATTGGATGGTATAGGATCTTCATCAAGGACTATGCTAAGAATTCATTCCCTATTACCAGGCTAATGAAATAGAAGTCTAAATTTTTTTAGGGGGAAGACCAGAAGTAGAGCTTTGAGAAACTCAAGATTGTCTTAATCATGGCCCCAATATTCAAACTGCCCAACTTTGAGTCAGATTTTAAAGTAGCTGTAGATGCAAATGGCCTAGTAATAGGTGGAGTTCTCTAAATAATAAGGAAGACCTACATCTTGCATCTCAAGGAAGGTCAAGTATTATTAAAATTAATTTTGCAACTCATGACCTATAGCTTTTAGCTATGATTCATGCCTTGAAGTTATGGAGGCATTGTTGTTAGGCCACAACTCATGACCTATAGATTTTAGCTATGATTCATGCCTTGAAGCTATGGAGGCACTATTTGTTAGGCCGCAAGTTGACAGTTTGTACATATCACAAGAGCTTAAAGTGGACTCTCACCCAGCCCGACATCAACATTAGGCAAAGGCAATGGATGGAAACCTTGGCAAAATACGACTTTGAAGTCAAATACACCAAGGAAAAAAGAAATGTTGTGGCAAATATTCTTAGTAGGAATTCCTTTATTGCTGCTATCTCTATGCCAGGGGAGCCCTTACTAGAAGAAGTCAAGGCCAATCTAGCATCTGGTTGATTTTTTTAGAGAATCATGAACATAATGTTTCAAACTAGTCAATTTAAGAAGGAAAAACGGATCATAACTCTCTTAATGATGGTTGTGTCTTTTTTCAAATTCAACTATGCATCCCAAACACTAAGGACCCAAATACTAAGGACCTTAAAGAGAAAATCCTTAACAAGGCCCATGACACCCCTACAATTGGACATCCTAGCTATGCCAAGATGCTCAATGCAATACAAAGTAGCTTCTTTTGGCTAGGGTTGAAGAGAGACGTACTCAAGTATGTAACCCAACACTTAGCTTATCAAAGAACAAGCAAAAAGAGTTAAGCTACCCAATAAGCTACAACCACTTGACATTCCTCATATGAAATTAGAATGTACTAGTATGGATTTTGTTACAAGCTTACCTTCAATCCAAGGTGGCTTGACTCAATCATGGTAGTTGTGGATAGACTTACCAAAATAGTACATATACTTTGTATCAAGAAAACCTTCTTAGCTTTAGATATTGTTATCGTCTTCATCAAGTAGAATTTCAAGCTATATGGCCTTACAAAGATATGTTTGGAGAATAGCATTACATCTACTCTCTAGTAGTAGCACATAGAAAGAGAGATCTCCTAGGAGGGATGGTTAAACATGTGATTTGGATCGCCATCTACCTATCTAGGAGGCTTGTGCTTCTGAGAATTCAAAGCAAGGTTTGTCTTTTGTTCTCTAAAATCCATGATGGCAATATGTGAGCTTTTTGTATTAGAAATAAAAGCCAAAAAAGACACCCATCTCATGAATAGAGCAAGCATGTCATGGGAGCCCATTACAAACCATCCATATGCATTTACAAGGAGTCTAAATATTACAAAGCAAGCATTACTAACAACATCAAAATATGTAATATTGGCAAGGCTGCCACCACTCAACAAGAGTTGTCATCTCATAGAAAGTGGTCAAGAGTTGTCATCTCATAGAAAGTGGTCTTGGAAAAAAGGAAAAGCAAAACAAAGGAGAATAAGGTTGGAACCTCAAAAGCTTTCACCACTCTAAGCAAAGCCAAAGATGTTGGCTACCACTAGGACCACGACCCGCTTTCACCTGCCCAATCCTACCCAACACCAAACGCATCATGACCATGAGCCCAAACACTTCCTTCCATGAATAGAAGCATTAACAAGATCAACCAGGTCCTAGCACCAGGATTCCCTCCAAAAGGAGGGCGAAGGGGTGTCACCTTCTTAGATGCTTCAATATATTGATGTTACTAGTGAAGAGGGCCCAAGGTAGGTGGGGTGGCATTGATGGAAGCCCCTACTCAAGACCAGCCCCAATCCACACACTTAGATCAAGGTGGGTCACCAAAGATGCCTCACCTCCATTGCAAGAGAGATATGTATCGAATGCCCATACCCACAAGCCTCCTTCCTCAATCATGCAAGGGCAAGCCCGCACAAGAGAGACACTCTCTTGATAGATATACCAATTCTATTCAAGTCTCATGGAGGTGGTCATGATGAAATACAAACCAAAATTAGAAATATGAAACTTTATGCTCTAAGCTCTCATAGGTGGTTGTGTTTCTTCCAAGCTTGAGTTTTTAACCTCAACCTTCTTCTCATTGAAAGAGGTGTGCAAGAATTCTAGCAAAACAATGGCTTTGGAGGAACGTCCTAATTCTAAATGTCCATTGATGAACTAAGATTTTGGAGTCATCTATTAATTTCAATATCAAAATACCAATTCTAAGATGAAATTGAACATGGATAGTTTTTCAAACAATCTAGTCCTATAGATTCAGATAATTCTCCAATCCTTAGTCTCAAACTCATGGAGAGGGCCATGCATCCAACCTTGAGGGATTTAGAGTAACTCCTACACCTTAAATATCCCTCCCAAAAATGAAAAAATATTTTGGACTACTAACCTATGGCTTCAATTCAAAAAATAGGAGACATGGCAATAGACTAATTGTCTAGCTCCCATCATGGGGAACACTAGACTTGGGCAATTTTGCAAAGTCCATTATAGTATCCAAATTTGAATTCTAAGGCTCCAAGGTCTCAAGGATAAATATGATTATGGCAATCTTGAGGCTTGGGAGGTGGAATGAGTTGGTCACTTTGAAAGCTATTCCAAGTTAGATTTCAAAGTCAGATGGCAAATCAGATCACAAAGAACAAACATAATTAGACATCAGATGAACATGAGGAAACTAGATAGATAGTTGGACTGAAAAAATAGAGTCAGATATTAAACACCCAGATATTGGAACTAGTAGATTCAAATAATGATCTAGAAGTAAAATCAAATGAGCAATGAGTGTTGGATTACAATAAAGCTTGATTACAATTAGAACAATAGTTTGATGACTACAAAGGGATAGAAAAACTAATCGACAAGTGATAGATTCCCCAAAAGGAAATTGGTGGATCCTATTTATAGGTACCCATATTGGGTTATGCTTGATTGTGCATTGTACGATGAACGCTTGATAATTACTACTAGTTTTGGTAATTTGACTATTTACTGGCACTTCTATGGAGCCATTTCCCACTATCTACATCGTCCCCCCCCTTTCTTTGAATTTTGGTATATTCCAAAATTCCAAATCCTACACTGATGTTAGTGTTTGCGCTTTCAATTGTCTAGAGCCTTCTTTAGAGTGTCCTTTTAAATTGTTTGCGGTGGTCTATGAAGGACTTCTAGCTCGACACGATCTAGAGCACTAGTAGCAATGTTCTCCTTTTGGATAGTTCAATATATAGCTTCCTACTCCAAGTTTTTATGTGCACTCTCAACATCCCAACTTTGCAGGATGTAAGAGCATTCCAAGTCTTAGAGTTGGGATCATACATAGTTTTCTTTCCTTTTGTCAACCTTGCTCGAGCCAGCTCATGATAAATTAAATTTGTATTGATTCACCATGCTAGATCTGGTTAGTTGGCTTTGATTTTGTTAGGAAATATGACGTAGCTAAGTAGATAATTTAGTAGATTACTTAGTGGAGAGAGATAATTTACACACACAAGAGATTATAGAGTAGAGAGAGAGAGAGAGAGTACACATGATATATGTGGTTCACCCAATGTGGGCTACGTCCATGGGAAAGCAACCACTCAATGGATTTAGTACTTCAAAACAAGAAGTAGGTTACAAAGGGATTATACCCTTTTGGAGCTTCCGCCTTGCTTCACTCTCACCACCTCACACCCACCTTGTTGCATCAACTTCACACTATGAAATGTGTGTAGAAATGGCCTCCTTTTATAGGCCAAAAGTACTACCCTCTCTCATGAGAGGCAGCCATGTGTAGCGCCCTTGTGTAGATAAGTCCAAATCGGACACTCCAATCCGCCCAATTGTGGCCGCCCTTGAGAAGACAAGTCCGCTTTTGAATTCGGCCACCGGCCATTGACTTTTGACCACCGTCCACCGGCCATTGACTACCGACCAACCGACCAATCGACCGGTCGTTTTTCGACCACTTTTCGACCGCCGTCCGACCATGATATTCCGGCGAAAAAGAATATTCCGGTGAAAATTTTGGTTTTTCGACGAGTGATTTTATTTTCCGATGAGTTATTTTTCTTCACGCACGATGGCTTCTCCTCATAATGGGCTCCTTACAAATGTGCGTTTTTAACACAAAAATTTACAAGGGGTAAATCAGTCTCCATACTTAACAATCTCCCACTTGGAGACTGATCTCCAAACCAAACCTGTGACTACTTTCCATCCTGGCTTCTTATCCTTGAATGTCGATTGAAGATGAGCAAAAGCTCAACTTCTCCTTGTTGACCACCTTTGTAAACATGTCTGCAGGATTTTCACTTGTATGCACCTTTCCTAGCTTTAGATGTCCCTCTTCCAAAAGAGTGCGTACGAAGTGATATCTCACCTCAATGTGCTTTGTCCTTGAATGAAAGGCCGAGTTCTTCACAAGATGGATAGCGCTTTGGCTATCACTGTACAAGACACAATTGTCTTGTTTGAATCCAAGCTCTTCTAAGAATCTGTGAAGCCACATAATTTCTTTGCTTGCCTCTGTCATTGCTACATACTCTGCTTCCGTGGTAGAAAGTGAGACCACTTTCTGCAGCTTTGAGGCCCAACTTACTGATGTGCCTCCAATTGTGAAGACATAGCCAGTAGTGCTCCTTTGAGTATCTTTGTCACCTGCCATATCTGCATCAGCATACCCTTCTAGAAAAATATCAGTTCCTCCAAAATACAAAGCATTTGTGGTTGTCCCTTTTAGCACAAAGGCTTTCCACCTTTGAAATATGGAAAATACATCGGACTTATTCTTCATGACATAAACCCATGTTTTTCTAATCGCATCGTCTATGAATGTTACATAGTACAATGAGCCACCAAGTGATGGTGTACTTGCAGGACCCCAAACATCAAAATGAACCAACTCAAGTTTTTATTTTTTCTTTCATTGCTTGATTTTTGAAATTCTACCCTCTTTTGTATACCATAAACACAATCTTCACAGAACTCTAAGTCCACTTCTTTCAAACCTGGCAAAAGCTTCTTTGTTTGAAGGATTTGCATTCTTTGTCACTCATATGCCCAAGCCGGTAGTGCCACACCGTACTGTCAACTTCTGTAGTTGCTGCACAAGCTGAAGGTTGCGTGCTGATAGTACACAGGTAAAGTGTACCGATCTTTTCTCCCTTGGCAACCACCAAAGATCCCTTTGAGATCTTCCACAGTTTGTTTCCAAATGCAATGTCGTGACCTTCATCGTCCAATTGTCCTGTAGAGATCAAATTTTTCCAAAGAGAAGGAACATGCCTAACATGTTTAAGCTTCCATTCATTTCCGTTAGTAGCAGTTTTGACAGAAAGTGTACCTTTGCCGACAATCTCACAAGCTTCATCATCTCCCAAGTATACATACCCAAAATTACCTTTGGTGTAATCTTGGAAATGTTTCTTGTGTGGTGTCGCATGGAATGAAGCCCCGGAATCTACTATCTAGGAGTTAGACACATTGTCTAATGAGAGAATTAGAGCATCTTGCTCTACTTTACCTGCCACATTGGCCTTCGATGTTGGCTTGTTGTCTTGAGACTCAGTCTCCTTCTTCGTTTTAGACCAGCAATCCTTCTTGACGTGGCCCTTCTTGCCGCACTTCCAACATTCAAGAACTGACTTTGTGCGTGACTTGCTCCGTCTTGAGCGATCACGACCCTTTTGGTTTTTGAACCTCTCCGTAGGCCTTCCTCTTGTTTCCATTGACAATGCAACACTTGATGATTCTCCTGTGCTTCTCCTTCATATTTCCTCGCTTAGGAGAACACCCACAACATCATCAAACTTAAGAGTATTTGTGCTAGAAATAGAATTACTTACAGCCATCACAAGGCTGTCCCAACTATCCGGTAGAGATGATAGTATAAGGAGAGCTCGCACTTCGTATCGAAATTGATTTTCACCGATCAAAGTTGACTTATGTTTGTGTTAGGTATTTTGCAATTGAACCATTCTCTATCATCTTTAGATTGAACAAGCCACCGTTGACACCAAGCTTAACCAGATTGTTCCCAGTGCCTTTCGATAAAGGACAATCCATGCTTCATCTGCCATTGTTGCGAGCTTCTTCGCAAGACCGCCTAGTGTCAAATAGAGGTCCTTCTGGTAGAGATAGTCTTCAATCTGCATCTTCCAATGTTGGTAGTTTTTGTCGTTGAACTTCTCAATCTTGAGCTTCCCTTCCTCTGCCATAACTCCCACTCAATTCAAGGAATCCTTTCCTTAAGATACTTTAGCTACAAGCAAACCTTGCTCTGATACCAGTTGTTAGGAAATATGATGTAGCTAAGTAGATAATTGAGTAGATTACTTAATGGAGCGAGATAATTGAGTAGATTACTTAATGGAGAGAGATAATTTACACAAACAAGAGATTATAGATTAGAGAGAGAGAGAGAGTACACACGATATACGTGGTTCACCCAATGTGGGCTACTTCCACGAGAAAGCAGCCACTCAATGGCTTTAGTACTTCAAAACAAGAAGTAGGTTACAAAGGGATTATACCCTTTTGGAGCTCCCGCCTTGCTTCACTCTCACCACCTCACACCCACCTTGTTGCATCAACTTCACACTATGAAATGTGTGTAGAAATGGCCTCCTTTTATAGGCCAAAAGGGTCGCCCTCTCTCATGAGAGGCAGCCATGTGTAGCCGTCCTTGTGTAGATAAGTCCAAATCGGACCCTCCAATCCACCCATGTGTGGCCGCCCTTGAGAAGACAAGTCCGCTTTTGAATTCGGCCACCGGCCACCGGCCATTGACTTTCAACCACCGGCCAACCGGCCCACCGACCGGTCGTTTTCCAACCACTTTCCGGCCACCATCCGGCCATAATATTCCGACGACAATGAATATTTCGGTGATAATTTTGGTTTCCGGCGAGTGCTTTTATTTTCCGGCGAGTAATTTTTCTTCACGCACGATGGCTTCTCCTCATAATGGGGGGCTTACAAATGTCGTTTTTAACACAAAAAATTACAAGGGGTAAATTAGTCTCCATACTTAACAGATTTGGGCTTTGAAGGAAACTTCAATCATCTCTCTAAGTTGTGGTTTAGAGCTAGCTTTGTTAGCTAATTATTTCTCAAGGATCTTGGAAGCCTTGACTAAGAAACGTACAACTCATTCATATACTTGTTCAATTGACTGATCTGGCTTCTCCATTCAATCATCATTCCTCTAAAATACACACAAGACTATGTTTCCAAGTGCGTGATATGCCAAAAGACAAAATATGATCGAGGGAAGCAACCTGGATTACTCCAACCATTGCCAATCCTTGATTTACCATGGGAGACAGTATCCATGGATTTTATCTTTCAATTGCCCAAGTCTATCCATGGGATTATGAGAATATGGACTATAGTTGACAGATTCAGCAAACAAGCTCATTTTACACCTATCAAAAAGACTATTAAGGCACATCAATTGGAAACCCTCTTCATATCACAAATTTTCAAGTACCATAACTTGACTACATCCATTGTGTCAGATAGAGATCCTTCAATGACGAGTCTTTTTTGGAAGAGTCTCTTTGAACATCTAGGTACTAGATTAAATTTCTCTTTGACCTATCACCCACAAACGGATGGTCAAAGTGAAATAGCTAACTCCACGATTCTTGATCTACTAAAAGCCTATGTTACTGAACTAGATCAACATTGTCAATGGGAGAAGTACCTACCCTCTTGTAGAGTATGCACACAACAACACCGTACATACTTCTACGGGAAAAGCACCATTTGAGGCCATTGAGGGAAGATCCAAAAGGCCTTTGCTACTCAAAGTACATGGCAAGATCTTTGTTGTTAATGAATATCGTCGAGACTTAAAAGAATCTTTTCAAAAGATTAGAGAAGCTCTATTTATCTCTCAGCAAAAGCAAAAGGCTGATGCTAATAAGCACAGAAGAGCCTTGATCTACAAGCAAGATGATTGGTTCATGCTAAAGTTTCCTAAAGCTCGTCTAGGGCATATCTCGGGCAAGAATCCTACGGGACACCAAAAGTATTATGTTGGGATTATGCTAAACTAGCAAAAAGATACTATGGTCCTTTTCAAATTCTTAAGCCAATCAATGAGATGGATTATCAATTGCCTTCCATGTGAGCTTACTTAAGCCTTACAAAGGAGAGCAACCTCAAGAAGCCATCATTGAAGATCCTTCAAAATTTGAAGGTTAAGAAGAGGTACTCCAACCGAAGTCTATCCTACAAAGTGAAGGCAAGGTCATGCAAGATGGTAAGATTATCCGATGGTATCTTAAAAAATTATCCTTTTGAAGATGCTAGATGGATGCAAGGAATCCAACTTAAGGATAGTATGCACCTTGTTAAGGCTTACAATGACTCACTTGAGTAAGCACATGTAAATGTATGTACAAAGTTTTGGTCTTATATGGCGCTCTTTCTTTTATTGTGCAGAAATTTTAAGGTATGCATACTCATGATCATGTTTATGGTGACTACGTCTCCCAAGCACCAAGTAGAACTTGTCAATCTACTTTGGAGTATTGATATGGACTATAGATTAGACATACTTGTGGTACCTAAGCCTCCCAAGCACCAAATGGACTCGTCATCCGTTTTGGAAAGATGTCGCTAGGTCAAAAGGGATCCTCTACCCACTAGGAAACCATGGACTAATGACTATGCTTTATCTTCCCTACCTCATAGTCGAGGACGACTATGGTTTCAAGAGAGAGGTAATGTCATGAAATTTAATAACTAACTTTCTCAAATGATTTTATCATCTTAAATTGGCCATTTAAAATGGGGAGATTTAGTGACCAAGAGTAAACATATTAATAAGTGTGCAGCTAGACTTACCTCAATAAGTGACCAAGGAGAGAGAAAGTCTACCAAAGAGCATTTTGAACCTAGTGAATCTTGAAATGACCTTAGGATAAGCTTCATTAAAGCCTCCAAATTTTAGTGTTAAAGTCCTTTAGGTCTAGGATCAATGGGAAAGACTGTTGCCAACACTAGGTATTTTAGACCTTTTAATACTAAGTCTAAGGTTGCAAAGGACCTCAAGTGGGTCAAGTGGCACCCCCCACTCGCATTGGGCAATCCCTAAGTGTAGGGAGATGAGAGAGAACACACACACACACACACACACACACACACACACACACACACACTAGGGAGCTCACCTTTTCACTAAGGCATAAAGGACACATGTTAGGCTCCTAGCTATGTTGCACACAATTAAGCCTGAATCCTATTGGGTAGCCAATATGAAGGGCCAATGAGAATTAAGATTTATAAAATCAAGCTTAAACCTCATTGGATAGCCCACAAAGAGAACCAATAAGAATTGAGACCTACATGAGCTAGCTTAGATCCTATTGGAAAGTCTACCAAGGGGACCAATGAGAATTAAGCAACCCATGAGCAAGCGTAAATCCTACTAGCTAGCCTATCTTGAGAGCCAATAAGAATTTAGCTTCATTTAATTAAATAATTAAGCTCTCCTTTCAAAGAGGGAATAAAAAACACTTGTCACAAGACTAGCCCTCTTGCTTGATATCAAATCCATTCATTGGCTAGCCCCTAGTATGGATCAATAGCCTTCAAGCTAGTGTATTCTTGGAAAATCAATGAGAACACTCATTGTTGCACCTCACCCAAACATATTCACGAGGTGAGAGTCTCCTTCTCATGTGTGGGAGAAGTGGAGAAGCCTACACCAACAACACTTGACCATGGAATGCAAAGCCAAGCAAGTGCCGAGCTCTAAGCTTGCTCATCTTCTTCTCCATCTCCATTACTAAGCTACACTATGCTCTATGAGTGAACTAATGCGAGAGAAATCTTCTTAATCATAAGAATACTCCTTCTTCTTCTTATCCATCCTCACTCCCCGCTAACTCTCTTCACCTTTGAAGGTGTTTGAGGTCTTCGGATTGAGGCCAAGCCAAGCTTTCTCCTTCTTCGGATTAAGAATACTCCTTCTTCTTATCCATCCTCACTCCCCGCTAACTCTCTTCACCTTTGAAGGTGTTTGAGGTCTTCGGATTGAGGCCAAGCCAAGTTTTATTGTGTGCATGAAGTGGTCTTAAGAAACACAAAGATCGTATTGTATACAAGTCTCTCTTCATGGGAGAATCTATAATACAAAGTCCTTCTGGAGGGGGGACCGGGCTCCAAATAAATCTGGTCCTCATTTGTTGTCAATTTTAATTCCTCTCTCTCTCTTTCAAGTTATTGGTCATGCCAAGCTAACTAGTTATGTTGTTTCTTGTTGTAGACTCCAACCAAGCACTCTCTCTTTCTTCATTAGGAATCTCCTTTCAATAAAATGCTCTCTATTGTCAATATAATTCCGCTACAGTTAATGATGTTAACACAATTTCGTTATAGGTGATGACTCCACCAATAGTACTTTTTCCAATCCACAGTGTTGCTTCTCTCTCCTAAAGTACCACAATGTTTGTTCAAGCCATGGTTACCAAGCTGCAACATTAGCTAGAAGCCGGCCCTAGTGACATGTTTTAAAGCTACAGTTGCAACAAAGGATTAAAAATTTAAGAAGTTTAAAGAATAAATAGCAGCTTTAAAGGCTCTATTGGCGGATAAAGAAAAGCAATTGACTAGTTCATATATACATTTTATAGCCAACAATGTTCCCATTAAAAATCTAAAGAGACAAAATCCTATGGTGGAGGTGACAAAAAAGGGTTTGGAATATATGATTAAAATTATCCTCACAGAGATCTTTTGGATGTGGGAGACATTGAGGATGGCACACAAAAAATTTGATCTACCTCTAGACCCTGCATCACATATGAACACACCTCGAGGTATGAAATTTGCAGTGGGAACTCCAATTGCTCAGATCCGCAACTTTGAAGTATTTGAAACCCAAAGATGCAATGATAAACTTTGGTCATCCAATGTTGCCCTTATGACAGGAAGTGATTCTCAGTAGAAAACAAATGCTTCCAACTTTAGAACCTAATGTACATATAGAGATTATAAAGGGGTGGCAATTGCTAATAAAGAAGTTGAGCCTATCTTAACCAATCAACCAAAGTGTAAGAGTAAATGGCTCCAAGGCCACCCCGTTGGCGTAACAATTTACAAGAATGCTCCTCAACATCTTAGGATAGAGCTCACTTACAACCCAATTATAAGAATAAGAACATGGAGCACATTTTAGGCATGGAGAGAAAAGCAAAAATCTTTGTTGAGCTATCCTATGTTGGCCAGCCTACTATTGCATACTCTTCCAAGTGAGCAATACATGTCACCACTCTAAAATCTACCATTACCCTACTAAATATGTTTCCCATTTTATTTCCAAGACGCTTGTAATAGTCATTGAGACATTCCAAAATGTTAACTATACAGGCCAACCTTAGATTGTGCTTTTGGAAGGCTATGAGGGATTATGTTGGGATCTTAGAGATGTCACAACCGTAACATTCTTATGAGCATTTATGCTTGTGTGATGTTTCTTCTATCATGTTTCCTGTAGAATTTAAAGAAATCTTTATTACAAGATTCTTCAAATTTGATAGTATGGTCTCCAATCCTCTATCAAAGGAGTTGCAAGCACGACATGTCTGTTATCAATTAGCATTCGATGCCAACTCATTGACATCTGTTGTAAATTAAGCCAAATACAATGCACATATACTCTGGTTCCACAAAGCGATTGATCATCTCTACAATTACCAAGGCCCTTAAAGCACTCAAAGATGATCATAGACACTCATCTGATGAGGAAGGGGGGAATGTTGTGAGAAGGCAACACGAAGATACACCCAATATTGCAAAGCTCAAGTCCAATCCCATTAGAATTCTAAAAGCTCCTATTTGTAAATGTTATTTTTCACGACAAGAACATGGTCATTGGACTTCTAGCTTGTAATTAAACAAGTCTTCCATGATTTTTTTAGCCTTAGACCATTTAGTTTTGCCACTCCCTAGGTATAAAAGTCATTTAGCTCATTTTTCAAGGTCGGTATCTGATCTAAGCAACATTTTATATCAAGAGTTGCTATCAAGAATATAAATCAAAATTTCTTGCATCTAGTGTACTCATTTGTTATTCTAATTGCATATTAGTAATCTCTAATAACTACTCTTCTCTTTCATTGCTTACATTGTGTAATTTATGCTGATTGGCAATGGGCTATGTGAGAAGGGGAACGGAGGGAGCTTCTTTTGGAAAATGGACCGATCGGCAAATTTATGGAAGGTTCACCTCGAACTCCTCGTTAGCCACTCGCCACAAGGGATCCCATGCTTGCATGAATGGAAGGATGGCCTGATACATCAAGCGAGCATATGAAGCATCCCTTGGGCTCATAATACCCCTCCAACAAGAATGTATTGGTCAATGGTTGCAGCCGCTTGGGGTCCCAGCTAACTTGTCTTGCTTTTTCTAGCTTTACCAAACAACAAAGAGGAACCCAAGGCAAGGAATTTCATGTTCAACCTGCATTGTTCAAATAACTTTAAAGTCCAAACTTTGCAACAGATATTGCTTCTATAAACTCAAATGCTCTTATGTATCTTCAAATTTCCAAGATGTTTCAATAAGATATCTTGGCAAACTATAACATCTTCATTAATTGGAAATTCACCTCCAGCATTCACCCTACTGTCATGTATTCCCCATTTCTCTTTCATCGATCTCCTCATCGAAGTTGTCAACATTGACAACAAAATGAGATGGAGTTCCTTCCTGCACTTTTGCCTCTCCTTTTGTTGCTTTTTTAGATTTTTCTTATGTCAAAATAGGTGGAGATGGCATGGCGCTAACTGTTCTGCTCTTGGGTAGAGACACATTAACAGATTGAGACATTTCTTGTGGTTCTTTAGTTGATGTCTTGGTAAGTCGCTAATAAACAAACAATACAATAATGATCATTCAACAGGTCAACTTGCATTAGATATTAACAGTTTATACTCAATTCAAAGCCTTTTTCGAGTTGAACCCAAAATTTACCAGATCTCTTTTAGGCCATGCAATAAGACTTTTTTTTGCCTTCTACGAAGTAGTCATTTCTTTGTTCGTTGAAGAAGCATGACGTAGAGGAGCATCCTTGCCATCATATACTTCTAGCACCACAACAAAGAAGCAACCATATGGCAATCTACTCCCATGAAGCTTAGCCAAGTTTGACGTCTTTTCTATTTGACCTACACCAATTGCCTCTCCATTGTAAATGAACTCAACGTAAGCGCCAACATCAGATTTCTTGGCCATCTTTAATCTCAACTAAGAGTAAACACTCTTGCTCTGATCTGTAAAATAGAAATTAAAATTCTATCTGCTTTTTCTCTCTTTTTTGTTCTCTCTCCCTCCCACCCTTGCTCCCTCTCCCTCCATCTTCAATCCCACTCCCTTTGTCAATCCTCTCTCTCTCTCTTCTTGTTTTCCTTTATTTCTCGCTCTTCTTCATTCCCTCAACTCTTTCTCACTTGTCACTCTCTCTCTCTCTCTCTTTCTATTTATGTCTCCCCCTATCGTTCTCTCTCTCTCTCTCTCTCTCTCTCTCTCTCTCTCTCTCTCTCTCTCTCTCTCTCTCTCTCTCTCTCTCTCTCTCTCTCTCTCTCATAGTGGGTGCTAGCGCCAAGTTCAATAGTTGAAAGAGTTAACGCAAAAAAATTACCGCAAAAATGCCAAAAGATTCACTTCTTTCCCTCTCTCCCTCTCTTTCATGTGCAAGCCAAAGGCGAACGCTAGCGCTCACAATGACGTTGTAAGAGAGAGAGAGAGAGAGAGAGAGAGAGAGAGAGAGAGAGAGAGAGAGAGAGAGAGAGAGAGAGAGAGAGGAGTAGAGATGGAGCGAGAGAGAAGGAGATAGACTTTAGGAGCCACTCACCTCAAATACCGTTAGTAATCCTTAGCAAATAAAACTTACCTATTCACTCCTATATATAGGCTCTCCTCTCTCAACTATCTCTTTTACTCTCTCTTAGAGTGGGCGCTAGTGCCAAGCTGAAGAGAGAGATACGCAAAAAGGCTCACAACAACCTTGTATAGGCTCACAACCTAACTTTTGTCTTCTATAATTAGGCTCTCCTTTCTCAATCATCTATTTCACTCTCTCTCTCTCTCTCTCTCTCTCTCTCTCTCTCTCTCTCTCTCTCTCTCTCTCTCTCAAAATGGACGCTAGCACCAAGCTGAATAGGGAGAGAGAGATAACGCAAAATGGCTCACAACAATGAACTTATGCGAGAGAGAGAGAGAGAGAGAGAGAGAGAGAGAGAGAGAGAGAGAGAGAGAGAGAGAGAGAGAGAGATAGATAGATAGATTTTATTATCGTCTTCGGAGGTCAAATATGACCTAGGGGACCAAAGTTACATGTGATGTAGTATGTGTATGGCTGATGAGTGACTCTTGATGCTCCAAAACTGTGGTGATGAGAGTCGCAATGGAGAGCCTACACATTGGCTGGGAGAGGAAAGTGTGTAGGTCTAAGTTATGGCTGAAAATGTGAGAGAAGCAAGTTCGGATGTGATCAAAAGCTGACCACTCTAGTAGTGTGTGGTACTCAGACTCTCGAACTTGCAGTGAGCATAATGTGCACAATCGATTTGACTCTTCTCCATTGCCCCAACGCCCTATCTCTCACATCGAAGGAAGGGAGCTAAGCCGAATGGCTGCGATAGTGTGTATCGCCGACAAGGGGATAGGCTCAAGCATGTAAGTGTGAGTACAGTTTCCTCTTTCAGTGAAGAACATGGTTTTGTAGTTGGGGGCAATATGGGTGGTGTAATGTATGAAGCGTGACCCACCGGATTTCTCCCAAGCCGTAATACATTGGCGTTGTAGAAAAGCTTCATTCACTTGGGAGTCAATTGAATCATCATGTAGCAAGTGTAATGCATCCCATCTCCCAAACCACTTCTTTATGTCTTGCATCCATCCCGTGCTCAAGATATTGCTTTTATGCATGTTTTGAACTTTTTTGCTTGCTTCCCATGCAATTGTAGGAAGTCGATGTGAGGGGTTTTGACGCATCTTTATCATGTACTCCACAACCCTTTCCATGCCCATAACCTCAATTGGAAGACATCCCGACTCAAGAAGTAGGAGCATATATGGTGTTTGTGTCTTCACTTGGAGAACGTTTGTAAGAAAACGCTTTTGGACATTCTCAAACTCTTTCCAAGTAGACTTTGAGATGCTCCCGTCCCACATTTCAACTCCATAAAGAAGAACAGGTGTCACCAATGCATCAAAAAGATACTTCTTGAGAACCCCACACTTGATGTTTCCCACCTTACACATGTTCTCAAATGCATAATATGCTCTCTTTCCCGCTTCCAAACGATGCATACCACACTCATGCCACTTGTGATTGGACGGAACCTCAAGGCCAAGGTACTTAAATCTCTCAACAACTTTAAATGTCCCATTGTTGTACACAATGCATGGCTTCTCCTTATGGTTGGTTTTCACAAGCATAACCTTTATTTTGGATTCATTCACAATCAGCCCACTATGCAATCAAAAGTTCTCCAGGACGACCATAAGCTTTTGTGCATCTTCTAAAGTGTGTGCTAGAAGCACTACATCATCCGCATACAACAAAAGCATGATTACCGCACTGCAAAATGTGACCTCTTCAATGCCTTCTTCTTGCATAAAGTCAAAGTACCATTTGTTCCAATTGATCGATATATAGACCAAAGAGAGTTGGTGACAACGGACATCCTTGTTTAACCCCAATAGTGCTTACAAAAATTTCTGAAATTTCTCTTCCCATGCACAATTGACAAATCACCTTCTCACAGATTTGAGAAACCGCAAGCATAAACTCACTTGGCACTTGGAGTTCTTCCATCCTTCTCCACAAATTGTTACGTGGAATCATATCAAAGGCTTTCTTAAAGTCCACAAAACAACAATACAATCGCTTGCCTTTCAACAGACTTTCCTGAGTGACAAGATGATCAATGGTGCTATGGAATCGACGAAACCCACTTGTACTTTGCACACTTGTCATTCTCTTCAGTCAATCACTCAATTTCATCTCCATTATGCACCCAAACAACTTTGCCATGAGAGACCCAATCATTATAGTCCAGTAGTTGTTTACATTCTTTACATCCCCTCCTTTATGAAAGCCTTAACCCAATTAGTACTCCAATCATAAGGCATACCATGTTGAAGTGCAAGGTTGAACATATCACACATCCACTCATGGGTAAAATCTCTCATCCATTTGATCATCTCCAGCTTGATACCTTGAAGATCTCCCGCTTTGCGAGTGGCCAACTTTTCAAGCCCACCGTATACATCCTCAATAGTAAAAAAAGAGGTCATACATGGGAGTGAACCATAAAATGGTATTTTTTCAGCATTTGCTTGCTCATATAATTGCTTACAATGTGTGTACATATCCACAAGACTCAAGTTACCAAAATTCTCAACCCACTTGTCCCTCAAGTTTCTCCAAAATCTTCCACATGCATGTGCCTTTTCTTGGACTTGAAAAAGTTGTTGCTTTACTTCCCATCTTCTTCTCTTCTTTTGAATCAATCCTTGTATGTATTCAAATGACTTTGATGGTTGTCTTTGTCCATAGTTGCATCAAGCTTTATCAAGGACTTTCGAGCATCTTGACATTCTTTATCAAACCACCTTTTGCGTGATCTATCTTTGTTGATACCATGGAGATGCTTTATAGCAAAGCATTCTTCGGCACAAGAACAAATAACTTTCTTGAAAACTTCTCATTTAGTTTCCAATGGTGCATCATACTGAAGCTTCTTCATCTATAATTTTTGCTCAACCATTTCAATGTACACTGGTGCCTGTTTGAAATTCATACAAAGTGATAATGTCTCTTTCCTTTGGATGAGATTATCATGCTTAGTTGCTTCTCCACATGAAAGGTCAATACATAAGGTGCAATGGTCAGATTCCGGGGTCCATTGGCCAAACATAAAAGTCTTTATGCAATACATGATGGCTTTGAAGAGTAGCATATAGTCAATCACATTGTCCCCATTATGTCTCCTACATGTAAATACATTGGTTCCACTCCACAAAGATACACCATTGGCAATGAGCATACCGTGCTATTACACATGTGTAAAAGTAACTTTCCATAGTGATCCGGCTCTTTCTCATCCATCGAAGAACGATCATACAAGTGAACTTCCTCCAACTTCCTTGAAATGTATGGCATATCAAATTGTTGAGTATCATGTTACAATGTTTTTGTGCGAGCATTCATATCCCCAAATACAATAACATCACCTTCACCTTTGAAATAATCAATGTCCTCTTCTAAATCAAAAAATGGATGACCTCTATCCATGCAAGCATAAAAAGGGGAATCATGATGAGGAATGTAGCAACCGGCTACAAAAATGGGTGTTCTTTTTGGTGTCATAATTTTCAGCCATACATAATGTTTGTACTTGTCATCTTTCACAATTGATACAAAATTTTTCAATCCTTTCTTAACCATACATCCTACCCCTCCTTGTCCTCTTCGTTGCTTAAGATTCTTTGACCACATCAATGAATGTACATTGTAATTCTCCAAGCCGTTAATCCTTTGTGTATCATGCTCCCATGTTTCAACAAGAAGTACAACATCGGCTTTGCTAGTTAGTGCATCAATGCCAACCCTCGCATTCCATGGGTATCCATTACAATTCCAAAAGCATATTTTCAATTGTAACTCAAACTCATAGGTCACGCATCCCTATTTGCTCGAGGGATTTGCCTCCTCCTTGGGCACATTTTCTTCATGAGAGATCTCCTTGTTTTTCTTATTATTTTTCTCATATGCCTTGCGATGCATATTTTGTTGCTTAATAGTGTGATCTTCACATACAAAACATTTTGTATCCCTCAAATAGATCCAACTATTATCAAGCATAATCTTTTGCTTGGTCTCATCTGGCACGGTGCATACAATTGGCCGTTCTCCCGAGCGAGGAGCTCCTTGCTTCCCCACTCTATGTGCTCCATAGACCATAAATCCGGACATGCTAAAGTGGGTTTTGAAGAGATCTTCGATAACAATGGCAAGAGAAGGAGGTGTCTCTAGCTTCTCTTCAAGAATTCCACAAATAACCATGTTCTTGGAACGTCACTGCCTTTCCTTCAACTCCTCCACATCCACATTCTCAACATTATTTGTTTGAACCATATCTTGCATGAGTGAGGAATTAGAAACCACATTACTACCACATACATCAACCCAAGACTTGTTTGTGCATACATTTTTCATGTTGCATACATCCTGGCTCATGGTGTCAAATTTCTCCTCTTTCAATACATGGTCATGCTCTACTTTGCTCATCCACTCCTTCAAAGCATTCAAGTCCACAAGAGAGCGTTTACATTCCTTCACTTCCTCTTCAAGTTGCATCAAACGTGTTGTTTGTATCTCAAGTGTCCTCTTGAGATTCTCATTCTCAACCACAAGTACCCTTAGTGTGCCATTCTCCATTGCAAGTACTCGTAAGTCTTTGCCTTGTTTGTTCCACGGTCTCTTGCAATGATACCAAGTATGCCATGATCATGGTTTTTGATGTCGTTGGTTGGGTGTGTGTTACTATCACACTTAGGAGATTTTGGATCATTTTCCACAATGGTTGTGGACCTTGTTGAAGAAGAAGAACCCTTGCGAGTGCCAGAAGACATTGTATGTAAAACAAGAGATGAGAGTCAATTTTCATGAACCTATTCACTTCGGAAATGCTGTTACAAAAATGCCTTCCAAAACTCTGAAAATTTTTGTCTTTACATCAATGCGTAGAGGGCTTCGTGCTCTTCGATTGAGTAAAATGTTGTGATCACATGGGCTATATCACAAATTGAAGAAAGATCATATGAAGACTATCAATCATTAGGGAAAAAAATCATCACCTATTCTATTCTCTCTCTTGCTATCCCTCTCCCATTCTTCCTCTCTCTATCTCTTTCTCTCTTGTGCAAGCTCGCACAAAGCGCTAGCGCTTACCTTTAATTCAGAAGATAATGTACTGCATCATTTACATGCTCGTTAGATTTTTTCTTTTTAATATAATTTACACTTGGATAAGAAAGTTTACAATATAATAATTTAAAGAGAGAGAGAGAGAGAGAGAGAGAAATGGAGGGATAGAAAGAGAAAGAGGGGGAAAGAGGGAAAGAGAGAGTAAGAGAGAAATGTAGAGAGTGGGAAAGAGATAGAGAGATAATAGGGAGGGGGAGAGAGAGAGAGAGAGAGAGTTTTTTATTTACATAGGCTAAAAAAGCACATGAGGCTTCATCAAAAATTCAAGAACCATAGACCACAACATCCATTTCCAGTAGACATATCTATTTAGTCATTCACAATAAAAGATACATCTGTCTAATGTGCACGCCAGATCTTAGTTTCCATGGGGTCCTGCTAAAGAAAAGGGAAAAGTGTGTGTGTGTGTGTGTGTGTGTGTGTGTGTGTGTGTGTGTGTGTGTGTGTGTGTGTGAGAGAGAGAGAGAGAGAGAGAGAGAGAGAGAATTATAGTTGCATCATTGCCAATTATTCGAAAGAGAGAGAGAGAGAGAGAGAGAGAGAGAGAGAGAGAGAATTATTGTTGCATCATTGCCAATTATTCGAAAGAGAGAGAGAGAATTATAGTTGCATCATTGCCGATTATTGAATGGCGCACGGGGAAGCCTTAAAGGAACTCAAAAATACGCCACTATGCCATACAGCCACATCAATTGCATCATTGCCAATTGTTTGAATGGCGCGTGGGGGAAGTCTTAAGGAAACTCAAAGATGCACCACCGCACCATACAACCATATCCTGAAAGTTACTTATATAGGCTAGAGTAGCACATGAGACTTCATCAAAAAATCAAGATCCATACATTTCAAGTAGACATATCTATTTAGTCATTCATACTAAAAGATACATCTTTCTAATGTGCATGCCACATCTTAGTTTCTCTAGGGTCCTGCTAAAGAAAAGGGAAAAGTGACAATACGTCCTTCCTTTAGCAAAGCTAGTGAGAGAGCGCTCACCCTTACTTGCATCCACATTAAGAAAACAATCAATAGATTAGTCCAAACAGCATTACAGGTAATTGGGGTGACTCTAGTTGTCATCCATGTCACCTTAACCTACACTAAAAGAGGAGAATGTTGTAAAAGGTGTAAAAATCTAACAAGGATAAGTCTGTTAATCCTTCTGAGATAGGTTAATCCCGCTAGATTTCCTTGATAACTACATTCATCCCAGCTCAATCATACATCTATCAGGGTATCCTTGTACCAATAGTTACCATGCATGCCCATTTACTGAGTTTAGTCACTACTCCATACCTTAGAGAAGAGATTGAGCATACACTAATTGTTATTGTACCTCAGATGGTCCAGTCGCTTTGTTCATCGCCATGGCAGAGTGGTTTGAAACTTCAAACTTTAAGTTCAATGCTCGTATATTCTACTTACCCTCTTGCTCAGAGAAGAAGGAGGTGTAAAGCTAATACTTAAAAATGATTTACTCTTATTTGATATCTTAATAAGCAAGGCTCTCATAAAAAGCAAGCCCTTACTATGCTCACAGACTAAGCAATTGTCGTTAGGAAATGTTTTGAGCTCACTTAGTTTCCATTTCAATAATGAGCTCACCTTTAAGTATTGCTTCTCCTCCATCTTGCTTAGAGTATCTTACATCGTTTTGCAACAAAGGCGCCCTAGATCATGCATGCGCACCATGCTACTAAGGTGGATTTCTCACAAATTTCCAGGTGTATATCACCTATTTAATCTTCAATGAAGATGCTATGAGAGCACCATCGAGCCTTCTTAACTGCCTAAGTCACCTCGCCTACAAAAGGATTCATCCTTCAAGTCGGCCCAGGGTACAGTCCCTTGGGTTTATTACATCCCAAGTCCCCAAGTCAAAAGGCAATAAGCCCTAGTTCATCCCACGGTAGGGTATAGCCTTAGAGTAACCTAGTTGGGTTTCCTTTGTGATCTAGTTAGGTCATGAGTTAATTAGGTCTAATCCAAGTAGTGTTAGTTACCTTAACTAACTTGATTAACAATACTTTTGAGTTCAATATTTGGACCATGTGCCCATTCCATAGTGTCTTTTTTCAAGAAAAACCTGATTCAAGCATTCATAGGCATGGAGTGTCTACTTAGTGGTTGTGTAGAGAGAGAGAGAGAGAGAGAGAGAGAGATAGAGAGAGAGAGTGTGTGTGTGTGTGGGAGCGAGTGAGAGAAGTATAGTTGCATCATTGCCAAATGTCTGAATGGCGGGTGGGAAAGTCTTAAAGAAACTCAAAAATACGCCCTCGCATCATACCGTACCACATCTTGAAGGTTATGAAAGTTATAAGAGAGAGAGAGAGAGAGAGAGAGAGAGAGAGAGAGAGAGAGAGAGAGAGAGAAGTATAGTTGCATCATTGCCAATTGTCCGAATGGCGCACAGGGAAGTCTTAAAAAAACTCAAAAATACACCATCGCGCCATACAGCCGCATCCTAAAAGTCATGAAAGTTAGAGAGAGAGAGAGAGAGAGAGAGAGAGAGAGAGAGAGAGAGAGAGAGAGAGAGAGAGAGAGAGAGAGAGAGAGAGAGAGGGGGAGGGAGGGAAATGGAGAGGGTAGAAGTTATGAAAGTATTGATTGTGAAGGTAGAGAGAGAGAGAGAGAGAGAGAGAGAGAGAGAGAGAGAGAGAGAGAGAGAGAGAGAGAGACCCACCCTATCCCAGGGAGGGTCAACCACTTGGGGGGGGGGGGGGGGGGGGGGGGGACCACCAAGTGGTGACCCACTCCTACACCAAGTTGTTAGATGTTCAACATCTAAATGATACAGTGTTTGCCATAGCTCAAGGCAAGTAAAGGTTTGACCGTTAAGAATTTTTCTTCACAGATGGTGCAAAAAATCTTCCAGAAAGAGATTCAAGCAGGATGTGATGATAGATATAGCTTGCAACATGATACAGATAGATGCATCAAAAATCCATCTAAACTTGTGCTTGTGACTTTTGTGAGTTGGAAAGAGGATAGGAATTTTGTTACCATTTATCTCTAGTCCAAAGTGCTATAGTGCTCCTTGAAGAAATTCAATTACCTCCTTGGCAATGATGTCTATCATAATAAAGTGTGGTCCATCAAGTCATCCCAGAGCAACAGTTTTTGCAAGCTGTTTGCAAATGATAGTAGAGATGTGTGGTGCTTTGTCTAATTCGACAATGAACAAGTCCTATTTCAAGTTAAAAAGCATTTATGAAACAGAGGGTGAGAGCCATGAAGTCTCATTACTCATTCAAGCTGGTGGAATCATTCCAATGCACATTTGAAAGTGTGAAAACAAACCATCAGACAATTTGTGGTTAGGTTCTCCGATGTTAGGACACTGGCTATGTCAGCCAAGCAATCAAGTAGTGCGGCAAAATCCAAGTGTTGATTTAGTGGTTGGGTGGGGGTTCAATGGTTCAACCCTCAACTGATCAATTTTTTCATCTCCTTGTCAAAAAAAACATTCAAATTGTCAGTGCATACATGCCATCCAAGATAATCAAAGTCTTTACAAAATTGTCTAAATTTAGAGCACTATCATTTTTATCACAAGAAGGGAGGCAGGTGAGTGAGGCTGGGTTGAAAGGTCAAGTCCAGTAGATACCAAGGCCATCTGAAGCCATCAACTAAACAGGGTAAGTAAATTTGAAAGGGAGGCCATCCTTAAACCAACCTAAATAGAGTCATAATGGTTGTGTGGCATCCCCCCATCCAAGGATAACTAGATAAACTAGATATTTATGGAAGAACTATTGTAGCCAAGGTTCTGGTGTTCAAGTGCACTATTTGCCATTGTCCACTCATGTACGTAGGAGAGAGAGTTTATTATATAAATAGCTTAAATAGCACATGAGACTTCATCAAAACTTCAAGAATCACATACCACAATATCCATTTCAAGTAGACATATCTATTTAGTCGTTCACACTAAAAGATACATTTGTCTAATGTGCATGCCAGATCTTAGTTTCTCTAGGGTCCTGCTAGAGAAAAGGGAAAAGTGTGTGTGTGTGAGAGAGAGAGAGAGAGAGAGAGTATAGTTGCATCATTGCCAATTGTCCGAATGGTACACGAGGAAGCTTTAAAGCAAATCAAAAATACGCCACTGCGCCATACAGTTGCATCATTGCCAATTGTCTGGTGCGTGGGGAAGTCTTAAGGAAACTCAAAGATGCACAACCACGCTAGACAACCATATCCTGAAAGTTACTTATATAGGCTAGAGTAGCACATGAGACTTCATAAAAAATTCAAGATCCATCCATGTCAAGTGGACATATCTATTTAGTCATTCATACTAAAAGATACATCTTTCTAATGTGCAGGCGAAATCTTAGTTTCTCTTGGGTCCTGCTAGAGAAAAGGGAAAAGTGATAGCACGCCCTTCCTTTAGCAAAGCCAGAGAGAGAGCACCCTTGCCTGCATCAAAAAAGGATTGCTGGTAACTGGGGTGACTCTAGTTGTCATCCATGTCACCCTAACCTATGCTAAAAGAGGAGAATGATGTAAAAGGTGTAAGAATCTAACAAGGATAAGTTTGTTAATCCTTCTGAGACAGGTTAATCCTTCCAAATTCTCTTGATAACTACATTCATCCCAATTAAACCATGCATCTAGCCTGATATCCTTGTACCAATAGTTACCATGCATAGACCATGCACGCCCATTGCCTGAGTTTAGTCACTACTCCATACCTTAGAATAGAAATTGAGCATATACTAATTGTTATGATACCTCACATGGTCCAGTCGCTTTGTTCATCGCCATGGCAGAGTGGTTTGAAACTTCAAACTTTCAAGTTCAATGCTCATATATGCTGCTTTCCCACTTGCTCAGAGAAGAAGGGGGTGTAAAGCTAATACTTAAAAATGATTTACTCCTATTTGATATCTTAATCAGCAAGGCTCTCGTACAAAGGAAGCACTTACTATGCTCACATACTAAGCAATTGTTGTTAGGAAATATTGAAATGGAAACTAAGTGAGCTCAAGATAATGAACTCACCTTTAAGTATTGCTTCTCTTCCATCTTGCTTAGAGTATCTAACGCTATTCTGCAACAAAAACGCCCTATATCAGGCATGCATACCATGCTGCTAAGGTGGACTGCTCACAAATTTCTAGGCGTCTGTCACCTATTTCATCTTCAATAAAGATGCTATGATTGCACCGTTGGGCCTATCTTAATTTCCCATGTCATAAAATCTAATCAACCAACCCAAATGATTTTCTCATATTAAACTAATCATTTAAGTGTGAGAGAATAAACGGGAACAAGGGTTAGGATATAGACATGTGCTTACAGATCTATCTCACCACGGGGCCAATGCTAAAGGGTCCAAATGAGAGATGGTATGTCAAACAGCAAGGCTAGCCAATAGAGCTTAAAAGACCTTAGGGTTAGCTTCATTGAAGACCTCCAAAAGTTAGTGTTAAAAGTCCTTTGACCTTAGGTAAGCTAGGGTTGTGCTTGAGGTGGGAACCCGACCCAATCTTGAGGTGCTTGTGGTGCTTGCTGACAAGATGTTTGAGGTGCTTGTCCTGCTTGCTGTCTAATGTGCTTGAGGTGCTTGTTGCGCTTGCTGCCTAAGGTGCTTGAGGTGCTTGTCGTGCTTGATGACTAAGGTGCTTGAGGTTCTTGTCGTGCTTGCCGACTAGGGAGCTTGAGATGCTTGCGGGAACATTACCCAAGCTTGAGGTGCTTTGTCATGCTTGCTGACTAAGGTGCTTGAGGGTAAGGTGTTTCACAAAGTCAACAACTATCCCTACAAGGAGGGGGCGAGCCCTACAAGAGGGGGATAGAGAGACAGCACACACACCCTCACACAAGGCAAGCTTGGTACAAAGAAATCATATAGGACACTTGTCAAGTTCCTCCTCATGTTGCCCTCATGGTGTGCTTAAAGCCTATCGGTTGGCCTCCCAAGGGGTCCAATGATAAATTAGTTAGTTTAATTAATTGTTTTTGCATTTATCAAGTCCTCTCTCTCAATGGGGAAAGAGGGACACTTGTCCCAAGGCTGCCCTTATTGCTTGTTATGCTTTCTGCATTTTGGCTAGGCTTGCAAGGGTCCAATAAGCTTCAAGCATGAGCTACAAGGGGGTCGATCAAAGCAAGAAGGGGTCTAGCTTGGGGGGTATACTCTCCCACACACACACACACACACACACACACACACACTGATTGTGTGTAGTGAAAAGTGTAAGAGCTCCATCTCCTTCTCCAAGCAAGTAGAGAAGTTGAGAGCCTACACCAACACTCTTGGCTATGGAATGCAAATCCAACCAAGAGCCATGCTTCAATGCTTAAGCTTGCCATCTTCTCCATCTTCATTACTATGCTATTATGTATGCTAGCAAGAAGAGTGATGATAAGTGAGGAACTACTTTTTTCTCCTATGGAATGTTTCTTCTTCCTCTTCCCTACCCTCATTCCCTGCTAGCTCTCTCCACCTTCGAAGGTGTTTGAGGCCTTGGGACTGAGGCTTGGGATAGTTAATGCTTTTTGCAAACTTTATGTTATGCTCGTGATACATGAAGTTTTCCATCTTCATTGCATCACCTAGGTCACAAGGAACACAAAGATTGTATTGTACCAAGTCTCTCTTGATGGTCGAAACTATAACACAAATGCCTATTGGAGGGGGGACCGGCTCCACATAAATTCGGTCCTCAATTGTTGTCATTTTCTCTAACTCTCTCTCTTGCAAAAGTATTGTTCATGCCAAGTTAACTAAGTACCATGTTTATGTTGCTACCATCAATTAAACTCATCCTGTATGCTCAGAAAGTAATATCACAAAAGTGCTTTATCTAATTTCCTAATTTTGCTACTCTCAAAGTTCATAGGCCATTTCCAATACAGCCCACGTCACCTCGCCTGCAAAAGGATTCATCCTTCAAGTCGTCCTAGGGTACAGTCCCTTGGGTTTATTACATCCCAAGTCCCCAAGTCAAAAGGCATTAAGGCCTAGTTCATCCCATGTTAGGGTATAGCCTTAGTCTAACCTAGATAGGTTTCCTTTGTGATCTAGCTAGGTCATGAGAACTAGGTCTCATCCAGGTAGTGTTAGTTAGCTTAACTAACTTGACTAACACTTAGTTTTGAGTTCAATTTTTGGGCCATGTGCCCATTCCATAGTGTCAAAAGCCTGATTCAAGCATTCATAGGCATGGAGTGTCTATCTTAGTGATTGTGGGGGGGGGGAATGAGAGAGAGAGAGAGAGAGAGAGAGAAGTATAGTTGCGTTATTGCCAATTGTCTGAATGGCACGTGAAAGTCTTAAAGAAACCCAAAAATACGCCCTCGCGTCATACAGCCACATCCTGAAGGTTATGAAAGTTATGAGAGAGAGAGAGAGAGAGAGAGAGAGAGAAAGAGAGAGAGAGAGAGAGAGAGAGAGAGAGAGAGAGAGAGAGAGAGAGAGAGAGAGAGAAAGAGAGAGAGAGAGAGAGAGAGAGAGAGAGAGAAATGGAGAGGGTAGAGGTTATGAAAGTCTCCATTGTGAAGGTAGAGAGAGAGAGAGAGAGAGAGAAGTATAGTTGCATCATTGCCAATTGTCTAAATGGCATGCGGGGAAGTCTTAAAGAAACAAAAATACTCAATCGTGCCATACGACCACATCCTGAAAGTTATGAAAGATAGAGAGGGAAATGGAGAGGGTAGAAGTTATGAAAGTTTCCATTGTGAAGGTATACGCGAGAGAGAGAGAGAGAGAGAGAGAGAGAGAGAGAGAGAGAGAGAGAGAGAGAGAGAGAGAAAGAAAGATATATAGAGATATAGATAAAGGGTGTGGATAGAGAGAGAAGAAAGGACGGAGAGGGATAGAGATATGTAGAGAGAGAGAGAGGGGGAGGGAGGGGATAGAGACAGTTGGGCAAATAGAGTTTGTCTATAAATATAGGCTTCGGTGTCAATTGAAATATATACGGATAGCCAGTAAGCTCTAAAATATTCTCCTAGCGATGGCTTCGGTCTCGTCATGCAAGGTGAGTTTGTTCTTGAATACTATTGACAGTGAACCTTTGTTGTTTGATTGCCCTGCAAGAATTTCCATGGTCGATCTGGAGATTATGGGGGTAGTAGTAACAGCGAGATGTTTGCCATCATTTTTGCTCCGAATGTGGCGACATTCGGACTCAGGTGAAAGATGGTGTGACATTAGGTCATCAATTCCAATTTGTATTCGATTCAACCTTGTCCATAAAGTTTATGTTGGTCACAAATATGGGTGTGGATATGTCCTCAAGATCAAATGTGTCAATGGTGGTGTTATTTGATGTTTGCCATCATTTTTGCTCCGAATGTGGCGACATTCGGACTCAGGTGAAAGATGGTGTGACATTAGGTCATCAATTTCAATTTGTATTCGATTCAACCTTGTCCATAAAGTTTATGTTGGTCACAAATATGGGTGTGGATATGTCCTCAAGATCAAATGTGTCAATGGTGGTGTTATTTGATAGCTCCACTGATGAAAAAGAAGGTTTTGTAGCTAGAAACTCAACCAAGAAACTTCACAAAACATTTTTTGTTCGCCAAGAATCAACGCAAGATGTTTGGATAGAAGACGAAAAGAAAGACAACAAAATATATTCGGGTTCAAACTAGGTAGAAAAAACACAAAGTACACTGGAGTACATTGTGCTAAATAGCCACAAGTACCCCAAATTGAGCCAAATGATTTGTAGGTGTTTGATTAAGAAAAAGGTAGATGAAGTTCCCTGAGTGTAAAATGGAGATTGCGTTTATGAGTTGGACGTTGTGCTCGATGGTGTCCCCAAAATGTTAGGGATGGATCAGAAGTATGATGGCCATTGTTGGGTTAAGCAAATTTGTTCTAGAATGAGGTAGCCAGCTTTAATAAAGAGAAGTAAATGTGGTGGACATCTTGTCTACAAAAAATAGCTCATGCTCAATCAATGCAATGAGGAGACGACTGAATGAGACTTCTTGGACAGGGAAGTTTCTACTTCAATTACGTCAGTTGGTATGTTGAGGTCCAAAAACAAAACACTACGATGCTTACAATGTGGTCAGAGTCCAATTCTGCTTTGAGAGTGTTCATGTGTTGTCTATTACTTGCTCGCTGAATACAAATGGACCCGATTGTTCATCCACATTAGAAGCCATAACCACCCCATCGCAAAGGGAGTTTTGCCATTGGCAATTCAACAGACGAGAGAACTTGTGTCTCGTGTGGTGTCTGAATCACCAATGAATGACTGGACCTAGGCATTTGCAATTGGATCTTGCAATGCAGATGATAATGGGAGTGGTGGTTTGATAAAATGGGGAGCAACTAACCAGGAATGAGATCCTCTCAATATTGGAGGAGATGCAACCATTGATCCATACACAAAAGTGTTGTTTTATTTTCTTGTCTCCATACTTGTTTCACTTCCTTCTAGCGGACATGCATATATGTACTATTAATCTCAGGTTTAAACACTGGATCAGAGAAGCAACTACTACACAGATTGGAGTCGGTGCAGAGTCCCAATTGATTCGATTGAAAAACAATTGTAGCTATAGGTTTTTCCACCATAAGCTATTTCTAGGGAAATCCACAGACCATAACAAAAGATGTCATGTGTTCAAAATGTCGATCAATGGTCTTTGATCTGGTGTCGAGCTAGTAAATAGAATGCGACAAGACGAGAGTAGGGACTTGCGAAGAAGCTCGGTTTGCCTCGATCACATACGTTGGGCAATGGGGTGGACAACAATGACATCACATGTCTATGATCATGAGTAAGGCCATCTAAGACAGCTCCTACTTTTTCTTTGTTCATTTGTAGCATTGTTTAATGATTAATCTTTGAAGGATTCAAGAAATGCAAACAATTTCCATCTGCAAGATGAAGGAAGAAGACACACAGGCACAACCCATGTTCTGGGAAATGATGAATTTGATGCTGCTAGACAACGGCCATCGTCCAACTGATTTTAGAGGATTCATGGCAAATGAGGTTCAAGCAAATTGGAAAGTGATTCGAACTGTATTCAACGGAGGACTTGACAATGTTATGGAAGGAAAAGAATGCTCATGCTTGTTTCATTGGGAACAAAGCTTGCACATTCACACCATGCAATATGTGCATAAACAATTTCAAGATGAGCACAAGCATATGTGTGAATTTTGGTGTTATGCAAGGATCGAGGAAGAAGCAACCATCTTGTACATGACTATACGAGCTTGGTGGGCTTTGGCAAAGTGGTTGATTATAACTTGTCACAAATGGATTGTTGGCTAAGTTAGTGGCATGAACGACACCCTCGCTAGACAAAACACTTTGTTGGGGTAAACACTGCCAATCAATTTTTTGAGAGAGTCCTGTATTTTAGTGCTCGAATGTAATCCCATAATAACACTATGTTGCAAGAAGTGGATGATCTGTCGTATATTTCGACTACAAACCTTGCTAAAACAAAGCACGTGAGTTGCTGGCAAGGGAAACAAAGAAGTGTGAAGCTTGTTGGGATATAAAGCCCAATGTGGTCGCCCAGGTAAGTGGGCGGGCCGCCAGGTATGTACACATATTCTTTTGTAAAAACCTAATAAGAACTCACTATGCTCTACACATTATAGTAGAGCGAGTTCACCATATCGTCGTGCTCTTCTTCTCGCACTCTCTCTCGCGTCGCACTTCCGCTCGTACTCCTTCAACTGGTATCAGAGCTCAGATCGAGGCTCGGGGCAGCACCGCAGGAGGCTAGAGTCACCAGCTCATATTGGAGTGAAATTCGACAGGCAAAGACACGGCCCCAAATCTTGTGGGAACACCCGTAGGGCTCGGTGTGCTCAGAATTTCATTCTAAGGTCATCTCGGTCACCGTTCGGCTTCGACAAAGTTCTGCACATGCCATTTTCGACTACGTGGTCTCAGCGGGTGCAGATCCGACTCTGCAAATTTGGGGTTTTTTGGCCTACGACTGCAGGTGCTGAGGATATCTACACTCCCAGAGTGTTGATTTGTGGCTGTCTACACATCGAAGGACGGCTCACAATTCTTGGAGGCGTGTCACATACGACACGGGCGCATCTACACACAGTCTGTAGGCGACATCCACTAGTTCATCAGGTTGATATTGGTTCGGAGGTCAGTTTACAGGGGAAACTCTGCCGAATTTTTCCCAGGAAAGTAAACTACTGTGAAGCGTAGCTATGGCTGGATCACAGGACACTGCTCTTTACAATATCAAGAAGCTGGATGGAACCAATTTCCCATTATGGAAGCAGTAGATTTGGCACGTGTTGGTACAAAAGAAGCAGATAAAACCTATAAATCTCAAGGGGATAAAACCAGAAGATATGGACGAAGATGAATGGAGCGAAATGGATGAATTGGCACTTTCTACCATTATGCTGACTTTGGCAAAAAGCGTTTACTTCAATGTAGCAGACGAGATGTCGGCTTATCAAGCATGGTTAAAGCTGAGTGATCTTTATGAGAAGCAGAGTGCAGCTTCACAGGTATACTGGCTTAAGAAGCTTGTTGACTTGAAGATGAAAGAAGGGACACCTATGTCCAATCATCTGAATGAATTCAACACAATCTATAGTCAGTTGTCAGCTCAAGGTGTCAAGTTTGATGAACCTGTTAGAGCTATGTTCCTGTTGATCACATTGCCGAAAAGTTGGGACACTTTTCGCACAGCTTTGAGTAATTCTGCACCTCCAGATGGTTTGAACATAGCAGGTGTAGAAGGAAGTCTGCTTACTGAAGAAACCAATAGAAAGACAATGGACAAAGGCAAAGGAACAGCCTTAGTTGTCAAGGGAAGGACCAAAGAAAAGTACAAAGGTGGAAAGAGGAATCAGTCTCGTAGCAAGTCCCGCAGTGCTAAAGGCAAGAGTGACATAGAATGCTACCATTGTGGCAAGAAGGGTCACATGAAAAGAGACTGCAGAGAATGGAAAGCAGAAAAAGGCAAAGAGAAAGCTGAAGACCATGGTGAGAAGAACAAGTCCTCAGTGAAGATTCAAGAAATAAATGTGACAAACACTGTTGCAGAGGATGACAGTCTAGTGTCAGGAGACATCTACTTCTTGAAGAATACAATGGACTCAACTCTTTTTACAGCATCTGATGGAAATGCACTGAGTGACTGGATTATAGACTCAGGGGCATCACTTCATGTGTCTCCAAACAAGGAGTGGTTTACCTCTTATGTGACCACTAAAGATCATGTTCGGCTAGGCAATGGGCAAACATGTGAGATCTTAGGTGTTGGAGATGTTCAATTGAAGTTTCAGAATGGCTCTTCTTTCACGCTGAAGAATGTGAGACATGTTCCCGCAATTACAAAGAGCTTGATCAACACAAGTTTACTTGATGATGCTGGCTACGTCACCACTTTTGGACAGAACATGTGGAAGATATCCAAGGGTTCTATGACAATAGCACATGGAGTAAAGTCTGGAGGACTTTACATGATTTATGTATCAAATGTCTCTAAAAATGTAATCAATGTAACCGAGCAGCCGAACGTTTCTTTGTGGCATAGCCGGTTAGGACATATGTCCAAGAAGAGAATGGAAATCTTGTCTCGTTCTGGTTATTTACCTAGATTTTCATTTAATGATTTTGAATTCTGTGAACATTGTCTGTATGGTAAGCAAACACAGTAGCCACATAAGCATAGAAGCAGTAGAAGAGATACATAGTTGGCACTTGTTCATAGTGATTTGTGTGGACCTATGCCTAACCTATCTCTAGGGGGAGCTTCTTACTTTATGACATTTATAGATGATTACTCGAGGAAAGTATGGGTTTACTTTCTCAAGCACAAGGATGAATCGTTTAGTGTTTTCAAAACTTGTGGAGAATCAGAGTGGCAAGAAGCTTAAATGCTTACGCACTGACAATGGTGGAGAGTATGTTTCAAAGGCCTTTCAGGACTTTTGTGAGTCAAAAGGTATAAAACGTGAACTTACTGCTCCTTACAATCCTCCTCAAAATGGTGTTGCTGAGAGGATGAATAGGACCATACAAGAGAAGGTCAGAAGTATGTTGTCTAATGCACAGCTGCCAAATGGGTTTTGGGTTGAAGCTGTATGAACAGCTGTATCAACAGCTGTTCATCTTGTAAATAGATCTCCTAGCAAGGTTTTGCAGAAGGATTCAGTGCCAGAGATGGTATGGTCAGGCAAAATGCCCTCATACAAGCATCTCAGAGTCTTTGGCTGTGAGGCATATATTCACGTTCCAAAGGAATTTAGGAACAAACTTGAGCCAAAGAGTAGAAAGTGCATCTTTCTAGGCTATGGTAATTCTAGTGAGATGGGGTACAGACTTTGGGATCCCGAATCCAGAAAGGTTGTCCGCAGCAATGATGTTCACTTTAATGAATCCAAATATCATTCTAAACCAGAGAGGGGGGTTGAGGAGATTAGAAGAGTTGTCTTCCAAGAAGATGGACCTGCACGTGCAAGACAAAATGTCAGGGCTCAAGAGGAGCAAGGACAGGATAGAGTGGAACCACAGGTTGTGGCTGAGCCTGAGCCACCTATTGTGCGTAGATCTGGACGTGTCACGCGACCTCCTGATAGGTTTGTTCCATCTATGAACTATGTCATGTTGACTGATTGCAATGAGCCTTCATGTTACAAGGAAGCAGTGCAAATGAAGGACTCCGGGAATTGGCAATTGGCCATGGAGTCAGAGATGACAGCTCTACATAAAAACAAGACATGGAAGCTAGTTAAATTACCACAGGGCAAAAAGGCTCTACCTTGTAAATGGGTTTACAGGTATAAGATCACCGCTCATGATAGTCAACCAAAGTACAAAGCAAGGCTTGTTGCCAAGGGCTTTAAGCAAGAACAAGGCATTGACTTTGATGAAGTCTTCTCTCCGGTGGTCAAGATGACTACATTGAGATGCTTTCTTGCATTGGTTGCCATATTAGATTTGGTGTTGCACCAAATGGATGTCAAGACAGCGTTCTTGCATGGTGATTTAGATGTGGAAATTTACATGCAGCAGCCAGAAGGGTTTGTTGAGAAAGGCAAGGAAGATTGGGTATGCCAGTTGTTAAAGAGTCTTTATGGCTTAAAACAATCACCGAGGGCATGGTACCATAAATTCCACAAGTTTATGCTTTCTCAAGGCTACAAACATAGTGAGTTCAATCACTGTCTATATACAAAGAAGGCTAAGGATGGTAGTTGGCTGATCCTTATTTTGTATGTGGATGACATGTTGATTGCTGGCAAGCACTTGGAAGAAATTTCAGCTTTGAAGTCAAAGATGGAAAAATCGTTTGACATGAAAGACATGGGTGAGGCAAGTCATATACTTGGTATGTGCATTGAGAGAGACAGATCAAAGAAGTTGATTTGGTTATCTCAAACAGAGTATATTGACAAGGTTTTGTGTAACATTTTAATGGCTTAAAATCTTATGTGTAGCGGAAATTAGCATGAACATAGTGGGCATTTCATTAGAATAGATTCCTAATGAGAATTACAAGAGTGCTTGGGTGGAGAGAGCAACAAAAAGCATAACACCTAGTTAGATAGCATCGACAATACTTTCAAAAGAGAGAGCAATTAAGCTATTGACAACAGTTGAGGACCGGATTTGCATGGAGCCGGTCCCCCCTCCAAAAGGCTTTGTATTATGGTTTCTCCCATCAAGAGAGACATTGTACAATACAATTCTTTGTGTTCCTTCAAGACTAGCTAGTGCAATGAAGATGGAAGCTTCATACACCAAGCAAAACACTTAATCAAACACAACTTGAATTATCCCCGTTCTCAGACCCAAGACCTCACACACCTTCGAAGATGGTGAGAGCTAGCAGGGTATGAGAGTAGATTGAGAGGAAAAAGAAGTATCTTACGAGAAAGAAGTACATCTCCTCACATAATCACTCATATTAGCATAGCTTAGCTTAGTAATTAGCTTGGTAGAGAAGATGAGCATGCATTGAAGCTTGGCTCTTGGTTGGATTTGCATCCACATGCCAAGAGAGTGTTGATGTAGGCTTCTATCTCACAAGCTTGGAGTAGGTGATGAGCTCTCCATTAAAGCTTGGGAGGAGATAGAGTATTTTCCCTTCACACATGGTCAAGTGTGAGAGTGTGTGTGTCAATGCCAAGCAAAAATCAGCCCCCCCTCTCTCTTGGGCGAGCCCTAGCTGCTAAATAAGTCTGCCCTTTGCCTCATTGGACCTCCCCAGGTCAAGCCAATAGGAATTAAGCAGCATAAGTGATAGCCTTTAGACATGTGTCCCCCTTTCCCCTTTTGTGAGAGCTTTAGGTAATTAAATAATTAAACTAATCTCTCATTGGACCCCTTTGCCTCCTGGCCAATAGGAATCAGGCAAGCCATGGGGCTCCTGAATGCTCATTGGACCCCTTGGGAGACTGCCCAATAGTCTTCTAGGAGACTTAATTCTCATTGGTTTCTTTTATTAAATGTTTTTAAATTAATTAAACTAGATTTACTCTAGCTTAATTCTCATTGGTCCACTTCAAGGGTCTTCCAATAGGAATTGGGCACACCTTGTGGGCATCTGGCCTAGGGAGCTGACATGTGTCCCTCATTCCCTTTGTGTAAAGGGAGCCTGTGTGTGTGTGTGTGGCTTTCTCTCTCATCCCCTAGCTTTGGGGCTCGCCCCCTCCCATGTAGGGATGTAGAAAGACTTTTTGGGCACACACTAAGCATCCAATTTTCCCTAGGGTTGACCTTTGGACACAACCTTTGAATTTTGGAACCTTAGCATTTTGGAAGTCTTAATGGGCTGAACCTTAGGGTCTTTTTGGCCCATTGTTTCACATGGCTCTTTTGCAGATGGCCCCCCCTTTGGATCCCTATTTTCCCTCCTTTGGATCCCTACTGTGGCCGGTCTGCTAACTTAACCAATATTCTAGCTTTTTCTCCCTTGGCACTTCCCCACATTAAATGATCAGTTTAATATGAGAAAATCATTTAGGAGAATTAGATATTCATTATTATGACATTTTGCAACGTTTCAATATGGAGAAGGGAAAGGCAATGAGTGTTCCATTGCCACCATATGTGAAACTTAGCAAACAAGATTGTCCTGTGTTTGAGGAAGAACAGGCTGAAATGGATAAGATTCCATATGCGTCTGCAGTGGGTAGTTTGATGTATGCAATGATTGCTACTCGCCCAAACATTGCATTTGCAGTGGGAGTAGTAAGTCGATACATGTCAAACCCAGGCAAGAAACATTGGGAGGCAGTGAAAGGAATATTGAGATACCTGAAAGCTACAAAGAGTATGCGTATATGCTATGGGATTCTGGAGCTAAGTGTAAAGGGTTTTACAGACTCAGATTATGCAGGTGACTTAGACAACCGAAGGTCTACGTCAAGGTATGTCTTTACATTGGCTGGTGGAGCAGTATCATGGCGTTCTAGATTACAAGATTGTGTTACTCAGTCTACTACAGAGGCTGAATATGTTGCAGCATCAGAGGCATGCAAAGAATAAATTTGGCTTAATCGACTAGTAACAGATTTGGGAATCAAAGAAGAGATGCCTGTGTTATATTGTGATAGTCAAAGTGCTATACAATTGGCTCGCAATCCAGTTTATCACTCAAAGACAAAGCATGTGGATGTGAAGTATCATTTCATTAGGGAAATGCTCGAGGATAAGCAACTTCAGCTTGTCAAAGTTCACACCACAGAAAATCCTGCTGATCTACTTACAAAAGGACTTCCCTCAGAGAGCTTTGCGCATTTTCGCAAGCAGTTAGGTGTAGGGTAGTACATCACTTCTCTACATCTCTTGTCTATTAACTTGTATAGTAGCTTCTCTCACACTTAAAGTACCACATTGGACTTTAAGTGGGAGGTTGTTGGGGTATAAAGCCCAATGTGGTCGCCTAGGTAAGTGGGCAGGCCGCCAGGTATGTACACATATTCTTTTGTAAAAACCTAATAAGAACTCACTATGCTCTGCACATTATAGTAGAGCGAGTTCACCATATCGCCGTCCTCTTCTTCTCGCACTCTCTCTCGCGTCGCACTTCCGCTCGTACTCCTTCAAAGCTTGTACGATGCATGCATGTTTGATCTATCAAACACTTTGCTACAAAGTGTGAAGATGCTTGCTTTTGTCGATGGTAGATATCACGGAGGTGGACCATCTGCAGAAAAACTTGCTCGTCGGGCACAACAAGGCCGAGCACCACGCCCAATTGCTATTGTTAAGAGCGACTGAGGATGGGAGGAGGTACACCACTCTCTCAACAACCGGCAATGGAGGGAAATAATATTACAATAGCCAGAAAGCGAAAACAGGCTGGGACACTGAGTGGTGAGGAGGAGAATGCTTCACATTGACCTGCGTATCTCACTTAAAACATCCCGCAAAATTGTAGAAGTCTCCAAGCAACTACCATAGTGACCGATTAAGTAGTCAAAGAACATGAGGGTGGGCTAGCGGTTGAGGAGAGAGACATTCATAAGACAATGTGGGGAATCCAAAGGGAGCCAGGGCTCAATGTCAAGGGTCGTTAGGATCTAGAATCGATAAATGTATATAAAAAAAAAAAGAACACGGGTGCAGCCCTGTTGCACCATCCTTTTGTGGTATTCGGACATGGGAAAGAGGGGATGATACTGCTCATGGTAACATTTCAAAGGCACAATTCATGTGGTTCTGCATTGAATCTACAATGATAGTGTGGATCACACGTGGTAGATCTGTAACACAATCACTCAATTCACTGCAAGAGTCCCCAATATATGGCCAATGGAAAAGGGAACAAACATAACTACTTCACAGTTGCTAGAATTGGAGATAGGAGGCTTCATAGTAAAGAAGATTGCAGTAAGGGAAACCAATAATGTGTGTTATCAACCAAGAGTATCAATTCAAGCCTCCAAGAGAGTTGACTCGGCAGTAACCATAGAACCCTCGATTGTGCAACACACTGTCGTGAAGATAGGAATGCATGAAAAAATCATGGTAGAGACATCTTCTTCACAAGTCTTGGGCAAGAGGTATGAAGTTCATGTTAAAAGTAGCCTGATGTGTACGTGTGGAGACTTTGCAAAATGAGTAGCACAAAGCAAGCCATATATGGCCTGCAAGCATATTTACTTCATCTTCCTTCGCTACTTTGGCTTGGATTTAAACCACAATACGTTTATCCTTTAAAAAAAGCTGACAAATGAGGATCTGCTTCGTGTGTTCAAGTATCATTGTACAACATAAAACAGAATTGTAACTAAATTGTTTCGATCATATCCCCTAGTGCCCACATTTAATTGTAAGGCACGAACTGTAACTGCTAATTTATTCTTTTAATTCTTTTTGTGGCAATTCATGATGTGAGAGGGTGGCTTATGTCTTATTTGTTCTTCTGCTATGTGTGTGTTACCATATACATGTGGTAGTGATGTGTGTGAACACACTAGGACCGTCATGGCATTTTTTCCCTCTTTAGGAGGTTTTTTCCCCCGTGCATGTATATATGCACATCACTCTAGGGCTATCGATCTTTCTATTGCAGACTAAGTAATATACTCTCAGTTGTGTGCCTTGAGCTTTCTTCATCTTCTCCAAGTTGTGTGTGTTTTCCTGCAACCCTAATTCCAACAATTGGTACCAGAGGAGGTTATCTCCTCCCGGGCTTAGTCGCTAGCAGCTCCAGCACACGCCTGCTCACTTTCTCCAAATTTTGTGAGCTTTGGTGAGCGTTTGCAGGTCGACAAAAATTTTGGGAGCGCTTGTAGATCTTAATCTGCTCAGATTTCTAATTCGGGCTCATTTCAACCTCCATTTCCACTATAGCTAGGTCTACAAGCACAGGCAATTTCGTCATTTTGTGCAGAATTTTTGTCAGTGCCAATTACTACATAACAGGTCCTATACAGTCTGTTGTGGGTTGTGCTATATAGCACATGCTGGTCTCACTCAGTTTCTCCTCATTTCGAGCAGTTTTCACATCAGGTATAGGCATTTTCCATGGCTGACAACAACACATATGTGTTCAAGATGTTTGCTGCTGAGGACAGGTTGGATGGGGACAATTACCCTATGTGGGCTTACATGATACAACATGTTCTTGTGTCAAAGGGCGTTTGAAATATTATGCACGGCATTGATGTATGCCTTGGTTCTAAGGATGTAGGCAATATTGAGGATGTTGCAGGTTTTGTTGCACGGATTGCTGTTGTAAGATTTGTTTTGCCTACGACAGAACAAGCTCGTTGGGATGTAATGGATGCGCAGGCTCATGCATTGATTGTGTTGTCGATGAAGCACACCATTATTCCTCACATTTGTTCAGCGAAATCTACAAAACAGGCTTGGGATATTCTAGCAGGTCTTTATGCAAGCCGCAATGAGGCTAAAATTGCTTTGTTGCGTAACGAGTGCATGAGGAAGATGATATGGACACTTTCCTTAATGGTGTCAAAAATATCAATGAGCAACTTATTTCTGCAAGTGAAGTCATTTCGGACAGTTCCCTTGTGCAGACTGTTCTTGATGCCTTACCAGATTCTTACCAGACTTTTGCTAGTACTTAGAGACTTATGACCCAAGGAAATCCTGAAGTTGTCAAGTTTGATGCATTATGCACATTGTTGTTGCAAGAGTCACTTTCCAGAAAAAGCAGAACTAGGCAGTGTGCAATTGAACAGGTTTTTATTGCTTCTCAAAGAAAGGGTGGTAACAGCAATGTAGCCACTTCTTATGGCTCTACTGCGAGTGGAAAATCTATGTTCCTAATGCTTCTGCTGGCAGCAATTCGTCTGGAAATTCTGGTAATAAGGGCAAAAAGAAGATGCATTGCCAATATTGAAAAGCTAATGATCACTTGATCAAGCAGTGTCCTAAGTTGTAGACCAACGAGGCTAAGAAGAAAGAGGGTGGTTCCACTACAAATGCTGGTTCCAGTACAAATGCAGCCATTGTTGAGTCTTCTGTGAAAGGAGACAGTGATGCTGATGTTGATGCAGAATGGGCTTTTAGTGTAGAGTGCACTTACAAGCCTGCTATCCATGATGCATGCATGTCATGTAATGGAAATGGCCTATGAACTTTGAGAATAGCGGAATTAAGAGAATTAGAGTGAGCATTTTTGTGAGGTTACTTTGAGAGCATAAAGGGTGAACTTAATTGATGGTACAACATGAACATCGTACTTAATTAACTTGGCATGAACAATACTTGTGCAAGAGAGAGAGTGTTAGAGAACATGACAATAGTTGAGGACCGGATTTACTTGGAGCCGGTACCCCCTCCAAAAGGTGTTTGTATTATAGATTCTCCCATCAAGAGACTTGTTACAATACAATCTTTGTGCTCCTTGTGACCTTGGTGATGCTATGAATATGGAAAGCTTCATGCACCACTGCTTTAATATAAACTTTTCAAAAAGAATTAACTATCCAAGCCTCCATCCCAAGGTCTCAAACACCTTCGAAGCTGGAGAGAGCTAGCGGGGAATGAGGGTAGGGAAGAGGAAGAAGAATCATCCATAGGAGAAAGAAATAGTTCCTCACTTATCATTAGTCTTCTTGCTTAGCATAGCATAATAGCATAGTAAGGAAGATGAAAAAGATGGCAAGCTTAAGCATTGAAGCATGGCTCTTGGTTGGATTTGCATTCCATAGCCAAGAGTGTTGGTGTAGGCTCTCCACTTCTCAACAAGCTTGGAGAAGGAGATGGAGCTCTTGCACTTTGCACTCCACACCATGAGAGAATGTGTGTGTGTGTGTGTGTGAAAGAGTATACCCCCCTCTCATGCTTGGTCCACACCTCTCTCTCTCTCTCTCTCTCTCTCTCTCTCTCTCTCTCTCTCTCTCTCTCTCGTATTATTTTTATTATTTTATTTGGACATGTGTCCTCTTTTTCCTCTTTGAATGAAAGAACTTAATTATTTATTTTTATGTATCTAAATTCTCATTGGACCCCTTTAAAACCTATCCAATAGCATTCAAGCACATCATGAGGGTCGATGTGGATGATCATTTGAACATGTGTCTTTTATGCTTATTAAGTCATTTGGTTGAATTGAATACTTCAAGGACTTAGTCAATCAATCATGGAAACGATGCCTCTTGAGAGTTATCTTTGACTTGAATACTTCAATAACCTTAGTCATTTAAGCATGTGAAAAACACCTCAAGATTTTGGGTAAGGTTTCCACTGACACTTAGCAAGCCAATAAGCACCTCATGCTTGGGTAGGATTCCCACCTCAAGGTCAGCCCTAGCTTGCCTAAGGTCAAAGGACTTTTAAACACTAAGTTTTGGAGGTCTTTAATGAAGCTAACCCTACGACATTTACGCTCCATTAGGTAGCATTGCTCTTTATCATACCATCTCTCATTTGGACCCCTTTTAAACTTGGCCCCGTGTTGAGACCGATCCAAAAGCACATGTCTATATTCTAACCCTTGTTCTCGTTTGTTCTCTCACATTAGATGATGAGTTTAATATGAAAGAATCATTTGGGTTGGTTAGATATTAGATTTTATGACATTACCTCCCTCTTAAATCATAGTTGTCCTCGACTATGAGGTAGAAGAGATAAAGTTTTAGTCATAAGTCTACGTTTATTAGCGGGTAGAGGATCCCTTTTCACCTTGCGACATCATTCCAGAATGGATGACTAGTCCATTTGGTGCTTGGAAGACGTAGCTGCCGCAAGCATGTCTGCTCTTTAGTCCATATCATACTCCCAAAGTAGAGTGACAAATTCTACTTGGTGTTGGAGTGACGTCATCATCACAAACATGATTCTAAGCATGCATACTATTTAAATTTGTGCACAAAAGAGGATTAGTCTTATAAGAAAAAAACATTGCTCATTTAGAAAGCATTTACATTTGCTTACTCTAGTGCAGCATTGTAAGCATTGATAAGGTTCATACTAACCTTAAGCTGTATTCCTTGCATCCATCTTGAATCTTCAAATGGATAATTTTTGAACTTAATAAGGTACCGTCAGATAATCTTACCATGCCGTAGTACCTTGTCTTCATGCCGAAGGATAGCTTCGGGTTGTAGCACCTCTCCTTGGTCTTCGATTTCTGAAGGGTCTTCAATAATTGGTTCTATTGGTGGATCTCCTTTGTAGGGCTTAAGTAGGCTCACATGAAAAGCATTGTGTAGAGGGCAACTTGAGTTGATAAGCCATGTCATTGATTGGCTTCAAGATTTAAAAAGAACCATAGTATCTTTTTGCTAATTTAGCATAATACTTTTGATGGCCCGTAGGATTTTTGCTCGTCGTTTGCCTCAATCGAGCCTTAGGAAACTTAAGTAAGACCCAATAGTTTTCTTTAAATGTTAAGGCCCTTCTGTGCTTGTCAGCAGCAGCTTTTTGCCTTTGTTGAGAGATGGATATAGCCTCCTTAACCTTTTGAAAAGATTCTTGTAGGTCACGGCTATACTCATCAGCACAGCGAAGATCTTCCCATGTACTCTAAGTAGCAAGGGACTTTTAGGTCTTCCCTCTATGATCTCAAAATGTGTTTTTCCTATAGTTGTATGGACAATATTATTGTGCGCATACTCTACAAGGGGTAAGTACTTCTCCCATTGAGATCCTTAATCTACTTCTTTAACATAAGTCTTTAGTAGATCCAGTATCATAAGATTGGCTATCTCACTTTGGCCATCCATTTGTGGTTGGTAGGCTAAAGAGAAATTCAATGTTGTATCTAGATTTTCAAAGAGACCTTTCCAGAAATTACTACTCATTCTAGGATCTCTATCTGACACGATGGATGTTGGTAATCCACGAGATATGAAGATGGTTTCCATTTGGTGTGCCTTAATAGTCTTTTTGACAGGAATAAAGTGTGCTTGCTTGCTAAACCTGTCGACTATTGTCCATATTCTCGTATTCCCATGGATAGACTTGGGTAATCCAAAGATAAAATCCATGGATATACTCTCCCATGGTGAATTAGGGATGGGAAATGGCTGGAGCAATCCAGGTTTCTTCCCTCTATCATACTTAGTCTTTTGGCATACCACACATTTTGAAACATACTCTTGTATGTCCACTTTCATGGTAGGCCAATAGAAATACGTCTCTACTCCTTGAAGAGTAGGTTGAATGCCTCTATGCCCCACATAGGGAGGAGCATGGGATTCATACATGAATTTCTCACGAAGGGAGTGGGTAACACATAGCCTATTGCCATGGAGAAGATAACCATCATGCAAGGTGAATGGTTCCTCTTTCTTCCCCAAAGCAAGGGCTGACATTATGTCTTTAAAGTCAAGGTCAATAGCATACTCATCTATCATAGAAGATAGATCATTGTAAGTTGCTATAGACACAACATTAACTTTTGGTCATCATGATAATGCATCGGCCACTTGATTGTGCTTACCAACAATGTGAGCAATTTGAAAATGAAATTGTGAAGAAAATTTGCCCACCTCATTTGTTTGTCGAAAAGCTTTGTTTGCATCATGAAATACTTAAGACTTTGATGGTCTGTTCGTAAAATGGTTGGAGTCCCCAATAAATAGTGCTTCCTTGTGTCTAGGGCATGTAGAACAGCGAAAAGCTCTTTCTCATAAATGCCCAAGACCTGTTCATCCGTATTGAGCCTTCGGCTCTTATATGCTATGGCATCCCCTTCTTGAAGCAAGACTTCTCCAAGGCAATCACCACAAGCATCACATTGGACCTCAAATGGTTTTGAGAGATCCAGAAGCATGAGGACACTGGTTGAGAGGTAAGCTTCTCTTTGAGCGTGTCAAAAGTTTTTTGCTCCTTAGCAGTCCATGAATACTTAACGTTCTTCTTTGTTAAGTCATGTAATGGTCCTACTATTTGAGAAAATTTTGCTATGAAGTGTCTATAGTATGCACACATACCAATAAAGCTTCTTAGCTCATGTAGGTTCCTTGGATTAGGCCATGTTTTTATTACCTCTAACTTCAATGGATCCATACGGATACCATCTTGAGAGATAATATGACCTAAGTATTGAATCTCTTGAAGGAAAAATTCACTTTTCTTTTGGTTGAGAAAAAGCTTGTTCTTTCTCAATGCTTGAAAAATCACTTGGAGATGTTGCTTGTGTTCCTCCAAGGACTTGGAGTAGATGATGATATCATCAAAGAACACTCTAGTGAACTTACGGTAGGGTCTAAATATATTCTCCATCAAACGATTGAATGTGGAAGGTGCATTGGTCAAGCTAAAAGGCATGACTAGATATTCATAAAGACCAAACGTTGTATGAAACGCGGTCTTTAGGATATCGTCCTCCACTATCCTTATTTGATATAGCCACTTTTAAGGTCAATCCTACTGAAGTAGATAGAGCCTTGTATCTTATCAAACCGATTTTCTACTCGAGGTAAGAGAAATCTGTTTTTGATAGTGATATGGTTTAGTGCGCTATAGTCCACACACATGCGGTATGTACCATCTTTCTTTTGCACTAAAAGAACTGGAGAACAAAAGGGAGAGGATCTAGGCCTCACCATCACTTTGTCTACCAATTCTTGTACTTGCCTCATAATCTCCTCTTGTTGAGCTTGGGAAACTCGATAAGGAGGCTTGTTAGGCAGTGCGCTTCCTGATAGGAGCTCAATTCGATGGTCGTCATCCCCTCGTTTTGGAGGTAAGGCCATAGGGATATCATCGATGAACACAACTTGGAATCCTTTTAGAAAGTTAGACAAGTCTAACTCTTCTTGATTCCTACCATTTTCATTTGATAACCATTAGCATCATTAGTGGATTCTTTGACAAAAATCATGTATGCACAAATCGAGCTTTTCATTGACTTATCAAAAGCTGGTGATTTACAAGAGGTATCATACAACTAGACTCATTAGCATCTATATACATGTTCTTCCCCCTGTAGGTGAAGTAGATTCTCCTTTCAGGGAACTTCATGTTGGCAGCCATGCAATCAAACCATGGCGCCCCTAGGATAGCGTCCTCATGTTGGAGAGGAGCGATGAAAAATTCTTCTTTGTCGACCTAGCTTTGGACATGAAGCCTCAACTTCCCAATCAAGGGAGTAATGGAGGCTTGTTGTCCCTTGAAAGCTATGTCAGCCATTACATATCTCCCATCTCGAAAGCTTGAATGCCCAACTTGGTGGCCAACTCTGTTGATATGAAGTTGTGAGTAGAGCCAGGGTCAAACAAGATGAAGCCATCATGCTCCCTTACCTTTCCCCAAGCATAGCAGAGAGATGATCCTTTGCAATGAGCGTTCTCTTTTGGAGCTTCGATGGTGGAAGCCCTAGAACTCGGCCATTTCTTCAGGTAATCCTACAGAAAATTATTGCTTTTGCTCGGCGAAGTCTATCTTTTGGAAGACAATAGCCTTGAGATGTAAATCCCAAACTTGTCCACATATTTGTGAATAGACTCATGTGAGAGAAGCTTCAAACTGCGTCATTCGATAAGTACTTTGTCCTTTGCATCGCTTGTAAGAAATTGCAACCTGATGGAAACTCGTAGAGTTTTCCATGTCTTTGGGGCTTCACCATTGCCACAAAGGCTAGCCCACCATTGATGAGCCAAATTTTGGAAGTGCATAGCTACATGGTGTAGCTTGGAGGACTCCGTGAAGCCCTCGTCTCCAAAGCATTAGGAGAAATATGGACCTTGCATGGGCCTTGTAAGGAATCCTAATTTTTAGGGATTAAGGCTAATGTTGTGTAGGGTTAAGGGGACAAGGGCATTCAAGAAGCTAGTTTTGAGTAGGCTTTTCTAGCCTTTTTTTTAGACACGTGTAGGATGTGGACCTAGGAGGTCACCTTCTCTCTCTAGCTTTTTGAAAGTGAAGGGAGTAAAGAGGTGTGGACACATCAGCAAAAACGTGGGTCACTAAGAGCCAAAATTTGACTTTTTTCCACAAAAAAAAAAACTTCTTTTTTACTTAAAACTTCCCCCCAACATATATGCATATCAAAAAATCATTTTTTGACCTTTTTTAAAACCTACAAGCACTAAAAGTCCAATTTTTCAAACAAAAACCCCAAAAAAAAAACCTTTGTTCTCTCTTCCTCCTCCCTCCTTTCTCCCTCTCCTCTCCCTCCCTGCTCCCTTCTCTCCTCCTCTTCCCCTCTCTCTCCCCCTCTCCCTCCCTGTCCCCTTCTCTCCTTCTCCTCCCCTCTCTCTCCCTCTCCCCCACTGCCCCCTTCTCTCCTCCCATGTTCCTTCCTCTCCCTCCCCCCTCTCTCTTTTCATCTATTGCTTCCTCACGCAACAGCTGCCATGGTGCTCACGGACATTAGAAATCGTATGCAAACATGTTTTCTTGTCTGTGGCGTTTGCACCGAAGGCCACACTTAAGGGTGAGCAGAGGTCATCCCAAGAACGTCGTACCGTCAGTGAGATGAATGTTGATGGTTCTTCAATATCTTGCCAATACCATCACATATTTGAATAAAACACCCCTTTGTGCAAGGTAACAATATACTTCTTTCTTTTGGTTGTGTTCTTCTTATCATAAACTTTGAAGTATAATGTGTTGCCTCTACTTGTTTCGTAGTGCTTGGCACAAAGGTTGCTTTTGTTCACAAATAGTGAAAAGCTGCAGGTTAGATAGGCCAAGTGTCACCACTTTTCCTCTAAAACAGTCTTCTTTATTACATCTTGCAGGTAGGTGCTTCAAATCCACGATTATTAGAGGTGGGTAATCTCATCATAATGTATATTTTAGGATTGTTTATTCCCATTTGGATGAAAATACTTGCACATTTGTACAACTTATACTTAACAAGTGTCTTTATTATACAGCTTGCAAATGTTGAATTCATACATATTTTTGTTACAAGGTGACCTCTTAATATGCTAGTTGAGTGGTGTTGTTTGCAAGAATGGCTCAAGGAACTGGCATAATATGAAGCTTTTACGGTGGCACAAAGCTCTCCTCAACGGCAATGTGGCTCCCACTACACCAAAAATCATTATGCTAACATGGAGAGATCCCTAGTAGGACAATGCAACATCTTTTCATCAGCAGCAACACGCCCTTTTCTAACATGAGGGCACTCCTACCAAAGATATTTTTATGTGATAGGTCACCCCATACCATGCCATATCATGGAATGGATGTAAGAACTGTGACCGCACTACTCCTTGGAAGTTGTTCACAAATGTATGTTTATCAAAGTTAATGAGAAGAAATTTGGACTTTTTTGTTTGTTAATGTGAAAGAGCAATCTAGGTCTACCATATTTTAGATTGTTTGATAAGTTAAATAAGATTTGTAGTCATTTAAAGTGTAAATTTGTTTTTGTTTGGTAAGATTGTACATGAGAAGACATGATAAAGTAGAAGAGATCTTGACGGAATAAACCTCGATACCACATCTCTCCTTAAACCCTTTGTTTTCTATCGTTGCGGGAAGTTCAAGGGAAGTCTATTTTCAAATTTTTAGGAATAACTTTTTTTGAATGAAATTTTGGTTATTTTAAAGTTTGTACAGAGTTTAGGAGTTCATTCTAATTATTTTCCTTCAGTTTTAAATTTTGACCGAGGGCACTCCTTAGAAGCCACTTTTGAAGGTGTTAGGGTGGGATTTTGGGAAAGTTTTGTATGTAGGAAATACAGTCCTTAACACAATAAAAAACATTGGTTCTTTGAGTATTTTCAGATTCCATGGTTTTAATGCTCGTTGGAGCCCGCAGATTAAGGAAAAAGTAAGAAATGTCTGTTTTATATTAGTTTTTAAGAGATTGCCAATTTGCACGTTCTTTTTTAGAGAATCCGAGCAAGGTATGTTTTTTTTTACATCAAAGTCTACAAGTTCAACACTAAAATTAAAAAAATTAAAAAAAAAAAGTGGTCACAAGGGCGCGCGAAATGGCCATCCGGGACTTTTGGATGGCCATTTTGCGCGCCCTTGTGGCCACTCTTGTTGAGGGCCCTGGAAGCTTTTACATGGAAAAAATTCACAAAATTATTGTGTATAAGTATGAGATAAGTCTGTAAATTAGATGTACAGAGAGCAAGAGCTCACCCCTTGGGGCCTTTGAAGGTGTTAGAGCAAGATTTTAAGAAAGTATTGTATGTAGGAAATACAGTCCTTAACACAATAAAAAACATTGGTTCTTTGAGTATTTTCAGATTCCATGGTTTTAATATTCGTTGGAGCCCGCAGATTAAGGAGAAAGTAATGCTTTACATTAGTTTTTAAGAGATTGTCAACTTGCACGTTGTTTTTTAGAGAATCCAAACAAGGTATGTTTTTTTTTGCATCAAAATCTACAAGTTAAACACTAAAAATATATATTTAAAATTTTTTATAAAAAAAGTGGCCACAAGGGCGCGCGAAATGGCCATCCCGGACTTTTGGATAGCCATTTTGCGCACCCTTGTGGCCACTCTTGTTGAGAGCCCTGGGAGTCTTTACATGAGAAAATTTTGTAACACTATTGTTATAAGTATGAGAAAAGGATGTAAGATAGATGTACAAAGAGCAAGAGCTCCCCCCTTGGGGTCTTATACTGACAAATAGGAGCTTTTTTAATGCATGGCCATGAGATAGAGGTGTAGCGTTTGATGTAATCAGAGCACCCCCACCCCCCCCCCCGTTCCCTTTTTCTATGTGTTCAAAGGTCTTGGAACATTCACTATGTAAAATTTTCCTATATCATGTGCGTTCACCAGAATGGATTAAAAGTACCCCTTATAGACCTTATCTACACAAAATCCCTTATGTTGAACACATGTGCTATGTTACACATACTTTAGTGAACTCCCCAGGTCAAAGGCCTCACAAATCCTATGCACTAAACATTCACACTAGAAATTGACCAAACAAGGAGCCAATTTTTACTTCCTTGGGTCCATCTCGTGTTCTTGGGAATGTTTTAGTTAAGCCATTTCTTTGGTATTTGAAACCACATGTGACCCCTATTGTTATAGTATCCAACCAAAGGTTTCTTGATTAGCAGTTTACATAGGCTCGATTGGTACATATCTTCTATGTTAATAATGCATGTATTTATAATTGATGTTACACTTTCTCTATCCAAATGAGCTACATAGTAAAAATCAAATCCACAATTTAACAGTTAAGTTCACAAGGTAATAGCTATTGGTATCATCTTTAGCAATACCAAAGAAATAGCTACCAGTAACTCATGAATAGGGATATTTAAGAAGATTTGATACCAAAAACTTGTCACCACTACTCAAAAAGGTGGAAACTCAAAGGCCTTACAATATATGTATGATGAAACATGAGTCAATAATAAGTCACCCTTATACATCGACACCTTCATCTCAAGTTGTCATTTCTCTAAGTCAAGCTTGGCATAGGCATAGTATGGAAACAATAACATGTTGGAAAGCAAGAATTTAGCTTTCTCAACTTGTGAAACGTTGTTAATGATATATATTCAGCATCCCCAAATAAGGACATCTTGACAAAGGTTATGATCCACTTTAATAAGAATAACCATTAATGATTAAACTGAAATCAAAATATTGCTTGAATTTCTGATTAAGACTTGAGACTTGAAACATCTTACAAGCAAATAAAAATATCCATAAAGTTCAACAATAATTCTCAAATCTGTATGAAACTCCAGTAATCTAAATTAAATACTCTAACTCAATGCGACGCCATTTAACAAAAAAACACATTTATATTGCATTTATAGAAGAATCCAGCCTCATGAAAATAATTACAAACGGAGAAAATGTTGTTGTTATTAGGCTTCTCTTATAAGTATTTGTCTTCCTCATCTAGAGATTCATATACACTTGAGTATTTGTGTGTCTATGACACTAGGGAAGATAGTAGTACCATATGGATGGCTTTTCTAAGAGCTCCTAGAGAGTACCTATTGGTTCAAGATTCTACAAAAATTCTACTATTCTTATCAAAATCCTTTAACATCGTAGTGAAAGGTTCCTCATGGAACAAAAATAGAGTGATTTCCATCTCTGCACATGTTTGCTTGCTCATGTCCTCTGAAAAGAAGTTGACTCTGTAAGTAAACAACAGATTATGTGAGCACAAAGTTATAAAGTAGAAAATGATAATCTAATGACAACTATACAAAGAATAAATTATAAGAAAAATCTTTGATGACTCTCTATAGATAACACAACTTACTTGCATTGTGAGACTCAATCACATGCTACACAACTATAGATGGCGCGCCAAAGCCATCAACAAAATAGCACCACCCAGTGTTATGAGGTATGAAGCCTAAACATTGAAAGCCATAAAGAGGTTTATTCTCTCCAGCATGATAAACTTAAAGATGGAGATGATGTTAAGCTCTGAATGTAAGCTACAAGGGTAGTTTTCTTACCATTTTATCTTTATGTTGGAGATCAACCCTTGCAAAGCCCACACACTATTCACACCTCCTATTGTTGTGGTATTCAAGTCATGTGAGCTCATATTTTTTCCATCTTCGGGAGTAGAGGTTTCCATGTAGTGTGAGTGAATAGAATTAGAAGGAGTAGAATCTTGTTTCATGGTGTAATGGAGGTGAGAGAAGGAAGAGGAGCTAGCTTGGTGTGAAACTATGTGGTAGCCAAGGGGAAGAGATGGAGGAGGAGCTTGCTTGGTGCTAAATGGAGGTGGGAGAAAGCTAGTAGAGAGATAGTGTTACACTATAGGGGGTGCATGTGGTTGTTACAGCAATGGAGAGCTTAGAAAAGAGTTTGTAGAGAGAGAAAATCACTTTTTAGCTATAGAATAGGTTTGGAAAGACTTTGGAGGGTGGAAAATGATGTTTTGAACTTTTTTGAAAAAATTCAAATTTTTGTATTTTTTAGTGCACGTTTTTTACTTTTGGAGGTCAAAAATACTTTTTTGACCATGAAATAAGTTTGGGGACCTTTTAAAGAGGGAAAATTTGAAATTTGAATTTTTTTGAAAATTTGAATTTTTTTGAAAATTTTTAAATCCGGACCAAAAAGTGGGGGGGAAAAAGGTGAAAGTGGTCCCCCCCCCCTCCTCTGCCTTTCCCCTAGCCACCTCCCTTACCCCTTCTCACTAGGTAAGAGGCCATAAAGAGGTGTAAGGCTACCTTGTCCCCCTACTTTTTTGAGGGTATAGAGTGTGTCCACCACCCTCTTCCTATTGGCTGGCCTCTAATTAACCTTAATCCCAAAGGGCCCCTAGAGGGTTCATATTTTTCCTAATGGGCCGCATCTAATTGTTGGATGAAGGCCAATACTTTGTCGGTGGCACCAAAGGTGCCATCATAGGTGAGAAAAGAGATACTCTTTCCTCCCTCTTTAAACTTCTTGAGCTTTTGTGATCTTCGCCATGCAGGGTATGATTTTTGATATCCTCCCCTCTTGTATTCTCTAGGAGAATAGCCATAGATTTTATCGGGAGAGGAGGAATGTGAAGAAGAAGGAGAAGAGCATGACCTCTTTCTTGGCCTTTTCTTCCTTTGTTTCCTCTCTTCCCTTTCGGAGTGACGAGGAGAAGGACTGTGTGTTGACCGTTTCCTCATGGGAGGAGTTGGCGATCGTCTAGACCGCCGTCTTCGTGGAGCTACATCTTCAGAGGAACTTAGGGATTCATTATTTTCTTGTTCTTTGGATTCCTCCTCTCGTATGGGAGAGAGTCTTCTTTTGGGAGTCTCATCAAGAGGCCTCCTAAGCTCTCTCCCCTCTTGGAAAGGAAGGGAAATCCCATAAGCATGAAGTTGTTGAGTAACTTCGGCTTGCAAAGTAGGTGTTGGAATTAGGGTTGCAAAGAAACACACACAGCTTGGAGAAGACGAAGGAAGCTCAAGGCACACAATAGAGAGTGTGTTACTTAGTGTGCAATGGAAAGATTGATAGCCCTAGAGTGATGGGCGTATATACAATGCACGGGGGAAAAAACCTCCTAAAGAGGGAAAAAATGCCCAGGCGGTCCTAGTGTGTTCACACACATCACTACCACATGTATATGGTAACAAATCCCCCCTGGAGTGATGTGGTGAACGAGAGCTGGCACATGAGTAAAGGGAAGTGCCATGCCCTGAGGACAAGATCAGTCCACAAAGGGGAGTAAGCCCAAAGCTTTGCGGAAAGCTTCAAGCTTCTCACGAGACAATGCCTTTGTGAAAAGATCTACAAGGTTGTCCTGTGTTGGCACATAAGCCAAGCTGATCTCTTCTGCTGAGAGCCTCTCCCTAACATAGTGGTAATGCACCTCAATGTGCTTTGTGCGAGCATGAAAAACTGGGTTCCTCGCAACTGCCAATGCGCTCTGATTGTCAGTGTAGATAGTGTTGGCAGTGTCCTGTCCAACACCCAAATCAGGCATAAGGCGTCTAAGCCATACACACTCAACCGTAGCTGTGAAGACTGCCCTGTACTCAGCCTCACAACTCGAAGTGGCCACAGTAGGTTGCTTCTTGCTCAACCATGATATACATGAACTGCCAAGCATGAAACAAAAACCACTTGTGGACACTCGCGTGTCAAAACAACCAGCCCAATCTGAGTTCAAAAAAGCATGTAAGTTTGGCGGCAATGATCCCCCCTTGGGATAAAACAAGCCAAGATGTAAAGTGCCACTAAGGTAGCGGAAAATCCTCTTGACAGCGTGCCAATGCTTAGACCCTGGGCTATGCATAAATCTGCTGACCTGTGAGATTGCAAACTGAATATCTGGCCTCGTGTTGCATACATAAATGAGGTAGCCAACAGCAGTTTGGTAAAGAGTGACATCAGCAGGATCACCAGCATCATGTAGACTCAAGTTCAAACCTGTTTCCATGGGAGTGGCAATAGGTTTGCAATCCTCAAGTCCAAACTTACATAGCAATGTCTCTATGTAACTTTCCTGACAGAAGGCAATACCACCATCACACTACTTAAACTGTATACCCAAATAATGATGCAACAGCCCCAAATCTTTCATCTTGAAAGTAGCATTCAAATCAGCCTTAAATTCAGCAATATGTCTCTCATTTGGTCCAGTGATCAGCAAATCATCAACATAAAGAACCACAATGAGAAGTACATCACCCTCACGCTTTACATACAATGTGCTTTCTGTTGGACTGTTACGAAAGCCTTGTTTGACCAAATGAGTGTCAGCTTTCTCATACCAAGCACGAGGAGATTGCTTCAACCCATACAAAGCCTTGTTACATTTTCACACTTTGTCCTCTTGTCCTTTTATGACAAAACCGCGAGGCTGCGTTACATAAACTTCCTCAAATATGTCACCATTCAAGAAATCAGTAACAATGTCTAATTGATGTACATCCCAACCAAAATGAGCTGCCAATGCACATAGAAAACGCACAGTAGTCATACGACAAGTGGGAGCAAAAGTCTCTTCATAGTCTATGCCTTTTTGTTGTGCATAACCTTTTGCAACAAGTCGAGCCTTACGGCGATCGATCTCACCATCCGGCTTGCGTTTCAACTTGTAAACCCACTTCGTACCAATGGCCTTTTTGCCAGGAGGCAAATCACATAAAGTCCATGTGTCATTTTCTATAAGTGCATCATATTCTGATTGCATGGCAGCCATCCAATTTTCTGAATTCTGTGCTTCATCAAAAGACAGGGGCTCCTCAACATCATGTAAACTAGACACAGCCAAAGCATAACAATCTGATGCATAAGATGCATGGCGAGAACCTGAACGAGTACGACTAGACAAAGGTACATCCAATTTACTATCACGCAAAGTGTGCACCAGCCATTTTGGCATACCTCTAGCCTGCTCATTTTCAGCCCTTTCCTCATCAAGTACATCATGTACATCTGCATCAGTAATAGGTTGATCTAAAACATTTTCAGAAACCCCCATAGGCTGTACATTTGCCTCATTGGAACTTACATTTGTATTTCCACCACTGAAAAGAGGCAACAAAGTGTCATAAATGTCCTGTGAGCTTACATTACTGTCTCTAGTACATGACAGCAAGGGCTGAATAGAATCTTCCACAAACACTACATCCCGAGAAACCAGAATACGTTTTGTTTGCGGATGATACAACCTGTATCCTTTGCTTTCAGCACTATAACCAACAAAAATACATTTGACAGCCTTATCATCCAATTTTCTGCGCTGCACTTGTGGCACCAAAGCATATGCCAAACAGCCAAAAACACGCATGTGCTCAATAGAAGGTTTTCTATCATGCCATGCTTCATATGGAGTAATAGATTGCAAAGCTTTCGTAGGACACCTGTTAAGTACATAAGTGGCACACATAATGGCCTCAAGCCAAAAAGAATGCGGCAAAGCTTGACTTTTGACCATACATCGTGCCATTTCTGTCAGTGACCTGTTTTTCCTCTCAGCAACACCATTTTGCTGAGGTGTATAAGGCACTGTACATTGGTGTTTTATCCCACGACTAGCCAGAAATGCATTAAATTCATGAGACATATACTCCCCCCCTCGATCGGAATGGAGGGTGCCCATAGTACATTTCGAGACATTTTCAGCCATAGCCAAAAATGATTTGAAGCACATAAAAACTTCGGACTTCACTTTAAGCGGAAATACCCATGCATGCCTGGAGTAATCATCAATGAAAGTCACGAAGTACAGGTAATTTCCCAAGGACGGAGTTTGCATGGGCCCACAAACATCACTATGCACAAGCTGCAACCTGCATGTGGCCCGAACTGAACCATCCTTTGGAAATTTAGAACGCTGCATCTTACCCAAAATACAGCCTTCACAAACATGTTTGACAGGTGCTTCTAGAGGCGGCAAAGAAGCAACCATATCAGATTTTTGCAAACGAAGCAAACTGGCAAAATTCAAATGACCAAAGCGTGCATGCCAAAGTTTTGCATCTGAAATAGCCCTTGAATCTGCAACAGCATTTGCAAAATTTTGTCCACACTTGTCATACAAAGTGAGCTTATACAGCCCACGACACAAAAGGCTAGATGCAACAATTTCATCACCAAAACTGAGATCATGAACTGTACATCTGTCATCCACAAATTTGACTACAAGTCCAAGTCTAGCAAGTGTGGATACAGACAAAAGATTCTTCTTGATCCCAGGTACATAAAGTGCATCAACAAGTGTGAAGGAACTGCCATTAGCAGCAGTGAGCACAATCTTTCCAACTCCCTGAACTGGATAAGAGGCGTTGTTGGCACAAGTGACTGAATTCCCATGAGGGACAGACTCAAGAGAGGTAAACAATTCACGATGTGAGGTAATGTGCTTTGTAGCACCACTGTCAAAATACCACACATGTGAATCTGCAGCAAATGACAAGCATGCATCATGGACAGCAGGATTGTAAGTGCACTCTGCGCTAAAAGCCCATTCTGCATCAACATCAGCATTACAGTCTCCTTTCACAGAAGACTCAACAATGGCTGCATTTGTAGTGGAACCAGCATTTGCAGTGGAACCACCCTCTTTCTTCTTAGCCTCTTTGGCCTTCAACTTAGGACACGACTTGATCAAGTGATCATTGGCTTTACAATAATGGCAACACATCTTCTTTTTGCCCTTATCACCAGAATTGCAAGACGAAGTGCTACCAGCAGAAGCATTAGGAACAGAATTTTTGCCACTCGGCAGAACCATAAGAAGTGGCTGCATTACTGTTACCACCCTTTCTTTGAGAAGCAATGAAAGCCTGTTCAACTGCACGCTGCCTAGTCCTGTTTTTTCTAGAAAGTGCCTCTTGCAACAGCAATGTGCATAATGCATCAAACTTGACAACTTCAGGATTTCCTTGGGTCATAAGTCTCCAAGTACTAGCAAAAGTCTGGTAGGAATCTGGTAAGGCATCAAGAACAGTCTGCACAAGGGAACTGTCTGAAATGACTTCACCTGCAAAAATAAGGTGCTCATTGATATCCTTGACACTAGCAAGGAAAGTGTCCATATCATCTTCCTCATGCATAATCTTCGACTCCAGCTCTTTACGCAGCAAAGCAATTTTAGCCTCATTGCGGCTTGCATAAAGACCTGCTAGAATATCCCAAGCCTGTTTTGCGGATTTTGCTGAACGGATGTGAGGAACAATGGTGCGCTTCACAGACAACGCAATCAATGCATGAGCCTGCGCATCCTTAACATCCCAACGAGCTTGTTCTGTCATAAGCAAAACAACTCTAACAGCTGCAATCCTTGCAGCAAGACCTGCAACATCCTCAACATCACCTACATCCTTAGAACCAGGACGTACATCAATGCCCTGCACAATGTTCTAGACACCCTTTGACACAAGAACATGTTGCATCATATAAGCCCACATAGGGTAGTTGTCCCCATCCAACCTATCCTCAACAGCAAACATCTTGAACACATCTGTGTTGTTGTTGTCAGCCATGGTAAATGTTGCACCTGATGTGAAAACTGCCCGAAAATAGGAGAAACGGAGCGGGAACAACCTGTGCTATATAGCACAAACCGTAGAAGACTATAAGGCACCTGTTATGCAGAAAACGGAACTGACAAAAATTTTGCACAAAATGACGAAATAGCCTGTGCAGTACTGCCTGTAGTGGAAACGGAGGCCGAAATGAGCCCAAATCAAAATTCTGAGCTGACAAAGCTCTTCGAGCCTACCCAAAAATTTTATCGACCTGCGAACGCTCGCCAAAGCTCACTGAAATTGGAGAAAGTGAGCAGGCGTGTGCTGGAGTAGCTGGCGACTAAGCCCGGGAGGACGTGACCTGCTCTGATACCAATTGTTGGAATTAGGGTTGCAGAGAAACACACACAGCTTGGAGAAGACGAAGGAAGCTCAAGGCACACAATAGAGAGTGTGTTACTTAGTGTGCAATGGAAAGATTGATAGCCCTAGAGTGATGGGCATATATACAATGCACGGGGGGAAAAACCTCCTAAAGAGGGAAAAAATGCCCCGGCGGTCCTAGTGTGTTCACACACATCACTACCACATGTATATGGTAACAGTAGGGTTGCCCATAGCTTGATGCAACCTAGTAACAAGATAATTGACAAACATGGGGACATCATCATTAGCACCTTCATGTGCAAAATCAAAGAGTGCAAAATCAATGTTATCAATGTTTATTCTACTCTCTTGGTTATTGTCAGCCATGTTAATTATACTTATGTGTTTACTTAGTGTATTCTTTGGCAACTCAAAACCTTAGTTGCTACTCATCTTAGCCTTTGAAAATAAGCACTTAAGTATCTACACCCACGACTCAAATTGGTTAATTATAGAGAGTATGGGGTGGGTCTAAAATAGCAGAATTGCCGAGGGATAGCTCCTTTCGGACTTCTTATGGCTCAATAATGGTAAAGCCGTAGGCAAGTCTAAAAAGACCCCATTATTAAGACCAAAGCTCTCGAGGTGTGCACCATATCCCACATAGTGGGCTCAACAAAATTGATAATAGATCCCAGTCCCACTTACCCTGATGTAATTAACAAAATCAACCATTAATAGGCTACTTAAGGACCTCTCTTCTTAAGCAAAAAACGAGAAACCAAATGCTCTGATACCAATGTAATGGAAATGGCCTTTGAACTTTGAGAATAGCGGAATTAAGAGAATTAGTGTGAGCATTTTTGTGAGATTACTTTGAGAACATAGAGGGTGAACTTAATTGATGGTAGCAACATGAACATAGTACTTGATTAACTTGGCACGAACAATACTTTTGCAGGAGAGAGAGTATTAGAGAACATGACAATAGTTGAGGACCGGATTTACTTGAAGCCGGTCCCCCCTCCAAAAGGTGTTTGTATTATAGATTCTCCCATCAAGAGAGACTTCTTATATTACAATCTTTGTGTTCCTTGTGACCTTGGTGATGCTATGAAGATGGAAAGCTTCATGCATCACGAGCTTAACATAAACTTTGCAAAAAGAATTAACTATCCCAAGCCTCCGTCCCAAGGCCTCAAACACCTTCGAAGGTGGAGAGAGCTAGCGGGGAATGAGGGTAGGGAAGAGGAAGAAGAATCACCCATAGGGAAAAGAAATAGTTCCTCACTTATCATTAGTCTTTTTGCTTAGCATAGCATAATAGCATAGTAATGAAGATGAAGAAGATGGAAAGCTTAAGCATTGAAGCATGGCTCTTGGTTGGATTTGCATTCCATAGCCAAGAGTGTTGGTGTAGGCTCTCCACTTCTCAACAAGCTTCGAGAAGGAGATGGAGCTCTTGCACTTTGCACTCCACACAATGAGAGAATGTGTGTGTGTGTGTGTGGGAGAGTATACCCTCTCTCATGCTTGGTCCACACCTCTCTCTCTCTCTCTCTCTCTCGTATTATTTTTATTATTTCATTTGGACATGTGTCCTTTTTTCCCTCTTTGAGAGAAAGAACTTTTTTTTTTTTTTAATGTATCTAAATTCTCATTGGACCCCTTTAAAACCTATCCAATAGCATTCAAGCACATCATGAGGTTCCATGTGGAGGATCATTTGAACATGTGTCTTTTATGCTTATTAAGTCATTTGGTTGAATTGAATACTTCAAGGACTTAGTCAATCAAGCATGGAAACATTGATGCCTCTTGAGAGTTATCTTTGAATTGAATACTTCAAGAACCTTAGTCATTTAAGCATGTGAGAAACACCTCAAGATTTTGGGTAAGGTTCCCACTAACACTTAGCAAGCCAACAAGCACCTCATGCTTGGGTAGGATTCCCACCTCAAGGTCGGCCCTAGCTTGCCTAAGGTCAAAGGACTTTTGAACACTAACTTTTGGAGGTCTTTAATGAAGCTAACCCTACATTATTTAAGCTCCATTAGGTAGCATTTTTTTTTAACATACCATTTCTCATTTGGGCCCCTTTTAACATTGGCCCCGTGTTGAGACAGATCCAAAAGCACATGTCTATATTCTAACCCTTGTTCCCGTTTATTCTCCCACATTAAATGATGAGTTTAATATGAGAAAATCATTTGGGTTGGTTAGATATTAAATTTTATGACTCATCAATTGCTGCAGATTCGCGTGTGTGGTATATCGATAGTGGTTCTACAAAGCACATTATCTCACATCGTGAATTGTTCACCTCTCTCGAGTCTGTCCCTTATGGGAATTCAGTCACTTGTACGAACAATGCCTCTTATCCAGTTCAGGGAGTTAGAAAGATTATGCTTACTACTGCAAATGGCAGTTTCTTCACACTTGTTGATGCACTTTATGTACCTGGAATAAAAAAGAATCTTTTGTCTGTATCCGCACTTGCTAGACTTAGACTTGTAGTCAAATTTGTGGATGACAGATGTACAGTTCATGATCTCAGTTTTGGTGATGAAATTGTTGCATCTGGCCTTTTGTGTCGTGGGTTGTATAAGCTCACTTTGTATGACAAGTGTGGACAAAACTTTGCAAATGTTGTTGCAGATTCAAGGACTGTTTTAGATGCAAAATTGTGGCATGCACATTTTGGGCATCTAAATTTTGCCAGTTTGCTGCACTTGCAAAAGTCTAATATGGTTGCTTCTTTGCTGCCTCTTGAAGCACATGTCAAACATGTTTGTGAAGGTTGTATTTTGGGTAGAATGCAACGTTCTAAGTTTCCAAAGGATGGTTCAGTTAGGGCCACATGCAGGTTGTAGCTTGTGAATAGTGATGTTTGTGGACCCATGCAAACTCCATCCTTGGGAAATTACCTTTACTTTATGACTTTCTTTGATGATTACTCCAGGCATGCATGGGTATTTCCTCTTAAAGCGAAGTCCAAAGTTTTTATGTGCTTCAAACAATTTTTGGCTATGGCTGAAAATGTCTCAAAATGTACTATGGGCACCCTCCGTTCCGATCGAGGGGGGGAGTATATGTCTCATGAATTTAATGCATTTCTGGCTAGTCATGGGATAAAACACCAATGTACAATGCCTTATACGCCTCAACAAAATGGTGTAGCTGAGAGGAAAAGCGGGTCACTTACGAAAATGGAACGATGTATGGTCAAAAGTCAAGCTTTGCCGCATTCTTTTTTACTTGGGGCCATCATGTGTGCCACTTATGTACTTAACAGGTGTCCTACAAAAGCTTTGCAGTCTATTACTCCATATGAAACATGGCATGATAGAAAGCCTTCTATTGAGCACATGCGTGTTTTTGGCTATTTGGCATATGCTTTGGTGCCACAAACACAGCGTAGAAAATTGGATGATAAGGCTGTCAAATGTATTTTTGTTGGTTATAGTACTGAAAGCAAAGGTTACAGGTTGTATCATCCGCAAACAAAGTGTTTCTGGTTTCACGGGATGTAGTGTTTATGGAAGATTCTGTTCGGCCCTTGCTGTCATGTGCTAGAGAAAATAATGTAAGCTCACAGGACATTTATGACACTTTGTTGCCTCTTTTTAGTGGTGGAAGTTCAAATGTGAATTCCAATGAGGTAAATGTACAGCCTATGGGGGTTTCCAAAAATGTCACATAGATCAACCTATTATTGATGCAAATGTACATGATGTACTTGATGAGGAAAGGACTAAAAATGAGCAGGCTAGAGGTATGCCAAAAGGGCTGGTGCATACGTTGCATGACAATAAATTGGATGCACCCTTGTCTAGTTGTACTCGTTCACACTCTGGCCATGCATCTTATGCATCAGATTGTTATGCTTTGGCTATGTCTAGCTTACATGATGTTGAGGAGCCCCTATCTTTTGATGAAGCACAGAATTCATAAAATTGGATGGTTGCCATCGCAATCAGAGTATGATGCACTTATAGAAAATGACACATGGACTTTATGTGATTTGCCTCCTAGCAAAAGGGCCATTGGTACGAAGTGGGTTTACAAGTTGAAACGCAAGCCGGATGGTGAGATCGATTGCCGTAATGCTCGACTTGTTGCAAAGGGTTATGCATAGCAAAAAGGCATGGATTACGAAGATACTTTTGCTCCCACTTGTCGTATGACTACTGTGTGTTTTCTATGTGCATTGGCAACTCATTTTGGTTTGGGATGTACAACAATTAGACATTGTTACTGCTTTCTTGAATGGTGACATATTTGAGGAAGTTTATATAACGCAGCCTCGCGGTTTTGTCAAGAAAGGACAAGAGGACAAAGTGTGCAGATGTAAAAAGGCTTTGAATGGGTTAAAGCAATCTCCTCGTGCTTGGTATGAAAAAGCTGATACTCATTTGGTCAAACGAGGCTTTCATACCAGTCACCCAAAAAGCACGTAACATTTAATGGCCTAGTAACTTGTGTGTAGCGGAAAATAGCATGAACATAGTGAGCATTTCATTAGAATAGATCCCTAATGAGAATAACAAGAGTGCTTGGGTGGAGAGAGCAACAAAAAGTATAACACCTAGTTAGATAGCATGAACAATACTTCAAAAGAGAGAGAAATTAATCTATTGACAACAGTTGAGGACCAGATTTACATGGAGTCGGTCCCCACTCCAAAAGGCTTTGTATTATGGTTTCTCCCATCAAGAGAGACATTTTACAATACAATTATTTGTGTTCGTTCAATACTAGCTAGTGCAATGAAGATGGAAGCTTCAAGCACTAAGCAAAACACTTATAAAACACGACATCAATTCCCTCACAGTCTCACACCCAAGACCTCGCACACCTTTGAAGATGGTGATAGCTAGCGGGGTATGAGAGTAGATTGAGAGGAAGAAGGAGTAGTCTTATGAGAAAGATGTACATCTCCTCACATAATCACTCATACTAGCATAGCTTAGCTTAGTAATTAGCATGGTAGAGGAGATGAGCATGCATTGAAGCTTGGCTCTTGGTTGGATTTTCATCACAAAGCCAAGAGTTGTTGGTGTAGGCCTCCCTTCTCACAAGATTGGATTAGGTGATAAGATTTCCATTAAAGCTTGAGAAGGAGAGAGAGAGAGAGAGAGAGTATTCTTACTCCACGCATGGACTAGTGTGAGTGTGTATGCAATAATGCCTTGAGAAAATCAGTCCCCTCTCTCTCTTGGTCGACCCCTCTTGCTATTTGCTCATGCTCACACCCTATTGGACCTCTCCAGGCTTAGCCAATGGAATTTCAAGAGCATAAGTCGCCTTCTGACATCTGTCCCCCTTTCCCCTTTTGTGAGAGCTTTAGTTAATTAATTAATGCAACTAAACTCTCATTGGACCCCTTGGGAGACTATCCAATAGTCTTGTAGAGAGCCTCATTCCTATTGGTTCTTTTATTAAATGTTTTTAAATTAATTAAACTAGATTTACTCTAGCCTAATTCTCATTGGTCCACCTCCATGGCCATCCAATAGGATTTGAGTACACCTTGTGGGCATCTGGGCTAGGGAGCTAACATGTGTCCCTCGTTCCCTTTGTGTAAAGGGAGCTTCTGTGTGTGTGTGTTTCTCTCTCATCCCCTACTTGCAAGGCTCGCCCCCTCCTATGTAGGAGCCATGAAGACTTTTTGGTACACACACAAAGCATCCAATTTCCCTAGTGTTTGACCTTTGGACACAACCTTTGAATTTTGGAACCTTAGCATTTTGGAAGTCTTAACGGGTTGAACCTTAGGGTCTTTTAAGCCCATTGTTGCACATTTCTCTTTTGCAGATGCCCCCCCTTTGGATCCCTATTTTCCCTCCTTTGGATCCCTACTATGGCCGGTCTGCCAACTTAACCAATATTCTAGCTTTTTCTCCCCTGGCACTTCCCCATATTAAATGATCACTTTAACATGAGAAAATCATCTAGGAGAATTAAATATAGTTATTATGACATTACCTCTCTCTTAAAATCATAGTCGTCCTCGACTATGGGGTAGAGAAGATAAAGCATATTCATTAGTCCTTTTTCTAGCGGGTAGAGGATCCTTATGTTACCCTACGACATCGTTCCAGAATGGATGACTAGTCCATTTGGCGCTTGAGAGTCTAAGCTGCCTCAAGCATGTCTGCACATTAGTCCTATCAATCTTCCATAGTAGAGTGACAAGCTCTACTTGGTGTTTGGAAGACGTCATCTCCGCAAACTTGATCTAAGCATGCATACTACTTCACATTTGTGCACAATAAAGAAAATGAGAGTCTTATAAGACAAAAACTTAACTTTGTTTATTTTTAACATTTGTACATTTGCTTACTCTAGGGAAGCATTGTAAGCATTGACAAGGTTTAGGTTATCCTTTAGTTGTATGCCTTGCATCCATCTAGCATCTTCAAAAGGATAATTCTTAAACTTAATAAGATATCGTCGGATAGTCTTACCGCCTCTTAGCACCTTATCTTTGTGTCGGAGAATGGACTCGGGCTGCAACACCTCTTCTTGGTCCTCGATCTCCGGTGGGTCTTCCATAGTTGGTTCTTGAGGTGGCTCTCCTTTGTAAGGCTTTAGTAGGCTCACATGGAAAGAATTGTGTATGAGCCAATGGCTGGGCAACTTGAGTTGATAGGCCATCTCATTGATTGGCCTAAGAATCTAGAAGGGACCATAGTACCTTTTTGCTAACTTAGCATAATACTTTTGACGTCCCGTAGGATTCTTGCCCGTCGTGTGCCTTAATTGAGCCTTGGGAAATTTAAGTAAGACCCAATCATTTTCTTTTAAGTCTTGGGCTCTTCTGTGCTTGTCAGCAGCAGCAGCCTTTTGCCTTTGTTGTGAGATAGAGATAGCATCATTAATCTTTTGGAAAGATTCTTGTAGGTCTCGGCTATACTCATCTGCAGCAAAGATCTTCCCATGTACCTTAAGTAGTAGGGGACTTTTTTTATCTTCCCTCAATTACCTCAAAAGGTGCTTTTCCCGTAGAAGTATGTACAGTGTTATTGTAGGCATACTCCACTAAGGGTAAGTACTTCTCCCATTGGGATCTTTGATCTACTTCTATTACATAGGCTTTTAGTAGATCGAGAATTGTTAGGTTAGCTATTTCACTTTGGCCATCCGTTTGCGGGTGATAGGCCGAAGAGAAATTTAGCCTTGTTCCTTAATTCTCAAAGAGACCCTTCCAAAAATTACTGGTCATTCTAGGATCTCTATCCGACACTATGGACATTGGCAAGCCATGGTACTTGAAGATTTGTGAAATGAAGAGGGTTGCCATTTGATGGGCTTTGATAGTCTTTTTGATAGGTATAAAATGAGCTTGTTTACTGAACTTGTCTACTATCGTCCATATTCCCGTATTGCCATTGATAGACTTAGGCAATCCAAAGGTAAAATCCATGGATATGCTCTCCCATGGTGAATTAGGGATTGGCAAAGGTTGAAGCAATCCAGGTTGCTTCCCTCTATCAAACTTCATCTTTTGGCATACCACACATTTACAAACATACTCTTGTATGTCTGCTTTCATAGTAGGCCAATAGAAATATGTTTCAATCCCTTTTAGGGTAGACAGAATCCCTCTATGCCCCGCATAAGAAGGAGCATGAGATTCATACATTACTTTCTCACGTAGTGAATTAGTAAGGCATAGTCTATTACCATAGATAAGATAACCATCTTGTAAAGTAAATGGTTCCTCTTTCTTCCCTAATGCAAGGGCTAAAATCACATCTCTAAAATCGGGATCAATAGCGTACTCATCTAACATAGAAGATAGATCATTGTGAGTTGCTATATGGAAACCGCATACACTCTCGGCCATCTTGAGAGAGAATCCGCTACTTGATTATGCTTGCGAGCAATGTGAGCAATATGAAAATGAAGTTGCAAAATAAAAATTGCCCACGCCATTTGTTTGTCAGAAAGATTGGTCTGCGTCATGAAGTACTTAAGACTTTGGTGATCCATTCGCAGAATGAAAGGAGTCCCCAATAAATAGTGCTTCCATGAGTCTAAGGCATGTAGAACTGTGAGGAGTTCCTTTTCATATATGCCTAGAGCTTGCTCAACAGGGTCGAGCCTTTGACTTTTCATAGGCTATGGCGTGCCCTTCTTGGAGCAAAACAGCTCCAAAGCAATCACCACAAGCATCACATTGGGCCTCAAATGGCTTTGAGAGATCCGGTAGTGTAAGCACAGTTTGAGAGATAAGCTTTTTGAAAGCATATTCTCCTTGGCAGACCATGTATACCTAACGTTTTTCTTTGTTAGGTCATGTAATGGTCCTACAATTTATGAGAACTTTTCTATGAAGCGTCTATAGTATGCACACAGACCTATAAAGCTTCTTAGTTCATGAAGCTTCCTTGGTTTAGGCCATCCTTTTATTACCTCTAATTTTGATGGATCCATTTGGATGCTATCTTGAGAGATAAAGTGACCTAAATACTGAATCTCTTGTAAGCAAAATTCACTTTTCTTTCGAGTAACATAAAGTTTATTCTCTCTTAGAACTTGAAATATTACCTGAAGGTTTTGCTTGTGTTCGTCTAATGAATTAGAGTAGATGATGATATCATCAAAGAACACTCCAGTAAAGGTTCGGTGAGGCCTGAATAGCTTCTCCATCAAGCGATTGAATGTGGCTGGTGCATTGGTCAAGCCAAAAGGCGCACCGCAAGGCTGAAAAATCCCTATTCTACTTACTCAAATGCAATTGATAGTACCAACCATTTATAGCTAGCTTGAGGACCTCCCTTCTTGAGCAAGAAAAGAGAAACTTTGTCCTCTGATACCAATGCAACATTTAATGGCCTAGTAACTTGTGTGTAGCGGAAAATAGCATGAACATAGTGAGCATTTCATTAGAAAGATTCCTAATGAGAATAACAAGAGTGCTTGGGTGGAGAGAGCAGCAAAAAGTATAACACCTAGTTAGATAGCATGAACAATATTTCAAAAGAGAGAGAAATTAAGCTATTGAAAACAATTGAGGACCGGATTTACATGGAGCCGGTCCCCCCTCCAGAAGGCTTTGTATTATGGTTTCTCCCATCAAGAGAGACATTTTACAATACAATTCTTTGTGTTCCTTCAATACTAGCTAGTGCAATGAAGATGGAAGCTTCAAGCACTAAGCAAAACACTTATAAAACACAACATCAATTCCCTCACGATTTGAGACCCAAGACCTCACACACCTTCGAAGATGGTGAGAGCTAGGGGGGTATGAGAGTAGATGGAGAGGAAGAAAGAGTAGTCTAACGAGAAAGATGTACATCTCCTCACATAATCACTCATATTAGCATAGCTTAGATTAGTAATTAGCATGGTAGAGGAGATGAGCATGCATTGAAGCTTGGCTCTTGGTTGGATTTGCATCACAAAGCCAAGAGTTGTTGGTGTAGGCCTCCCTTCTCACAAGCTTGGAGTAGGTGATAAGCTTTCCATTAAAGCTTGAGAAGAGGAGAGAGAGAGAGAGAGAGAGAGAGAGAGAGAGAGAGAGAGAGAGAGAGAGAGAGAGAGAGAGAGAGTATTCTTACTCCACACATGGACTAGTTGAGTGTGTATACAATAATGCCTTGAGAAAATCAGCCCCCTCTCTCTCTTGGTCGACCCCTCTTGCTATTTGCTCATGCTCACACCCTATTGGACATCGCTAGGCTTAGCCAATGGAATTTCAAGAGCATAAGTGATAGCCTTCTGACATGTTTTCCCCTTTCCCCTTTTGTGAGAGCTTTAGGTAATTAATTAATGCAACTAAACTCTCATTGGACCCCTTTGTCTCCTGGCCAATAGGAATCAGGCAAGCCATTGGGTTGTTGAATGCTCATTGGACCCCTTGAGAGACTGTACAATAGTCTTCTAGAGAGATTAATTCCTATTGGTTCTTTTATTAAGTGTTTCTAAATTAATTAAACTAGATCTACTCTAGCCTAATTTTCATTTGTCCACCTCCATGGCCATCCAATAGGACTTGAGTACACCTTGTGGGCATTTGGGCTAGGGAGCTAACATGTGTCCCTCATTCCCTTTGTGTAAAGGGAGCTTGTGTGTGTGTGTGTTTCTCTTTCATCCCCTACTTGCAAGGATCGCCCCCTCCTATGTAGGAGCCATGAAGACTTTTTGGTACACACACAAAGCATCCAATTTTCCCTAGTGTTTGACCTTTGGACACAACCTTTGAATTTTGGAACCTTAGCATTTTGGAAGTCTTAACGGGTTGAACCTTACGGTCTTTTAAGCCCATTGTTGCACATTGCTCTTTTGCAGATGCCCCCCCCTTTGGATCCCTATTTTCCCTCCTTTGGATCCCTACTGTGGTCGGTCTGCCGTCTTAACCAATATTCTAGCTTTTTCTCCCTTGGCACTTCCCCATATTAAATGATCAGTTTAACATGAGAAAATCATTTAGGAGAATTAGATATTAGTTATTATGACAAAGCACATTGTATGCAAAGCGTGAGAATGATGTACTTCTCATTGTGGTTCTTTATGTAGATGATTTGCTGATCACTAGACCAAATGAGAGACATATTGCTGAATTTAAGGCTGATTTGAATGCTACTTTCAAGATGAAAGATTTGGGGCTGTTGCATCATTACTTGGGCATACAGTTTAAGCCATGTGATGGTGGTGTTGCCTTGCGTCAGAAAAGTTACATAGAGACATTGCTATGTAAGCTTGGCCTTGAGGATTGCAAACCTATTGTCACTCCCATGGAAACAGGTTTAAAATTGAGTCTTCATGATACTAGTGATCTTGCAGATGTCACTCTTTACCAAACTGTCGTTGGATGCCTCATTTATGTATGCAACACGAGGCCGGATTTTCAGTTTGCAGTCTCACAAGTCAACAGATTTATGTATAGTCTAGGGTCTAAGCATTGGCACGCTGTCAAGAGGATCTTTCACTACCTTAGTGGCACTTTACATCTTGGCTTGTTTTATCCCAAGGGGGGATCATTGCCGCCAGACTTATATGCTTTTTCGGACTTAGATTGGGCTGGTTGTTTTGACACACGAATGTCCACAAGTAGTTTTTGTTTCATGCTTGGCAGTTCATGTATATCATGGTTGAGCAAGAAGCAACCTACTGTGGCCACTTTGAGTTGTGAGGCTGAGTACAGGGCAGTCTTCACAGCTACGATTGAGTGTGTATGGCTTAGATGCCTTATGTCTGATTTGGGTGTTGGACAGGACACTGCCAACACTATCTACATTGACAGTCAGAGCGCATTGGCAGTTGCGAGGAACCCAGTTTTCATGCTCGTAAAAAGCACATTGAGGTGCATTACCACTATGTCAAGGAGAGGCTCTCAACAGGAGAGATCAGCTTGGCTTATGTGCCAACACAGACAACCTTGCAAATCTTTTCACAAAGGCATTGTCTCGTGAGAAGTTCGAAGCTTTCTGCAAAGCTTTGGGCTCACTCCCCTTTGTGGACTAATCATGTCCTCAGGGCATGGCACTTCCCTTTACTCATGTGCCAGCTCTCGTTCACCGCATTACTCCAGGGGGGATTTGTTACCATATACATGTGAAAGTGATATGTGTGAACGTGTACACTAGGACCGCCGGGGCATTTTTCCCTCTTTAGAAGGTTTTCCCCCCCGTGCATTGTATATACCCCATCACTCTAGGGCTATCGATCTTTCTATTGCACACTAAGTAATATACTCTCAGTTGTGTGTCTTGAGCTTCCTTCGTCTTCCTTCGTCTTTAGAAGGTTTTCCCCCCCGTGCATTGTATATACCCCATCACTCTAGGGCTATCGATCTTTCTATTGCACACTAAGTAACATACTCTCAGTTGTGTGTCTTGAGCTTCCTTCGTCTTCTCCAAGCTGTGTGTGTTTTCCTGCAACCCTAATTGCAACAATGCGAAGCATATTTTTTGGTTAGTACATGTTAGATGATGATTTAATATTGTATATCTTTTGGAGAATTTCATGATTTGATAGGGTGTGTGTATCTTCTTGTCCTACCCCTATGCTCGAATTATAATTTTTGTGTAGAGGAAGTTCCTTTTGCCTTTTAAAAAAAATAATTAGAGTAGGGTTAGAAAGTATTAGTAAGGTGTTAGAGGCCTTCTGCATTGATTTTGAGTACCTTAGAAACAAAGGGTCATTACTTTTTTGTGCACTTGGATTGATACGGAAAGGAAATTTTGGGTTCATTTTAGCAAGTGCAAAGTCACGACCTCTCTCCAAATTGCTCGACGAGCTTCATGCTGGAATGTTGTCTTCTAGGGTACATTGATTCCAGGATATGTGCCCAACATGAGAAGGGCCACAAAGCACTAGGTGTCTTCAGTGAAGGGTTATCTTATTAGAGATTGGCAAAATGTAGTGGCAACGAAAAAGTTGGGGTTGAAAAGGAGGACACAAAGAGAGTACTCGTACAAGTTTGGAGTATCTTTTGTGTGTGTGTGTGTGTGTGTGTGTGAGAGAGAGAGAGAGAGAGAGAGAGAGAGAGAGAGAGAGAGAGAGAGAGAGAGAGAGAGAGAGGTGACACATCATGTGCTAGATTCCTAAATCTTGAAGAAAACACTAAATGTACCTAGGTAGCGATGCCAAAGCAATACAATGTTAGACTTCTCGTATGAAACTTGGCAAGTGTCATGCCATTTTAATTGGACACTTGCAACACCCACTACACATTGACGGTTCCTAACATTCCCCACAAGCCGCTACTCTTGCATGGCATCTCCTACAAAAATCTTGAGAGTCGATCAAGATCGTAGCTTGGAAGCTTCTAGCATAACAATTATTGTAACCATTTTGGATAATACAAATTTATCAACCTTTATGCTTGAAAAAGAGTGGGAAATTACCAAAAGCCTACTCAGATCTCTGGAAACTCCCAATACACCCCTCAAAGCTAAAAAATGACCAAAATACTCTTCCGATTTTGAGGAATTTTGTCAAAATTTACCAAAATTCCCTTATATTTTACCTCAATGTTCAAGATATCCCTTGCCAATCTTGAAAACATCTCTCAAGATAGTAACTCATGATATGAAGATTGGTTCTCCATCATTAGAAGATCACAAAAATTAGGATCATTGATGGTATTGTGGGTTCTAAGTATGAAACAATTCATACTTGTAGACGCAAATGCCACTATTTGTGAGCTTCTTTGTGAGCTCAAATATATATTTCTATTAAAAAGGAAGATGTATCTGCAAATTGGAGCTAACATCATGGTTTTATGGGTATTCTGGGAATTCTCACAAAAAACATGGGTATTTTGGCGATTGTTGCTAGAAAAAATATATTGTCATTCAGACTTTAGTTGGCAAAGGTACACACACACACACACACAACGATTCCGATAGACCCTCCCCCATGTGTCCTCATATCCCAACTTCAGGCTAGTGAGCACTGGCAGCCGAGAGAGAGAGAGAGAGAGAGAGAGAGAGAGAGAGAGAGAGAGAGAGAGAGAGAGAGAGACTCTGTGGGCCGCCGCTTTGGCTATATATATGTGTGTCTATGTGTGCACGCGCGCTCAATGAGAGAATTTCTTTTTGAAATTCATTTTATCCACCTCTCTCTCGTTATGCAGAAAACTTCTATCTACGTGGGAACAAGGGATTCGAGGGGGATTAACGTTAGGTGAGGCTCCGAGGGTGAGTCTGAGAGAGCGAGCGAGAGGAACAGGGCAAAGGGTCGGGGAAGGGTGCAAAATTGTATTGTGGGGGGTCTGATTGTGTGCTATAAGGAAAGGAAATGAGGTGGGAGAGAGTAAGGTTTAAGGCGAAGGCGGAAGGCAAGTCCATAGGGAGGAAGGGTGGCACTGCCGGCCCTGGCAAGCGATGGGGCCATACCTGCAACTCCGTCAAGAATGGGCGCTTCCTCTACATTTTCGGCGGCTATGGCAAAGACAACCGCCAGACCAACGATGTTCATGTCTTCGACACAGGCAAGCTCTCCTCCTCTCTTCCTCCTTGGCCATTCGCTGCATTCTCTCTGTTTTGGACCATGAAATTGCGAGTAATTCCTGCTTCTCAGCTCTGTGTGTCTGTCTGTGTGCGTGCCTGTAGAGAGCCTCACTTGGTCTCTCTGTGCGTGTGTGCGTCTTGCCTGTTTGTTGCGCTCGATACCTGCTTAGTTTATGCAATGAGCGACATGCATAATACAACTCATGTGCAATGCCTTGTCTATCTGTTCGACCCGACCAAAACTCAAAATCATGTCTTCTCATGCTGTCAAGTGCGCTTTCAATCGATAGTATACTTGGTATGTCTAGCCTCTGCAATTATAGGTAAAGTGGTAGCTATGATTTTCAATCATATAATGTACCAATGTCCTGTTTTGAGTGATTGCTAACAACTGCCTTTTGCTTCTAATATTTGCCCCAGGCAGGCATTCAAAGTAATCAGGAATGTGTGGTTTGTTGAAGATGCTTGATAATGTTGTGGCAACGGTATCTGGTAGAGGGTGTGGGGGGAGTCACGAGAATGCAGAGACCTTTAGACGTCATAGGGCGAAATCTTTGTTTTTCTCTTTGCTTATGCAGTTAGACAAAGTCAACTATGCAGTTTTATATATTGCTTCAATGAAAGAAACCCATCTAACTCCACTTAAGCAGGTTGCAGCACTGTTATTTCTATGCCTGCTAATAAATCAATAAAACAAAGGGCAAAGCCAACATTTTTCTCTTTTTTTATACTGACATTTTCTAGCCTTCTTCCAATGTTATCCTTGAGAATTTACTAAGCTAGTTCTTATATGAACATTGGTTGGACGTGAAAGACGATTCTGCTTATTTTTCAAAGAGAGAGGGGGGCTCTTCGTTTATATTAGTGTGACGAAGAAGGTTATTGCTGGCAAGGCATTACTAATGATAACTAGCGGCTGCCTGTTGTCTAGGTGTCGTGTGTGATGAAGATGATGGTTGTAGTGTCTTTGGGATGACTATCAGGAGTCTATAGCTTGCACTTTGATTGATAGGCGGATCTAGCATTTTTTTAGATCCATCTAATTATATGCTGTGGGAATACTTGGATCTATGCCTTGGTGGTGTGCCAGTTGTATAGCATGTGTACACATTTGCCATGTTCTTCAGGCAGTTTGGTTAGCGAGATGTGTGTGGTTATGTAGTTTTCATGTGTGATAGGCCTTTTAGGTTGTTCTGGGCAGGGGTTCTATTTTTATCTTCATGCTTTTATTTGTCGGACTTGGAGGTGAGTAGCGCGTAAGGCTGGTTGGGCCTCATATTAATGAGCAACCTTGCCTCTTCTATGCACACCCTATGCACACCCACGTTTCTGTTCATGTGCCTTCTTTCTCTCCTTCTTGAGTGATCTCTCTTCTCATCAGCACCCACCTTTTCCTTGTCTATCTCACAAAGGGATCTACATCTCTCTTTTCTTCCTTGTATCTAGGCGACTTTCTCTTGGAGTCACTTCTTGAGCGATCTCTTTTCTCATCAGCACCCACCTTTTCCTTGTCTATCTTACAACGGGATCTACATCTCTCTTTTCTTCCTTGTATCTAGGCGACTTTCTCTTGGAGTCACTATGTCACAAACGGGCTCGCACACAAGCAATTTACTAGCGGAAAATAAATAGTGTTAACTAAAAGAGAGAAGGGAGAAGATCGACATAGTATTGGGGACCAAAAGATGGGCTAGTCTCCCCCCCCCTCCTCTGAGAGGATCTATATTCAGGGAGAATCTTTTCACAAGCACAAGAATTGGAGTAACCCCTCCATTCTAGTTCTTAAGACTCGATGGTGGTTCCTTCCTGTAAGGGAAACCCGAGCGATTAGCTCTTAACTTAGATACCTTCTGTTTTGTACTTAAGAGTGTTGAAACTCCGCAGACCGTGTGGGATTTCGTTTCTGGAATCCCCAAGCATAGGTCAAAGCCTCCTTGCTCCTTTTCCAAGATGGAGTATGTGCAAAAGCACAAATACGGTAGCAAAGAATCGTAGAGCTTATGCACACACTTCACCTGTCGCTTGTAGTATAGAAAAGCAACCTCTGTACTCCAACTTGTTGCGACCACTTGTAGACTTGTAGAGGGAGAGCAGCCTTCTCCTAGCGCTGACACATTTGGGAGGAGTGGGGGCGCTTGTGTTGCTTTTATAGGCTAGAGAGGTGTTGCAGGAATAGTCGGGGAGCAGCTACTTTTCACTCAACAATAGCAAGTGGGATGGAGATGACCAAAATATGGAGAGAGAGAAAGAGAGGTTGGCAGCAACATTTTAGAGAGAGGAGAGAGATTGTAATCTCTATGTTGTTTTTAGCCAAATTAGGGGCGCTTCTTTTTGGCTTGCTTTGCTTATAATTAGTGGTTGCTGTCACCAGGAGGTGTATTTTTTCTGTTGCCTTCCGTAAATAAGTACTAGATATTTTTATTTATTCTTTATTTTTACTTGTTTTCCTCGGAACCCTTGAAAAGGTGCAAGTGGACATTGCATGGCCAGTGTGAAACGGCTGCGGCTGAACAGGTTTCACATCGGGAGTCTAGGACAGCCAGTCTGGACCGGTCGGGCCAGTTAGTAGTGAATTCTGATGAGTATGGAAGCTTGTGTGCGCCAAACGAAGTCTGGGCCACTCGGAAAGTCACTTATAACTTTATAAGCCAGTGGGAACTAGGGAATTAACTCAAAAGGGGTAAACTGGACACATGGCGGCTCCAAGCAGTTTTGCCACTTCCTACATGAAGAGGGGGCATGCAAATTGAGAGAGGAGGCTGAATTTTACACTAAGTGACCTACAGTGTGTGAGTAGTGGGTGCAGGTCTATAGCTTTAATGGAAAGCTTGCCTTCTCCTCTGCCTCATGTAGCGCTATGACTTGCTCTCGTGCATCTCTCTCCCCCCTTTGGCACATATGGTAATGCCCCACTAGTTGGGCTACTCAGATGAATATGTACAGTTCTGGGGGTTTATGCGCGTTTGCCAAGGCAAGAGCCTTCTGAACAGGAACCGGATTAGCTAATTGCTAATCCCCCACAGGTATCCACAGTTCCATCGCGAAAGATTGCGAGTTTGGAGAGTTTTCTCGCGTGAAAACTCGTCCAATTCACAGGGGAACTGTCCCATTGCGTGTGGGAGCCCTTGGGACACGCGTAGGCGTGTTCGCTCTGCTGAAAATGATCCGAAACAGGGAATTATAGCCTGCTGTGTTTTTTTGTAGGTTTAGGGTTTCACACCTAAATTGCAAGGGAACACCAGGGGAGCCTCGTGAGAGCCTTGGGATGCGTGTAGGAATACACACACGGCTCGGAAGCTAGAGTGCCCCGAGCAGATGCCGACAACCTGTAGGGCCCAAAATTGGCGTCCCTTTCAGTATTTCTTTATACTTTGAGAGGGTAAATTACAAAGTAGAGTCGTGGGAATCCTTTACTTGTATCACACTAGATACTACCTAATTTGGCCAAATTTCGGCAACATAACAGCCTCAAAACTTGCGCGAAATCAATTCCCCTGTTGGAACTCACTTTCATTGGCATAAACCCTCTGATTCTTGCCCAAAAACAGTAAATTCAGCACGCTGTATTTACTGGTTTTTGCCCTTTTTTCAGCCCCAAACAGTCCCCTAACTGTCCTCTGCCAGTGGGGCACTATTCCCAATGGTTCTGGCATCCGTATGGCTAAAAAACAGTCAATTTACAATGCATACACAGCGCTGAATTTGCACATGTACGGTGAGGTTATGACCCTCATCTGTGCCTGCTTTGGAGTAGCAGTTAGCTACCCTTGTTCCTGCTCAAGGAGGCTCTTGCCTCAACACAAAAGCATGAAACCACACAGCTGTACATCAGTCAAATGAAGAGCCCTCTTGTGGGGCATCACATAACTGCACGTAGGGGAGAGAGAGAGCAGTGTGTAGTGTGCAGGGCATCACTCCTAGCACCACACTGTACATGGGAGGGAAAGAAAGCACTCCATAGCTCTTAACCTGTGACAGGTTCTCAATGAAGCATCCCCCAAGCATAAATCGAGCGCCCCCTCTTCTGCCCTTAACCTGTAATGCATCTGTGAACAAATAGATGCAAAAAGGGGAAGATTTCCATGGCTGCCAAAACCTGCGTATCGCTGAAAACGCAGCAAAACAGCCATGTAAACACGCATCTGATGCCTTCCAATGCTGAAAATGAGCTCCTTGGACCTAGGCAAAGTCATGGGAAGCTCAAAAATGGAGAGAAATGGCTGAAAATCCAAGTTAACAGCCTCCAAAACTGCTCCAAAAAGTCAGTTACGAATTCTGTTCTCTCAAACTTGGTAAATTGACCAAAAAGTGCCACTTGGCACTCATACATGCAATTTCCCCGCATTGGGCTTCCTGCTTAAAAATCTCTCAATTGGTGCATCGGTTTACTTTGCAGCAGCGTAATAAAATGTTCCCCTGGTCATATCGAAGGTTATGACGCAGACACATTCCACAACCCAAAATAGCAGTTCCCTAATTTTTAGGAGATGCTTCCGTTGGGCTCCCACTTGTCATCTGACCATCTATCCTCATCGGGACCGCATCCAAAAGTGCAATGTGGCCCAACTGTAGGATACTTTCTGTTGGTGATCCCACCTTGACTTTATGCCGTTATTGAGTTCACTTCCTAGTATCCACCAACTTGCTAAGTGCGACGGGGGGACCTACATGATCTTGAACTGAGCCTAGACATCCTTTTACTTTACGAGTTCCAGTGCCGACCAACTTTCCGTCTGCGGGTGAAACTGCCGTTCACATTGGCCATACAATGTCTCATCATTTGCAACTTCAAAAAGAGGGTCTCAAAAATTAAGCAAAACTCATTGGAAAGAAACCAACAACTAAGGTTAGCAGTTGCCACGTCCTCGTGACATCGTTAGTTGAATTTGTGAACGTTGCATATTTGACCCACAGGACTTTCTATATTTACTTCTAGTCACAAAGGATTTTTTTCTCACATGACAATTGCAAAAATATCAAACACAGATATAAGTAGCTACCACGGATTAGTGTATGCACCCTGCTCATTTTTTTCTTAGGCTAGAGTACGAGTTTTAATGAAACATTGAATGCTGTTTTGCATAGGTTCTTTTCATGAGCGTAGTTACTATTGAGGTTATGATAAAAAATGAGGGATTATAATATCCATGAGTACTTTGAGTAACATTTTATAAGTTTGCAAAAGCATTTTTTGAGATGTGTTCTAGATTTCATGTACCATTTTATTTAACTTCGCAAAATAAAGGACACTAAAGTGTCCTTTTTGGTACGAAATTAGTGTTAAGGGCGTGCAAAAGTAAGACAAAGAGAAAACGTGTAGAGAGAGAGAGAGAGAGAGAGAGAGAGAGAGAGAGAGAGAGAGAGAGATTCGACATTGCAAGTAAAAAGACCACGCTATGCTTGATTTAAAATTCTTGTTACATATAAAGCCTTATAGCCATGCAAACTAAAAAAGTAGCTGAAGCTTCATCTGCATGCTCCAAGGGGGGTTCCTTCATTTGCATGCTCCAAGGGGTTTCCCACGGGTTGATACCAAAATTGAACGAGGGCTTGAACCTAACAAACCCCCCCTCAAGCCCGAACTAGACAGACCCTCTCGTGATATCTTGAGTTTTTGGTGTACTCGGCAACCGTGTGTTGTAGGTTCTCTCACAACCAAGGATTTCTGGTGTATCCATAACCTGGGGCTATGATAGTAAACCCCCCCTTGAACAGATAGGGTGTAGGTCAAATAATTAGCTAGCGATAATGGAGTTTTTGGTTCACTACCAAACCTTGGGTTTAAGGTGTACCCAGTAACCGCACGAGAAGTGCAACAAAAAATGGGATGGGAGCAAATGTGTTGGGGAGGTCTTACCACTTATGTATTTGTGGCAGTGTCCAACTCGTACAAGTTTTTATCATGGCAATAGTTGACAATTTATAGGCTAAAATACGGCTTTGACTGAAAATTGTATGATGGTTTTGACAATAGACAAAAGAGGACAAACCTATGACACTAAACTGGCAAAAATAGTTTGTGAAATCTTGGACCGCAATGTCGAAGGAGATCGTCATGTGTTGCATCTGTTGATATGCCGAGTGCTTGAAGCAAACAATTGAAATAGTCTTCACTAGCTGTCTTTTCAGATTAACATGTCGTATTAGATCAATCTCCGTCGAGCTATTCTCAATTGTGCAAAGCTCATAAAGCTTGGTGGTTGAGGGCTTCTTCATGCAATTGCATGCTCGTGCTATACAAGAATGGTCTCTTGTGTCAACAGTACTTTGAATGAGAGTGTCAGCTTTGACGAGTGTCCTTGCAATTAGGATAGGTTCCATTCTCAAGATATCAAATTGAGAATTCTTTTTAGCTCCAGAAATCTCTTACCAATGATCTCGCCTTTTAACTGATGAAGCTATTGTTGAGTCTTGTAGCTTTTGAGATGCTTGATATCACCAAGCTCTATTTCTGCATGCATTTTGAAAAACACGCAAAAGTTGCTCACAAGTGCTGCCAATTATCAATGCTAACTATCGAGGGTGGTAAGCTCGTGTGAATGACCTCTTGATTAGAAGCCTAATACCAAATAAGGTGGCCACTTTAAATAAAGTATGGACACAAAAAATAAGACGAGCTCTGTTGGTAGTTGAGACAGTCGACGACGTCAATGGAAAATTCTGCTTGCAGCGGGTTGAAGAGGCGGAAATAGCAAGGGTTGAAGTGCTTTTCAAGTCAGGGTGAACGTGTTGAGGGTGATGCTGCTAATTTTTGAGCAGGTCGGCGATCTTCTTCTCTTCTTTGCAAGCGGTGGTTCTTGCGAATTGAGTTGAGCCGACGTTAGGTGCAGCGGAATGAATGTTTGCGCTTTGCTCTTGATGAGTGCTCCGAACTGTGCTCAAGGTTCCTTTTGTTCTTATGGAAGGGAGAGCCTTCCGTTCTTAAGGAGAGAATGCTATGATCACAAACAAAGTGAATGGACACTGTGCGTGCAAGTGTATATGAGACTGAGAAATAGAGAGAGAAGAGAGATACAACACCAGATACGTTGTAAAACCCTCCTCCGAAGGCCCCACTCTCGTCGACGAGAGTGGTCTACTTATGATTGCACAAACTGGTACAAATTGAATGCATGGGACTGATGCAAGTCTAGGCTATGTCGACGATGACGACGGTGATGACGAAGTCGACCTAAGGGCTGAAATCTGCAATCTTTCTACTGCCTTCCAAAAATGCTATGGGCTGAAATCTGCGGCTAGTGAAAAAACGCTGATTTTGGGGGCTGTTTCTGAAGGTCTTTGTCGCTGAAATTTTGCAGGTTTAGGGCTGAAAATTGAGGTTTCTTTAGGCTGAAAACTGATGGTCTTTCCGGGCTGAATCTGCTACCTTCTTAGGGGCTGATCTTGATGGTTTTCCTACTGCTGAAATCGTTGCATGCTGTGGCTGAAACGCTGCAATCTGCAAACGCTGAGACAGTCCAAAAACGCTAAGGGAAGCTCTGCAAAAACGCTAGGGAAACTCTTGCAAAAACGCTATCTGATGGGGTTTCTGTGGCAATGATGATGATGCAAAAACGCTAGGCTGGGAGGTATGGCGATGACCACCTGGATGGAAAACGCCAAGGTGGTGAGTCCTTTGCTTGGAGGAGAGACCACCAAGTTCTTGTTGAGAAGTTGCCAGCTGAGCTGAGCTTAGCTCCTGTTGCCTCTTCTGGCATTTAGTGATGGTCTAGGTTTGCTTATATACAAACTTACTCAATTTGCCCTACCTACTTTCCAACAAAAGTCACTTAAAATAATAAGTGAAAAATGTCAAAAATAGGGAAAATAGGCTAAATGCATTGGAAAATTTCCCTGAAGGATTCTGATTGAATCTGATGAAATGCTTATGATCATGCTGTGTGCAACCAGAGGATATGCATCTACACTAAGTGATTGGGCATGCACGGTCTACGAATAGACTCACAAAAGTGCCAGATCACTGCTAAATCTAGACTAGACTGGACTGACTGAACCGTGATCATGCTGTAGCTTGTCCACAGACAGATAGGGTTGGATGTGTCACGTGACATCCCCTCCTTTTCAAAGTGAGGTACTGGTACCGAACTGTATGGCATCGAGGGAGATTGCCAATAGCATCCGGAATCCTGGAAGGGACTCTTCGCCCCCACTCTGATGTGTGGGTCGTGCGGTACTTGAACTTCATAAAGGTCTGCAACGCTTGCTTCTTTGGGCCGCACCGAAAGTGAGACAGTCTTTTGGGACTCCTTCAATGCTTCAACTTTGTCTATGGACGTAGGTCCACCTTCTTCAAGAATCTCCATGGCTGAAAATTCCTGAAACCATTTCCAACACAAAACCATGAACATTCCGTTTAAAGTGAATGGAAAAAATCTTGTCTTTGATGAGCGCGCGGCGGTGTGTGCAAGTGATAGAGCACACGAGGAAGTGCAGTGTGGGTGCAGGGAGAGGTGGCGAAAGCCGGCAGGAAGCAAGGCGCTAGCGGAACGATAGAGGGGAGAGAGAGAGCACGCTACACGTTTTGTGGGGAATGATAAAGTGAGTAAAATTGACTCACTTGTTCCCTTTATTAAAAGTATAGGACCATTTTAATGTTAGTGGCCAAGTTCACATTTGGCCAAGTTCAATGTGAACTTGGACAAAGGTTAGTAACCTTTAAAATATACATTAAAGGGGCCATTTGGGCCTTTAACCCAACAACCTCCCACTTAAAGGCATAAATGGCGCCTTTAAGCTACGTGACTCCCACCATCTCTATGCATGATGATATTGTGCTTTGGGTAAGCACTTAGTGAGAGCATCTGCTGGATTTTATGATGTATGGACCTTAATCAAATTAATAAGGCCATCCTCAAGCACTTCTTGTATGAAGTGATACCGCACATCAATATGCTTTGTGCGTGCATGAAACATGGCGTTCTTTGCCAGACATATGGCACTCTGGCTATCAACCAAGCATAGGTGCCTTGGCAGGCAAACCAAACTCACTGCATATGCGTGCTAACCAAATAGCTTCTTTGGAAGCCTCAGTGGCTGAAATATATTCAGCCTCTGTCGTAGACAATGCAACAATCTTTTGCAGTCTAGAACACCATGAAACAGCACCCTCCCGCAAGGGTAAACACATAGCCACTTGTGGATTTTCGTGTATCCACATACCTGCCATGTCAGAGTCACAAAATCCCTTCCAACTCCAATGGTCCTTTACCATAGCAGAGGCATTTGTTTTTAGTCCCTTTCAAGTACCTCATAATGGACTTCACTGCATCCCAATGCAACCTGCCTGGATTAGCCATAAATCGGCTCACAAATCCCACTGCATGAGTTATGTCAGGCCTAGTAGCAACCATAGCATACATAAGTGAACCACAAGCTGAAGCATAAGGTACACTTTGCATGTCATTGGCTTCTTCCTTTGACTTAGGACAATCATCCTTGGAGATTTTGACATATGGCTGTAATGGCACACCAAGAGGCTTTGCTTCAGCCATGTTAAATCTGTCCAGCACCTTTTCAATGTACTTTTCTTGCGACAAATACAATAGGCGCTTGTCTCTTTGCCTTGTAACACGCACTCTAAGTATATGTTCAGCTGCCCCAAGGTCTTTCATTGAAAATGCAGATTTCAGTTGCCCTTTAAGAGCCTCAACAGTGCTTCTTTTCTTTGCAGCTATCAACATATCATCAACATAGAGCACAAGAATGATAGGGCTGCCATACTCATCACGTTTGGTATACAAACAATGGTCTGCATGGCTTCTTTTGTAACCATGTTTAAGCATGAAGTGATCAAACTTCTTGTACCACTGTCTACATGATTGTTTTAGCCCATACAAGCTTCTATTGAGCATACATACGATATGTTCCTTGCCAGGAATAACAAAACCCTCGGGTTGCTTCATGTAAAGCTCTTCTTCCACATCACCATGCAAGAAAGCGGTATGTACATCCATTTGGTCCATTTCCAAATCAAGAGCTGCCACTATGGCAAACAATACAAGCAAAGTGGTCATCTTCACAACAGGAGAGAACACTTCCTGAAAGTCTATGCCCTTGGTTTGAACATATCCCTTTGCCACAAGCCTTGCCTTATACTTGGGTTTTGCATCAACAGTCTTGATTTTATACACCCATTTGTTAGGAATAGCCTTCCTTCCTTTGGGCAATTCAACCAAATTCCAAGTATGATTAGCATGCAAAGCTTTAATCTCTTCCTGCATAGCAAGCTCCCACTTGTCGCTGTGCTCACATGTCTTTGCCTCTTAATATGTAAGAGGCTTTCCCTCATCTGTCAACATAATGTAATGCAAAGAGGGATCATATCTGCTCACAGGCTGTCTTTGACGAGTAGACCGCCTCACCCAATGATCCACATTATCCGGCAATGGGTTTACATCAGGTGGCATGATAAAATCATCAACAATGGGCTGCTGTACATCATTTTCAGCACCATTTTCAGCATTGTTTCTTGGCTGCAAATTCCCTTCAGGAGCCTCAATTTGCTGTCCAAGATCATCTGGCTCAAACACCACTGGATCATCTACATTTTCAGCCTTTCGTGGTGCATCCTGAGGGTCAAAAATAGGCTCAACAGGTGGCTGGTCATGCTGAAATTTCACCCTTTTATGGTCATGCTTTGAGGCACAATTGTTTTGAAGCAGCCTTGCCTCATTAAAAACAACATCCCGGTTGCGTACAACCCTTTTGAGCTGAGGTAACCAAATCCTGTAACCCATTTCGCCTTCTTCACCATATCCCATGAAGAGGCCTTTAATGGACTTCGCATCTAGTTTACTCCTCAACTCAAGTCTAACATGCACAAAAGCTTCGCAACCAAAAATGCGTAAGTGATCATATGAAGCAGGCTTGCCAGACAAAACCTCTTCAGGGATGTCACCTTTCAAAGACATGTGAGGGGATCGATTGCATATATGCACTGCAGTTTTCAAAGCTTCTCCCCAAAATCCATGAGAGAGATTAGCTGTGGACAGCATGCATCTCACTCTCTCACAAAGTGTCCTATTGAATCTTTCAGCCACACCATTAGAAGAGGGGCTGTATGGCACATTAAGCTCCCTCTTAATGCCTAAATTTTCACAAAATTTGCTAGATTCAACACTTGTGAACTCCTCTCCATTGTCTGTACGCAAGCATTTTAGCTTTCTACCTGTTTGGGTGGTCACAAATGCATGAAATCTGTTAAACGCAGCAAAGGCTTCATCCTTACATTTAAGCAAAAAAACCCAAATTTTCCTAGAATGGTCATCAACAAAGGAGACAAAATAACATGCACCACCCATAGACTTAGTAGGCATGCTACATATATCAGAATGTACAAGATCAAGCACACAAGATTTACGAGAGACACCAGAGTAATAAGATCGCTTTACTTGCTTGCCATATTGACATTCATTACAAAAGTCAAGCTTTGTGCCTTTAGCATCAAGCTTGTTCAAAGTACAAAGCTTAGAAAGGCCCTTTTGGCTCATATGGCCAAGCCTCTTGTGCCACAACTCCATGTGAGAGTTAATTTCAGCCAATGCAATAAACTTGCCCAACACGGCCTTTCCATGCATGCAGTAAAGTGTCCCTTTCTTTGTGCCCTTTACAATCAGCCTTGAGCCTTTAGTCATTTTCCATGATCCTCTCTCAAACAAGATGCTGTAACCATGCATATCCATCTGACCAACAGAAAGCAGACTCTTCTTGATTCCCGGCACATATCTAACATCATGCAAGACAAGCTCATTTGTGCCATCTATGGAGAGATGCACAGTGCCAATACCCTCAATGGAACATGCATGATTGTTTCCAAGATATACATGGCCACGCTTGCCTGCATCAAAAGTAGAGAAACACTCCTTGATAGGAGTCACATGAAATGAAGCACCGGAATCAACAATCCAAGTCTGGGATGATGCATCATTGACAATCAACAAAGCATCAATAAGATCACTCTTGGTGATCTGCATGTCTTGTGAATGAACATTAAGAGAGGCATCATAGTCATAAGCATCATCATCTGACAAAGTGACACACAAGATGTCCTCTACATCTGAGAGCTTCTCAATCACAACACTAGAAGCCACATTGGCCTTCTCTTTGTCCTTTGAGCTATCCTGTGCATCTGCCTTGACTTCCTTCTTCTCTTTCTTTTTGTCTCTGCCATTCTTTTTCTGTTCTAACTCGGCTTTATAGTACTTGCAATCGGGTTTCTTGTGACCTTTCCTGCCACATTGATAACAAGTCACATCACCCTTGCCTTTGCTGGCATTTCCCCTTTCCTTACTCTAACTCTTACTCCTTTGTGCATAAGCATTCTTCTTTTCTGTCCTGCCTCTAATCATGTTGGCAGAGCTGCCTCCCTCTCCACTTGCTTTCCTCCTGATTTCTTCATTCAAGATAGAATCCCTAACACCATCAAATGTCAAATTGGGGTTATTGGACAATGAAACCACCAAAGTTTCCCATGACTCAGGTAAGGTCATAAGCAAGAAGATAGCTTTCAGCTTATCATCAAAAGGGGGCAAGCCTGAGTCCTGTAACTACGACAAAGTACCTGCGAATAACGACAAGTGCTCTGCAGCGCTCTTGGACTCATCTAGTTGCATGCCAACAAGTTTTCGCATCAAATGCACTTGGTTGACATGCGTTGTATTTTCATACATTCCCTTTAACTTCTCCTACACATCAAAAGCAATTGTGAGACATTTCACATCAATGACTGTCTCATCGGTCATGGCCATTTTAATGTATGTGACAGCCTTCCTGTTCAGGTTAACCCATGCTTCATCTGTCATATTGTGTGGCTTTACCTGTTCAAGTGCCCCTTCACAATCCTTAAGAAATAGGATTCCCTGAATCCTGTCTTTCCAAAGGTCGAAACTTGTTCCATCGTACCTTCTAATCTGGAAGAGATTCTTCACATCCGAAGAAGACGAGGCCATAGTTGCACGAATAAGAGGGCTAATATGCTGAATTTTTGGGCAAAATGCGTAAAAACCGGAGTATAGCCTCGCAGAGGTGTGCACTACAGCTCCAAATGGTCACAAGAGCAATTTGGGGCAAAATAGGTCGATTTGGGCACAAAAAACAATTTTTGAAATTTATGCGCAGGAAATTTCAGCGAGCGAATTTGTGCTCGAAAATAACAAATTTAGTTGTTTTTAGCCTCACAGAACATACATAAGGCTAATGCACAGCCTTTAGAAGCTTGTAAGAGCAAAAACCCCAATTTGTAGCATCAAAATTGCATGAAATTGAGCCACAAATGGTCATACATAGCCAAAATTTATCAAACGTGCGTAGATTGCATCAATTTGCACTTTCCCCAACGTAGTCGCATCATAAAGACACTTGCAAAAACCTGAGTAAATCTGAAATTTGTTGAAAACACCTATTTTAAGACCTGTTTTTCGGCAATTTTAGTGTTTTCGGGTAGCGGGGACTTAGCAAAAGTGTTCCCACATTTTAATACATCATTTGCAAAACCTGTATTTTGTTGTCATAACCTGTAATTTGCTGATTTTGACCTAATTTCAGCCTATTTTATGTCAATTTGACTTGTCGGGAGCTCTCTAGTGTCCGGGAACGAGTCCTTTGGCGATGAAATTGCAATATCTCGCGTGAAAGTTGACCTACTTGACTGAAAATCAACGTTTGCAGATTTGGGAGCAAACCCTAATTGGGCTCTGATACCAGTTGATGAGCGCGCGGTGGTGTGTGCAAGTGATAGAGCAGTGCAGTGTGTGTGCAGGGAGAGGTGGCGAAAGCCAACAGGAAGCAGGGCGCTAGCAGAACGATAGAGGAGAGAGAGAGCACGCTACACGTTTTGTGAGGGGAATGATAAAGTGAGTAAAATTGACTCACTTGTTCACTTTATTAAAAGTATAGGACCATTTTAATGTTAGTGGCCAAGTTCACATTGGTTAGTAACCTTTAAAATATACATTAAAGGGGGCCATTTGGGCCTTTCACCCAACAATCTTCTCTAAAAACTGTGTATGCAATGTAGATGAACATAGAGACGGAGTGACAAACCGTTCATCAAACACATGCAAACAATGAGATCGAATCTTTCTCTTATGATCTAAAGCAATCAACTGTGGCAATTCACAACGGAAATGCCCATGCTTGGTGCTCATATTTTCATGTGCTCTTTCTACGAATGTGTCATGCCAAGGAAGAGACGGGGAATGCGACTTCCTTGGATGCATACTTTTCAGCTTTTCATGAAAAATCCGTATACATTCGTGCTCATTCATGAGTGAAACGTGCTCAACGTACAATATGTCAGCCTAGGAAAAAAGATCACATAAAGACGCTGACTAAAATACAGGAAACGATCACGAATGAAACACTCGAACAATGCGTGCGTATCAATCATGCGAACACATAATACTTCCTGTGAGGGTTCTTGAGACCTAGGCCCGAGAGCCAAGATCGGTTCTTCCCGAATGATCGAATCGTCCTGTGGGGGTTCTTTGGACCTCGACTCGAAAGTCAAGATCGGTTCTTTGTGATTGATCGAATCTACAACAAGGTTCATGCAATTCATCATGCTTGTGAGAAATCACATCTTGATCATGCAAATCATCATGCTGGTGAGAAATCACATCTTGATCATGCAAATCATTGGCATTCAAATCATCATGCAAATCATTGTCATTCAAATCATCATGCTTATCATCATCATTCAAATCATCATGCAAATCCTGTGTGTCATTCTTGGGAGAAGAAGAGACAGAGAGAGTCTCCTTTCCCCAAATCTCTTGCATCTGTGCCTGAACTTGAGAAAAGAGTCGCCAAAACTCTTTGTTCTTGTCTTGCTATGGCTTCCTTTCTTGCTGCTTCTCTTTCTGCTCTTCTTTCTGCGTGTCTGCTTTCCATTTCTGCCATTCTTTCTGCATATCTTGCTTCGCGTTCTAACTTCCTTTCCATAAACATCTGGTCCAAAGTCTCCATAGGAGTTAGTGCAATCCTTGACGTAGATGGGGAAGGGGGAGGGTCGGAAAAACCTCGTGGTTGGGAAAATTCTTCTTCGCCTTTCTCATGCTCATCACCTCCAAGCGAAGTATCCATTCCGCCTCGAGTGATGACTATTCACTGAAGTCATGGGTTCTTGCGGTCTTGGGTTCTTCAGTTCACGAGGAACTTGGGTTCTTGGGGGTCTTGGTTCTTGGGATTCTTGAGTTCTTGAGGTTCTTGCGGGTCTTGAGGTTCTTCTTTCGCTTGCAATCTGTGTTAGAGAAAGATCTTCTCTTCACTCTTTTCCGCGGGTGCACCCTTTGGCGGCCTTGCGCTCACACCAAGGTTGCTTTTTCCCACCTCACGTCGATTGGCCGGCTGCTAAGTGCACGGTCCGCTCTCAATGATGCACAAGGGGAGGTTGGACAAGCCCTTCTTTCCTGGGATTCCTGTCACTCTTCAAAAACACGATTCTTGTGATTCTTGTGGTTCTTTCCTTGAGTGATACAGAACACTGCCAAAGCTCTGATACCAATGTTAGGTGCAGCGGAATGAATGTTTGCGCTTTGCTCAAGATGAGTGCTCCGAACTGTGCTCAAGGTTCCTTTTGTTCTTATGGAAGGGAGAGCCTTCCGTTCTCAATGAGAGAATGCTATGATCACAAACAAAGTGAATGGACACTGTGCGTGCAAGTGTATGAGACTGCGAGATAGAGAGAGAAGAGAGATACGACACCAGAGACGTTGTAAAACCCTCCTCCGAAGGCCCCACTCTCGTCGGCGAGAGTGGTCTACTTACGATTGCACAAATTGGTACAAACTGAATGCATGGGATTGAAGCAAGTCTAGGCCATGTTGACGAGGACGACAGTGATGACGAAGTCGACCTAAGGGCTGAAATTTGCAATCTTTCTACTGCTGTCCAAAAATGCTATGGGCTGAAATCTACGGCTAGTCCAAAAACACTGATTTTGGGGGCTGTTTTTGAAGGTCTTTGTCGCTGAAATTCTGCAGGTTTAGGACTGAAACTGAGGTTCCTTTAGGCTGAAATCTGATGGTCTTTCGGGCTGAATCTGCTACCTTCTTAGGGGCTGATCTTGATGGTTTTCCTACTGCTGAAATCGCTGCATGCTGTGGCTGAAAACGCTGCAATCTGCTAATGCTGTGACAATCCAAAAACGCTAGGAAAAACCTGAAAAACTCTATCTGATAGGGTTCTTGTGGCGATGATGATGATGCAAAAACGCCAGGCTGGGAGGTATGGCGATGACCACCTGGATGGAAAACGCCAAGGTGCTGAGTCCTTTGCTTGGAGGGAAGACCACCAAGTTCTTGTTGAGAAGTTGCCTGCTGAGCTTAGCTCCTGTTGCCTCTTCTGGCATTTAGTGCTAGTCTAGGTTTGCTTATATACAAACTTACTCAATTTGCCCTACCTACTTTCCAACAAAAGTCACTTAAAAATAATAAGTGAAAAATGTCAAAAATAGGGAAAATAGGCTAAACTCACTGGAAAATTCCCCTGAAGGATTTTGATGGGAATGCTTATGATCATGCTGTGTGCAACCAGAGTCTGTGCATCTACACTAAATGATTGGGCATGCACGGTCTATGAATAGACTCACAAAAGTTCCAGATCACTGCTAAATCTAGACTGACTGGATTGACTGAACCCTGATCATGCTGTAGCTTGTCCACGGACACATAGGGTTGGATGTGTCACGTGACAGTCGAGGCCAGGTAGGGCTAAAACCGGACTGTTCAATCCAAAAAGGGCGGTAGACTTTACTTCAAACCTTGATTTAGCTTTCACCCATTATTAGTCGTCTATTATACCTGCGCTATAGTGACACAAGAGAGGGGAATGGGATACAGATGCTAGAATGCACCTGTATGAGAAGACCGACACCAGATTGGCCCCTAACTTAGGCGCCCCTTTCGGTATTTCTTTATTGTTTAAAAGAGGGAATAAACGTTGTGGTTCTTTCCAAGCTGCCCCGCACAACCTTGGCTGAATTTTGACTGTTCTAGCCTGATTTCGGTAGCATAACTGTACTAGAACCCTTCACGGTCAGTATTCCCACGCATTAAATGATTTTCCCGACGCATACGGGCACTTTGCAAAACCTGGCGAGAATCTGCAGCTCGCTGAATTCTCTGTTTTCAGCCCTGAAAATGCGCAAGATCGCCTGTACAGCGGTCCCCTTGCATCCCCGAACCTCCTGGGGGTATTAGGGTCCGTTTAGGGCCAAAACCCTAAACCTGCAAAAATACACAGCAGGCTGTAATTCACTGTTTCGGGCTCCGTTTCGCGTGCCGGTCGCATCCGTAGCAAGTCCTCGAGCTCCCGCACCTGTAGGGCTACTTGCCCTTTGAATCGGACGAGATTTTTGGCGTGAAACCTCTTCGAATTCACCTGTACCTGCGGGGGGATTAGCCGCTAGCTAATCCAGTACCTGTACAAGAGGCTCTTGCCTCGGCAATCGCGCATGAACCCACACAACTGTACATTGGTCAAATGAAGAGCCCACTAGTGGGGCATAACATACTGCCAAAGGGGAGAGAGAGAGCAGTGCGTAGCGTGCAGGGCATCACTCCTGGCACCGCACTGTGCATAAGAGGGAAAGCAAGCACTCCATAGCTCTTAACCTGTGACAAATTCCGAAAATCAGCCTCTCCTAGCTTAAAAATCAGCGCCCAATTTTCTGCATGAGGAAAGTGCACAGAATTGTGCCACTTGGCACATTTACAAGCATTTTCCCGTTTCGGGGTTGCCGCTTAAAAATCTCCCAACCGGTTGCCCAGTTGACTTCACGGCAGAGGAAGAAAATGTTCTCCTTGTCATTCCGGAGGTAATGACGCAAACACATTTTCAGGTCCCACAATAGCAGTTCCCTAAATTTTAGGAGATTCTGCCATTGTATCTTTCTAGGTCATCCGACCCTCTTTGTACACTGTGGCCACATCCAGAACTGAAATGTAGCCTCTGTAGCAAAGGATTCGCTTTGGCTAGTCAATGACCCGACTTTGGCTAACCATAGTCTTTGTCCAACCTTAGTGCTCTCTTGCCCTCAGGCCTGGACTCCCTCTGGACAGTTCCACACTAGCTATGCAATGCAGGGCAGTTAGATTTCCCGAGGGGTGTTTCCAAAAAGTGAAAGTAAATAGATATTAAGAAAGAAATCAACAAAAAGGATAAATAGTAGTCACATGCTGGTGACAAGGGCTCTGATACCAGATGTTAGGTTGAAGGCCTATGGTGGGTGCCAACGAGGGTAGTCCATGGCGACCTTAAGGGCACGCAGAAGCAAGACAAGGAGAAAACGTGCAGAACGAGAGAGAGAAAGAGAAAGATTTGACATTGCAAGTAAAAAGAACACGCTATGCTTTATTTAAAAATCTTGTTACATCCACAATCTGGAATGGTGCCTTACTGTTGATGTATGCACAATGTTATTGTAAGTATATTCAACAAACGGGAGATGGTGTTCCCAAGCTGCCTTGTTCTCTTTCACATAACATTTGAGCAGATCTAGGATAGTAGAATTTGCCTCTTCTTCTGACAGTCGCCATAAGTTTGTGGATGAAACGAAGATAAGAACTTTAGCATAGTGCCCATGTTCTCAACAATGCCTTCCAGAAAAGACTCGTCAGACATGGATCCGTGACTGTCCATTAGTTTGTGGATGCAACGAAGATGAGAACTTTAGTGTAGTGCCCATGTTCTCAAACAATGCCTTCAAGAGAAGACTCGTCATACGTGGATCCGTGTCACTGAAAATTGACTAAGGCATCGTGTGATACTTAAAGATATTGCTCATAAATATCTTGACCATGTGTTTTGGCTTTATCTTCTTCCTAACAGGAATGAAATGGGCTTGCTTACTGAACCTACAAATGATAGTCCAAATCCCACATTGCTTGTTTGCGTTCTTTGAAGATCAAAGATAAAATCCATCGCTATGCTTTCCCGTGGCCTATTAGGGATCGACAATGGTTGCAACAATCCCGGTTGCTTTTTCCTGTCAAACTTGACTTTTTGGCATACTAAGCATGATCTTACAAATGTATCAACATCTTGACGTAAAGCTGGCCAATAGAAGAAGGCGTCAACCTCTTTCACTGTCGCATCAATTGCCCGATGCCCAACATATGGTGGAGCACGAGTTTCTGAAACCGGCCTGTTCAATCCAAAAAGGGCGGTAGACTTTACTTTAAACCTTGATTTAGCTTTCACCCATTATTAGTCGTCTATTTTACCTGTATTTTCAAGACACAACAAAGGGGAGAGGGATACAGGCTGCTAGATTGCACCTGTATAAGTAGACAGACACCAGATTGGCCCCTAACTTAGGCGCCCCTTTCGGTATTTCTTTATTGTTCAAAAGAGGGAATAAACGCTGTGGTTCCTACAAGCTGCCCCGCACAAACTCGGCTGAATTTCCACTGTTCCAGCCCGATTTCGACAGCATAACTGTACTAGAACCCTTCACGGTCAGTATTCCCACGCATTGACTGACTTTCCCGAAGCATACGGGCACTTTGCAAAACCTGGCGAGAATCTGCAGCACGCTGAATTCTCTGTTTTCAGCCCTGAAAATGCGCCAGATCGCCTGTACAGCGGTTCCCTTGCGTCCCCGAACCTCCTGGGGGTATTAGGGTCCGTTTAGGGCCAAAACCCTAAACCTGCAAAAATACACAGCAGGCTGTAATTCACTGTTTCGGGCTCCGTTCTGCGTGCCGGTCGCATCCCTAGCAAGTCCTCGAGCTCCCGCACCTGTAGGGTTACTTGCCCTTTGAATCGGACGAGATTTCTGGCGTGAAACCTCTCCGAATTCACCTGTACCTGCGGGGGGATTAGCCGCTAGCTAATCCAGTACCTGTGCAAGAGGCTCTTGCCTCGGCAATCGCGCATGAACCCACACAACTGTACATTGGTCAAATGAAAAGCCCACTAGAGGGGCATAACATACTGCCAAAGGGGAGAGAGAGGGCAGTGCGTAGCGTGCAGGGCATCACTCCTGGCACCGCACTGTGCATAAGAGGGAAAGCAAGCACTCCATAGCTCTTAACCTGTGACAGAGACTTGCAAAATGAGCCTCCCAACTATAAATCACGTTTTTGCCTTCTCTATAAGTAGTAAACTGGCCTCAAAGTGCCAAGTGTCACTCATTTGTGCATTTTCCCGCTTTAGACCCTCGGGTCTAAAAATATCTCACCTGCAGCCTCTGTTGACTTGGCCACAGAGTAACAAAATGATCCCCATGTCAAACTGCACGTAATGACGCGAAGACATTTTCAGGTCCCAAAATAGCAGTTCCCTAAATTTTAGGAGATGCTGCCATTGTATCTTTCTAGGTCATCCGACCCTCTTTGTACACTGCGGCCACATCCAGAACTGAAATGTAGCCTCTGTAACAAAGGATTCCACTTTGGCTAGTCAATGACCCCACTTGGCTAACCATAGTCCTTGTCCAACCTTAGTGCTCTCTTGCCCTCAGGCCCGGACTCCCTCTGGACAGTTCCACACTAGCTATGCAATGCAGGGCAATTAGATTTCCCGAGGGGTGTTTCCAAAAAGTGAAAGTAAATAGATAATAAGAAAGAAATCAACAAAAAGGATAGATAGTAGTCACACGCTGGTGACATACCCCCCTCTTGAAATCTCAAACGTCCTCGTTTGCATCTATGTCGTTCATGCTCCTAGTCAACACTGATGTATTCAACACCTGTCGACACATGTACGACACATACATGCTCATTGTCAACCCTGGTGTATTCAACACCTCGTCGACTCATGTATTGCCTGCGTGTGAACCCTGTCCCAATGACATAGTGGTAGCTTCACACTCTGCCATTGCTTTGAGTCACTAACTTTCCAATGACAAAATGGTAGCTGCACATTTTGCCACTGTCTTATAGTACACGTTGGATCCCGTAACACTTTTGAGCATACCCAAACCGACAGTTTAAGAATGCAGTTACACATGTACTCTTCAATAGAAGCAATCACTGTATCCTTGACAAACTGACAAGAAATACTCACTTCTATAGCACTAATCAATCTTTTGGACATTCCATAAGAGCAATTGCCAAACTGACAATCTGTACAACTCTAACATTCATGTAACAGGTATTTGATTTGAGCTCACTTTAAATACCTTGTACATCATTTGTTTCAGAAGCCATTGTCACACTGACAATCCATTTAGCTTTGAAACTCAAGGGGTCAAGGTAGGTTGCAAATCGAAGGCTTCCAGGTAAAGTGATAACACAGTTGGTGACTCTGCAAGTTCACCTTCTTCCATCCACTTAGCATCCATTGGTGGATAGTTTCTGAACTTTACCAAGTAACGCCTAGTAACCTTGCCTTTCACTTTCCTTTCTTTGTGTGCCAAAATCTGTTCAGGGACCAAGATCTCGTCAAGTTCCTCGACTTCCGGCTGATCTTCAGCTGGTATATCTTCTGGCACATCACCCACATAGGGTCTGAGAAGACTCACATGAAACGCATTGTGAATCTTCCAACTGTCAGGCAATTTCAGCCTATATGCAACATCATTGATTATGTCGCACACTTGAAAAGGCCCATAGTAACGCATGCTGAGCTTTGGAAACAGTCTTTCCTTGCCCTTCATCTTCTTTAACCTTGCCTTTTCAAACCGTAGAAGCACCCAATCACCAAGTGAATATACCACTTCACGACGGTGACGATCAGCTGCTTTCTTTTGCTTTGCCTGAGTTCTTTCTAAGGCCACTTTGACCTTCTTGTACATTTCATCCATGTCTTGAACATACTTATCTGCTTCAAATATCTTATCCTTTGTATGCAGTATGGGAGGAACTTTCTTGCCACCTTCAACTATCTCAAAAGGTGCCTTGCCAGTTGATGAATGCACTGTATTATTGTATGCATACTCCACCAATGGCAAATACTGCTCCCACTTTCCTTTATGCTCTGACACATAGCACTTCAGCAGATCTAGGACAGTAGAATTTGCCTCTTCTGACTGCCCATCTGTTTGAGGATGAAATGACGAAGAGAATTTGAGCGTGGTACCCATATTCTCAAACAAGCCTCTCCAAAACAAACTAGTCATGCGTGGATCACGGTCGCTAATAATCGACTGTGGCATGCCATGATACTTGAAAATATTGCTCATAAACAAGCGTGCCATCTGATCTGGCTTTATCTTCTTCCTGACAGGAATAAAATGAGCCTGTTTGCTGAATCTGCAAATAATGGTCCAAATACCATCGTTTCCTGTCTGCGTTCTCGGAAGATCAAAGATAAAATCCATAGCAATACTTTCCCATGGTTTATCTGGAATAGGTAGTGGTTGCAATAACCCTGGTGCCTTTTGCCTGTCAAACTTGACCTTTTGGCATATTAGGCATTCTCGCACAAAGGCATCCACATCTCTTTTCAATGTAGGCCAATAGAAGAATGTCTCAACCGCTTTAACTGTAGCATCCATACCACGATGCCTTGCATACGGTGGGACATGACTCTCTTCCATAACTTTGCGTCGCAATGGCTTTGTGACACACAATCTGCCATGCATCATCATGAACCCGTCTTTAAGAAGATAGTGTTCATGACGTTGTCCATCCATTAGTTGCTCGAAGACCCTTGCAAAATCTTCATCATTTGCATACTGTTCTCTCATATCATCAAGTTCATGATGATAAGGAATTGACACAGCTGAAATTTGTGGCTTCCTTGACAAGGCATCAGCCACAACGTTCTTCTTGCCTTCCACATGCACAATCTGAAAATGAAACATGGACAAGATATTTGCCCATCGCATATGCTTCTCAGATAACTTTGTCTGTGTCAAGAAGTATCGCAAGGTCTGATGGTCCGTTTGGACAACGAAATCTGCACCTAGCAGGTAGTGTTTCCAACTTAAGAGCGCATGAATCACAGCCAGTAACTCTTTCTCATAGACCTGCATGGTCCTCGGGTCTCTCTGGCGGTAATTGAGACGGTAATGAATCGGAAAAACAGTCACTATACTGTTGTAAAAACATTGACCTTTCTTTATCTAGCACAGATAAATTTGATTCATCACAATCTGACACTTCACGTGCAAAAACCAAGTACGCAGAAAGATGCTTTTTCATTACAGAAGTAATAGCAGAAGCTGATACAGTAGGAATAGACTCCCCTTTAAGCTTTACATCCAGAATGTGAGTCTTTCCCCTGCTCTGTACAGTGATCTTTTTGTTGTAGGCATCCATGATTCCCTGTACACGAAACAACCAAGGAATACCTAACAACACATCACATCCGTCCAGTGGCATGATGTAAAATTCTTCAGTATCTACATAGGACTGGATATGTAGACGCAACTTTCCAATGATGGGTGTCACAGCCTCTGTATGGCCAGGACATGCCAAACCTGCCTCTGCTGTATACCCCATCTCTTCAGGTCTGATTCCCAACTTTGAAGCCAATTCTGGGGAAATGAAGTTGGCTTTGGCACCTGGATCAAAGAAGATAAGCACTGTTTGATCCCTAACCTTTCCCCATGCTCTGCAAAGCTCACTTGCATCTGAATTTGGCTTGTCGCCCACCATATCTGGCACTAGACCAGCCATGGGCTTCTTTCCTTTCTTGTCTTCCTTGTCTTCAGAATCAGCTGGCCTTTTCTTTGTAGGACAGTTGTAAGCAATGTGGCCAGGCTGCTCACATATAAAGCATTTGTTCTCTGTCCTCAGGACCTTCTTTTGCTCTTCTGACTTGCGAGGAAAACGTCTTTTCCATTTCTTTGCTGGTTCTTTTTCTGATTCAGCCGTAGCTTTGTCTTTCCCTGCGTTGGCTGACTCCTGAGTTCCTTTAGGAGCCTCATTGGGAACGTGCTTCTTGGCTGAATTTTTCTTGCCTGATCCTGCCTTGACGCCAGTGTTAAATTCACAATCTTCTCCCTTGAGCAAACCATTGCCAGTGTTTGCTACCTCGATGAGCTGCGTCAAAGTAGTGACTTTTGTCTTCGTGCAGTATTTTCTCAATCCTTTGGGTAGGCCACAACAGTATTTTTCAATCTGTTCTGTCAATGGCACAAACCTATAGGAAGTTACTGGAAGTAGAGCTTTCCAAAACTTCCGATTGTAATCATCCAGATTTCTGCAAGTGGCAGCATTTAGCTGGTGCCATTCTGTCATGACATCTGCTTCAAAGTCATCAGATAACCATGCTGCTGCAAAAATCTGCTTGAAGTAAATCCATGTGGACGGAGCTTGCCCTTGAAGCAATAAAGTTGTCCACCATTGTCCCGCATTCCCTGTCAAGAAAGTGGCTGCCTTGCGGACCTTTGAAGCCTCTGTAAAGTTTCCCCCTGCATAGGCCTTGTCAAACTGCTGGAGGAATGAAAGAGCCTTCTTCCTGTCATCAAACCCTGTAAAGGTCGTGAATGACACACCTTTGCCACCTTCTTTGTACGGAGTTGGCCTCTCCAGCGGCGTTAAATTGTCATATGGAAGTGACTGAAACATGGGAACACTATTAGGGTTCATCTGTGTTCCTTGGCCGCTATTAACTTGACTTGGAAACGCCATATTTGGCTGCTGATTTGTAATTCCAGCCATACCAAAATTTGCCTGTGGCATCCCAAACTGTCCCTGAGTGCTTTGAAACCCTGGTTGCATACCCATGACACTGTACATGGGGTTAGGCATCATCGTTTGAGCACCCGCAAACACTGTTCCTGGCGTATAAAACTGATTTCCAGGTGCATGACCAGCCATGCTCTGAAATACCGATCCACCTCCAAAATAGCCAGGGTGTACTGAAGGTGGTGGGAAGACCTGATGCATAGCCTGTAAGTTGCTTCCCTGCCCATTAGAACCAGCTATAGGCTGCTGAAAGGTGGCGGGCTGAATTGGTACAGCTTGAAAAACTGGCATCTCAGCCACCTGTTCTTGCACCTTAGGCACAGGTTGTGGAGACTGCATGTTCTCCGTCAAGTGTACAGGTGTTTCCATTGACTGTGCGGTATGAATCACCTGTGCTCGAGCCTTAACAGGCTTTTGAATATGATCCATTGACCCAACTTGCTGAGACGGAACAGGAGGTTGCAGAAAGGCTAAAAACCTCGGATTCTGCATTACTTGTGTGAACATAGCCACAGCAGTAGCCAACTGGGTCCTGAATATATCGTCATCAGTCTGTGGTGGTCTTGAGGACTCACCCACTTCATGTGTCTGTTGACCCTGTGAAGAGGAAACCTCTTCAGTCACATCATCTGGTCTGTCAGCCATAATTGCAATTCCCTGTGTCTGGTCTATGATCCCCTGTGTCTTCAAGCCCAAAACTGACCAAGGCTCACTTCTATGGGAAAAAGTGATTTAGTCCCGTCGATGGAACCATGAAACCGGCCTGTTCAATCCAAAAAGGGCGGTAGACTTTACTTTAAACCTTGATTTAGCTTTCACCCATTATTAGTCGTCTATTTTACCTGTATTTTCAAGACACAACAAAGGGGAGAGGGATACAGGCTGCTAGATTGCACCTGTATAAGTAGACAGACACCAGATTGGCCCCTAACTTAGGCGCCCCTTTCGGTATTTCTTTATTGTTCAAAAGAGGGAATAAACGCTGTGGTTCCTACAAGCTGCCCCGCACAAACTCGGCTGAATTTCCACTGTTCCAGCCCGATTTCGACAGCATAACTGTACTAGAACCCTTCACGGTCAGTATTCCCACGCATTGACTGACTTTCCCGAAGCATACGGGCACTTTGCAAAACCTGGCGAGAATCTGCAGCACGCTGAATTCTCTGTTTTCAGCCCTGAAAATGCGCCAGATCGCCTGTACAGCGGTTCCCTTGCGTCCCCGAACCTCCTGGGGGTATTAGGGTCCGTTTAGGGCCAAAACCCTAAACCTGCAAAAATACACAGCAGGCTGTAATTCACTGTTTCGGGCTCCGTTCTGCGTGCCGGTCGCATCCCTAGCAAGTCCTCGAGCTCCCGCACCTGTAGGGTTACTTGCCCTTTGAATCGGACGAGATTTCTGGCGTGAAACCTCTCCGAATTCACCTGTACCTGCGGGGGGATTAGCCGCTAGCTAATCCAGTACCTGTGCAAGAGGCTCTTGCCTCGGCAATCGCGCATGAACCCACACAACTGTACATTGGTCAAATGAAAAGCCCACTAGAGGGGCATAACATACTGCCAAAGGGGAGAGAGAGGGCAGTGCGTAGCGTGCAGGGCATCACTCCTGGCACCGCACTGTGCATAAGAGGGAAAGCAAGCACTCCATAGCTCTTAACCTGTGACAGAGACTTGCAAAATGAGCCTCCCAACTATAAATCACGTTTTTGCCTTCTCTATAAGTAGTAAACTGGCCTCAAAGTGCCAAGTGTCACTCATTTGTGCATTTTCCCGCTTTAGACCCTCGGGTCTAAAAATATCTCACCTGCAGCCTCTGTTGACTTGGCCACAGAGTAACAAAATGATCCCCATGTCAAACTGCACGTAATGACGCGAAGACATTTTCAGGTCCCAAAATAGCAGTTCCCTAAATTTTAGGAGATGCTGCCATTGTATCTTTCTAGGTCATCCGACCCTCTTTGTACACTGCGGCCACATCCAGAACTGAAATGTAGCCTCTGTAACAAAGGATTCCACTTTGGCTAGTCAATGACCCCACTTGGCTAACCATAGTCCTTGTCCAACCTTAGTGCTCTCTTGCCCTCAGGCCCGGACTCCCTCTGGACAGTTCCACACTAGCTATGCAATGCAGGGCAATTAGATTTCCCGAGGGGTGTTTCCAAAAAGTGAAAGTAAATAGATAATAAGAAAGAAATCAACAAAAAGGATAGATAGTAGTCACACGCTGGTGACAGTTTCCAACAAAACCTGGCCGTAACTGTTTAGTAAAGCATAACTCATGCATTGTGAGAAAATCATTCTTAAGCATATAGTGCTCATGATGCTGCATATCAACAAGCTGATCATAGATCCTTGCAAAATCTGAATCTTCAGCATATTGTATCTTCATTTCGTCTAGTTCACAATGGTACGGAATTGACACTGTTGAAATTTGTTGCTTTTGTGACAACGCATCAGCCATTGCGTTCTTTTTCCTTCCACATGCATAATCTGAAAATGGAACATTGACAAGATGTTTGCCCATCACATGTGTTTTTGAGACAACTTCGTTTTTGTGAGAAAGCATGGCAAGGTTTGACGATTTGTTTGGACAACAAAATCAGCCCTAGCAGATAGTGTTTCCAACTAGTGAGAGGGTGATTTACTGCCAGCAATTCCTTCTCATGAACTTGCAAATTCCTTTTGGTCTTCAAAAGAATTCTGCTCTCATGTGCGACTGCTCGACCATTCTGCATTAGAATTGCACCAAGACTATGGCCACATGCATCACATTGAACCATGAGAGGTTTCGAAAGATCTAACAAAATGACTACTATATTTGAAGTCATCTTTTCTTTCAAACACCTTGGTTGTCCACTTGGAAGTAATTGTTTTCCCTTGTAGTGCATGGAGTGGAGAAGCAATCTCAACAAAATTTTTGATGAACCTCCTGTAATAGGAACAAGCCTAGAAAGCTTCGAATGTCATGTACGGACGTCAAGTCTAGCCATGACCTAGTTGTTTCCACTTTGGCGGATCCATGCGCCATAGTTACCAGGAACGGGAAACCGGAACGGGAACGGGAACGCGGAACAAAATGCCATTCCCTGTTACGGGTACTCACGTTTGAAACACGGAACAGGGATTCGGAACGGGAACTTGGAATGGGAACGGGGAACGGAGACCTGAAAATGGCCATTCCCTGTTACTATGCCATGCGCACCCCATCCTTTGAAGCAATGTGCCCAAGGAAGCGAATCTCTTCCAAAAAGAATTTACTCTTTTTCCCAGTAATGAGTAGCATGTTCCTGCGTAACTCATTGAAAACTGTGGTCAAGTGATCCCTATGCTCCTCTTAAGACTGAGTAGACAATCATGTCATCAAAGAATGTACACACGAAGTTTCTGTGTGATCTAAATATTCTATGCATCATTCTATTGAACGTGGCAAGAGCATTTGTGAGACCGAATGGCATGACAAGAAACTCATAGAGACCAAATGTTGTCCTGAATGCACTCTTATGGACATCTTCTAGCCTAATACGTATCTGGTGGTACCCACTCTTTAGGTCTATCCTGGCAAACAGTGACGCTCTAAAATCGGCCCGTAGGGCGGTAGACTTTGGCTTTCACCAGAAACTTTATTTTAACTTTACGACAAAAAGGAACTTCACGAATAAGCCTGTGAGACTGGAACTCAACACTTCAAGACATTCACGACTTGGTAGCTAGAGCGCTACCAAACAGACAACGACACCCTATTGGCCCCAAAGACTGGCGCCCCTTTCGATATATCTTTATTCTTATTAAACTTGAGAAAAACCTGTAAACTTCTACAAGCTGTTGCACTTATATCGGGCTGAAATTGCTCTACTCTAGTCCGATTTCGGCAACATAACCACAATAGAAGTCTCCACGGACAAAATCCCAAGTACACGGTGACTTTCCACGCACTTTACAAAACCTGGTGAGAAATTACAGCACACCGAATTCTCTGTTTTGCGCTCCGATTCCAGTGCCGATTACTTTTGTCGATAGCCCTCGAGCTCTCACACCTATAGGGTCACTTGCCCCTTGAATTAGACGAGATTCCTTGCTGGAAATCTCTCTAAATTGTCTTGTACAAGCACCCAATGCTCTCTCGAGGCTCCTCTGGCAAATAAACGATCCAAATGCTTCCACCCAACCCTCACCAAGCTGTCCAAACCTGTCCATGGCTGTAATTGCAGGTTTTTGACCAAATTTTGCCAGCATAACGTCACAAAAATTCCCTGTAGGTCAAAAGTAAACGTCAAGGACACATTCCCTTGCGGTATGGAAGCTTTCTAGTGATCTGCAGGTCAATTTCAGCATGCTATAATTCCCTGTTTTGTCACTGTGAGGTGCCCAAAGCCCCGTTTAAGCATCCTACGGCTTTCCCCAGGCTCCCCTGGCAATGTCCTGTAGTTCAGGTGCGAAACCTAAACCTATAGAAAAACACAGCAGGCTGTAATATTCTGTTTTGAATTGTTTTGGGCAGAGCGAACACGTCTACGCGTGTGTCAGACGCTCCCGCACGCAATGGGACAGTTCCCCTGTAAATCGGACGAGTTTTCAGGTTAGCTAATTAATAATCTCCTTCAGGTATGCACAGTTCCATCGCAAAGGAATGCAAAAACGGAGAGTTTTCTTGCGTGGTTCTTGTACAGAAGGCTCTTGCCTTGGCAAACGTGCTTAAAACCCTTAGAATTATACATGGTCATCTGATAAGCCCAACTAGTGGGGCATTACCATATGTGAAAAGGGGAGAGAGATGTGCGAGAGCAAATAGAGCAATGGAGAAGGCAAGCTTTCCATCAAAGCTGTGATCTCGTGCACCCACTACTCACACACACACTGTAGCACTTAATGAACAAAAATCAGCCCCCCAGCCTCAAATTGGGCGCCCCTTCTTGAGATGACCTTTTGGAGAGAGAGAGTCGACCAACAGGTTGCTCTCGTACTGCCATGTGTCCAGTTTGCTCCTTTTGGTTTAATTCCTAGTGCTCACCAACTTATAAAGTCCTGGCGAGGGGCCTTAATGACTTTAATTGAGCCTAGCCACTTCTTTACAAGTTGGATTCCAGTGCCGATCGGCCCAACCATCTTGTGGCTGCCTAGCCTTGACTCCTGCGGGTGACTCTCGGCCACAACCGTCTCACATTGGCCACGCAATGTCAAGGCATTTGTTATTTTAACAAGAGGGTCCTCAAAATTAAATAAAAATCAAAGGAAAGAAACGAGTAAATATATAGAGTGGTTGTCACAATCTCGTGATATACCTCTCCCCTAAAATCGCAAACGTCTGCGATTGCATGCCATATATACATGCCATAGGTGATTTAGAGTGGTTAGCACTCTTTTATCATCGCATGTATCCGCAAGAAAGACTTTGAAGCATGTGTACCAATGACTTAATGAGACCTTCATACTTTTGTTAAACAATGTACATTGCTATTGCACTGAATCCTTATGTACATGTGAAGTGCTAGCTCTATCATCACCCCTCTATTGAGCACGTGTCAAGCCCTTTGACCTTTGCTCTACTGAAGTGATCCGAGTTAGAGAATACGTGAATTGTAAACCAAGAGCTTCTAGTTAAAGCTGCAATACATTTGGTGACTCAGTTCACTTTCTTCGACCCTCTTCGCATCCATAGGTGGATAGTTCTTGAACTTCACCAAATACCGTCAAACAACTTTTCCTTAACTTTTCTCTCTTTTGGCATGCCCTCAAGAAGACTCGGCTGAATCTTCAACCTTCTGTGGATTTCTTGACCCTTGCTACATGCCAATATTTCCATACATGGGATTTGGCATCATGTCTTGCATACCATAGTTACTCGGGATGCGGAATGGGAACGGCGGCGGGCCTCCCTGCGGAACGAGGGAACAGGAACGGGTCCGGAATGGGACCGACGCGAAATAGGAGGCTTAAAAAACACCCAAATAATGCTATTTTAGCGTTATGTGTTTGAATACAAGTAGTACTAGAGTCCTTTGACTCTAATATCCACAAAAAACACGATTCGAAGACCATTCAACCTATTATGACTTGATTGGGATGTGCGGCGCCATGGCCATGGATGATTTTACATACACAATTGAACAAACACAATGCCTATACACAATAACACATGTACTTAGAGATTAGAGCTCTCAAATAATTGCAAGAGTAGAAGTCGGAGATAACACTTTTTGCTTAATTTTGGCTAACAAGGCCTGCCAAGGCGCTACAAATAACCAACGGTGACATATACCATAATGAGACTACAAGGGGGCCAAACCAGTGACCACAATACCAAAAGACTAAAGGTGACAAATACCATAAAGATGCTACAAAGAGGGCAAGGCTGCAAGCAGCCGTACAAAAAGGTAAGGATAATGGAAGTCCTAAAGTCGCAACTCTCAAGTCTCAAGACTCAAGACTCAAGACTCAAAGAGCCACTAGCCTGAGAGGCCTCCCAATTCGTAGTAGCCGGTTGTACATTATGGACATCCTCCCATTCCTCATTATCGAGCTCTAGGCCCGGCTCGATCTCAACCATGGATGAAGTACTTGGTGTCGGTAGCTCTGCATCTCCACGTGTCTGAGAAGCCTCTTGCTCCATTTCCCACTGTGTAAAAGGATTTGTCTGTTTGCCTGTACTCTTGCAAAGCATTTTCAAATTTGCGTTGACAAAGACAAGATCATTTGCCTTCTCCACTTCAAGCCGATTCCTCTTCCTGGAAGCAATGTGGCCAAAGATACTGCGCAATTGCTCCAAGCATGAGGTTCTAACCGACTGGCTGAGAATACGGATCGCCAATCTCTGAAGCTCAGGGCCATCATAGCCATAGTCCTCCCACCGTAGCACTGAACCTATCTTCCTGCTATCAATCTAAGCATCTGGACTGCCAAATGACTCCCACATCTCTCTGTACTGTCTCAATTGATCTCTCACAATGCGTCGCCCATCTCTGTCTAGAACCATCTTGTTTAGGATCTCTATAAATTGGTTCATGACTTTTCTATCTGTCTCTTGCCTTGCACCTTGGACCTCTGGATCTACCATGTACGTTGCCATGTGTAAAGGAGAGACATATGATTTCACAAACTGCTGACGTGTCAAGCCCTGAAGAATGGAGCCAACTTGCATATCACGGCCGAGGGGCCTAAACCCTAAGTGAAGAGGCAGAAGCAGTAGAAGATGGACCCGAATTTTGCGTTGGCTTGCTGATGTGGCAGATTGTACTAAATCCAGTGAAGTGCGCTGGCATAATGACGTGGTTGAGTGTACGGATTTCCGCGTTTTGCGTTGGCTGCTTACGTGACAGTTGTACGGATTTCCGTGATTTACGTTGTCAACTTTTGGGCATTGCTTTTGGACCAGATGCTTTTGAGTTTGAAGGCTTTTTATGTAAATTGCTTTTGGGCCTAGGGCCTTTAAATATGAGGCCATGGGCTCATTCTCTGGCATGCTTCCTTGAGAAGGTGTAGAGTCTGGAGTACCGGCTTGTACTGAGTTGATGCAATATAAAGAAATACATGGCAAATACTCTCTGGAGTGGAATTCCGCCACTCTTGTTGCGTGTCGTGTAACAGACTTGGACACTCCAAGTCAAGAATCAACCGCGACAACACCAAATAACCACTTCAAAACAATTCACAGATCACAATAGATTTGCATTGGCCCGGCGGAGTTCCGTGCCTAGAGATATTGGCCCCAAAGACTGGCGCCCCTTTCGGTATTTCTTTTTGTATTAATCAATCATCAAAGTCCAAGAGAGCGGTTAGGGTTTCACTCTCAGACTCTGCGTCCTGATGCTCTGAGAAGTGAGGCCCTCACCACTAATTTAAAGGTTACAAGGGATGCCCAAAAGCAGAGCCCCAAAAGCTTCAAAGCAAAAGTAGATTCTCTCTCTCTCTCTCAATGAGAGTCAGTAAAAAGCAAGTTCTCTTTTTCTCTTTCTTTCTCCCAAATCAAAGCGAAAAGCTGAGATTTGTGTCGCTCAAAATTTCCCAAAAAAATAAATAAATAATTTTTTTAAAATTTTTTAAATAAATATTCCGCCTCCGCGATTTTCAAAAACAAGGGTTTCTGGCAGAAATTAGGGTTTGCAGAAATTTCAGGGTTTCTGCTGTCCGCCACGTCAATACTTTGTGACATACCCCCCTCTTGAAAGCATTGTAGTCGACCGCGATTACGCCTGCAAAACCGACAAAAGCCATAAACAGTCTTAGCAGACACTGACTGTTAGTACCTACATACTAGGAACACACATCTAGCACATGTACAAAATCGACAGTCACATCACACGACATCACAGGACATCACCAGACATCATAGGACATCACATGACATTCAACATTCATTCGGATCTTAGACCATGATTTATCGGCAATGTAGCTAGCAATCACATCTAGGTCCAATCGGGACCTCAACGATGTCCGATTGTCTAACCCCTATTGCAACCATGTCTATTCGAGATCAATCAGACCAAAATGCTGCAGTCATTTTGTCTATCAGTTCCTGCACTCACAAGAAGTCAAGAACAAATCAGTATCATTATCAGGAATTCCATTTCATAAAGTCATCCAGCAGAATACTGTCAGTTCTCAGTATCCGTGAAGCTCAAAGAGACATCAGTGACTTTAGTATCAAAATCGAGGCATCTGTTGACAAAGGAGCGGAGTAACTCCCCTCTTGTGCATCCCACTGCACCAGATCTTCGGCCAAGCTGAGTTTCTGGGTTCCGTTTGGAGTAGACTATGCTAAACCAAAACATCGAGGTAAAGTTTCACAATCCGAGGAGTATCTGCTAGGTCCTCCTCCTCCATCCACTTCGCATCAAATGCAAGAAAGTTCTTGAACTTAACCAAGAACCGCCTTCGGACTTTACCTTTCTTCGTATCATTATGTGCCAAAATCTGTTCAGGAACAAGGATCTCCTCGTTTTCTTCCATTGCGGGTTGCTCATTAGGCTCCCCATCATCAGACACATCACCCTTAACAGAGTTCAAGAGACTCACATGCAATGCATTGTGAATCCTCCAAGTATGTGGCAGTTTCAATCGGAAGGAGACATCATTTATCTTTTCAGTAATCTGGAAAGGTCCGTAGTATCACATACTAAGCTTTGGAAAAAGCCTCTCCTTTCCCTTTTTCTTTCTTAGCCGTGGCTTCTCAAAAGTAAGAGCACCCAATCATCCTCCTTCAGTTTCAAGTCGCGACGATGGCGATCCGCTGCCTTTTTCTGTCGTTCTTGAGACTTCTGCAAAGTCTCGCGAACCTTGGCAAAAGCCGTATCCAAATCTCGCGAATATTCATCCGCTTCAAATATCTAATCTTTCGTGCGCAGGAAGGATAGAACCTTCGCAGCACTTTCAACAATCTCACATGGCGTCTTCCCCGTCGAAGAGTGTATCGTGTTACTGTAGGCAAATTCCACCAAAGGTAAGTTCTTTTCCCGTTGAGTCTTCTGATCCGAGATACAAGACTTCAATAAATCTTAAATCACTGAATTGGCAATCTCAGATTGCCCGTCAGTCTGCAAGTGGAACGATGACGAGAACTGCAACCGCGTGCCAATGTTCTCCCAAATTGCCTTCCAAAACAAACTCATAAATCTGGGGTCTCTGTCGGAGACAATCGTCTCAGACTGCCATGTAATCGGAAAATCATCGTGATCATTCTGCGTTCTTGGGAGATCAAAATGAAATCCATCTCAATACTTTCCGAGGGGCGGGTGGGTATGGGTAAAGGCTGTAACAATCCCTGTGCCTTATGCCTGTCAAACTTGACCTTCTGGCATTTCAAGGAACTGCGCACAAACTCTTCCACCTCCTTTTTGAGTCTCCACCCAAAGAAGTATCTCTCTACCCCCTTCATGGTGGTAGCAATGCCGCGGTGACCCGTAAAAGGTGGACAGTGGCATTCAGTCATAACCTTATCCCTCAACGGCTGTGTAACGCAGAACATAGTCTTTTTCATCAAGTAGCCTTCCCGAAGGGAGTATCCAGCTACTGTCTCCCCATCCCGTATCCGTGTGAAAATATCTGCAAAATCTGTATCTGTGGCATACTGATCGACCATATCCTCGAAGCTCCTATGATGTATCGCGGAAACAACCAGAACCAACGGTTTCCGAGACAAAGCATCTGCCACCACATTCTTCTGTCTCTGCACATGGACAATCTGGAAGTGGAACTGTGGCAAGATGTTCGCGCACCGCATCTGCTTTTCCGAAAGCTGCTTCTGTGACAAGAAGTAGCGCAAATTCTGATGGTCTGTAAAGACAGTAAAATCCGCTCCGAGTAGGTAATGCCGCCACTGAGTAAGAGCATGGATAACCGCCAATAGCTCTTTCTCATAAATCTGTGCTGTCATCTCCGGCCTAGAGAACAAACGGCTCTCGTAAGCTATGACATGGCCTTCTTGCATCAAGACCGCACCCAGACTACGACCACAAGCATCACAATATACTTCGAATGACTTCTGCAAGTCCGGAAAAGTCAAAATAGGTCTTGTAGTCAATTTCTCTTTCAATGTCCGACAGGCAGTCACCTCTGTGGGTCCCCACGAGAAAGGTACTCCTTTCTGTGTCAAGGTATGCAAAGGGGAAGCAACCTCTGCAAACTTTCGTATGAACCGCCTGTAGTACGAACACAGTCCCAAGAAGCTTCTAACTTCATGGACATTCCTCAAATCGGGCCAATCACGGATAGTCTCTATCTTGGCCGGGTCCATTTGCACTCTTGCTGTGCTGGCACAATGTGTCCCAAAAAGTGTATCTCTGGTAGGAAAATTTCACTTTTCTTTGCATTAATCACTAACGTGTGATCTCGTAATGCCTGAAAGACTTGAAGCAGACGATTTCTGTGTTTTGCCTCATTCTTGGAGAAGACAATGAAGTCGTCAAAGAAAGTGCCAACAAATAGCTTGTACTCTCGAAAAATCCTGTCCATCATCCGGTTAAATATCGCAGGAGCGTTGGTTAAGCCAAAACGCATCACCAAAAACTCAAATAACCCAAAAGTCGTCCGAAAATCTGTCTTGTAGACGTCTCCTAGCGCTAGCCTGATTTGATGATATCCACTCTTCAAGTCAATCCTGCTAAAGCACGAGGATCCCTGTAACCTGTCGAGTATATCATCGATCCTAGGAATCGGAAATCTGTTCTTAATGGTGATTTGTTGAGAGCTCTATAATCGATGCACATTCTCCAAGATCTGTCTGTCTTCAAAAACCAACAACACTGGAGAGCAATACGGTGAAGTACTAGGCTGGACAAGACCCTTTTCCAAGAGGTCTTTCACTGGGTTCATAATCTTTTCATTCTGTACTCGGCTCACACGATAAGGTGGCCGATTCGGTGGCGTGCTTCCAGATATCAGATCAATGGTATGACCTTCAGGCCCTCTTAAAAGCAATCGGCATGAGTGTGGAGAAAAAAATCTTGGCGTTCTTTTGATCAGGTCAAAACATATTCAACCTTTATCCAGCTTTTAGTTCTCTCCCAAAAGAATGAGTAAGAAATTGAAGTTCATCAACTACAATCTCTAAGCCCTTCATTTATCAAAGTCGCTTTCTCGGCCCGGTAGTCAACCACGGCGTAGTTCTTGTGGTACCAAGGGATCCTGAGTAGAACGTCACTCGAGTGCCCTGAACACCCCTCTCATTGCAAACGAAGTTTGCCAATGCTCGGTGTAATGGCAACATCCCATCCGGGTGCCAGTCGAACTACCTCCGCCTGTGGCGTCAGTCTGTTGGGCGTAATTCCAAATCGAGCCGCCAATTCCAAGTGAAAAGAAGTTGGCCTTGGCTCCTTCAAAAGAGCTTCCCGATCCTTCACTTTGCCCCAAAAGCGGTAAAGTTTGTACTTTCATTCATTAGATTCGGTGCAGGTCCCACACCATGTGGTACCAGTTCTGCTTTTCTATCTGCCTTTTCTGCCACATTCCTCAGCTGCTCTTGAACTCTCAGACCTGTTGTCGTCTTTATCATTCTGTTCTTTCTGTGCCTTTTTAGGGCACTTCGTGGAGATATTTCCATGTTCCCCGCATCCAAAGCACTTCCCCTCTCTGATGAAGCGAGCTCTCTCCTCAGGAGTAAGCTGGGGTTGTGCATCCTTTTTCTCTGGGTTGCTCTTTTTCTTTCTACTTTCATTCCCAAAAGTCTGTTCGGCACGTTGTGTCATGGCCTCATATGTGGGGTAGGTCAGACTGCCAGAGTGAATTGCAAAGCCCCGCTTCGCATGACTCATCAACTCCTGAATAGAAGTTGACTTCTGTTCCAAGCAGTGATCTCGGATCTCTGTAGGTAGACCCAAGGTAAACCGCTCAATCTGTTCTCTGAACGAGATCTTCTTGAATGAAGAGGCGGGTAGAAAAGAGCTCCAGAATCTTTCACAATAAGCATTGATTGTATCTTTCGTGGTCATCCGGAGATGGTTCCAAGTAGCTCGTATATCTCGCTCAAACTCTTGAGTCAACCAAGAAGAAATAAAAAAACCTCTTGAATTTCAGCCATGTAACTGGCACAGTCTTGCTTAATAGAAGCGTGGACCACCAAGTACGAGCATTCCCCTTAGAGTAAGAGGCAGCTCTTCGAATCTTGGAGTGCTCTGAATAGCGTCCTCCCGCGAAAGCGATGTCAAACTGTTGTATAAAAGACAAAGCCTTCGAAGCATCTGAGTATCTTGAAAAGTATCAAACTTGATGGAGTGGCCACCTTCCTTAAACTCTCGGACTTTCTTGCTTTTATCTTCAAGAAAGTCATACTGGTTGGCTTTGTAAAAATTCTTCTTGTTCGCATAAAACTTTCCGTCATCAGAATCTGAGCTGTCTGTAGACGAGTCCTCAGTAGAACTGTCAGTCTTTGGGCGAGATGTAGCCTTCTTTGCCTTTTTCTTGCCCTTTCCGAAGCTTTGTTTCTTGCTTCGCTTTTTGCTTTTTTTTTTTCCTGTCTTCTTGGCTCGAGTCTGAAGAGCTAGAAGAACTGTTAGAAGAAGAAGAAGAAGAACTGGGTAGGTCTTCAAACTTGACGCGCTTCTTCAATTTCTTTGCCTTGTCCAATGTCGACCGACAACCCAAAAATCCCGGGAAGTCAGTGCTTTTCTTTTGCTTTTTGCCGTGTTTTTTGGCTTTCTTTTGCGCGTCAAAAAGCCGAGCAATCCGTGCATCAACCACGTTCTCTAGTTCCTTCTCCGTATATTTTCTTGGAGGCAGAAGGTTTCTTGAGAGCAGGTTTCGGGAGTGGTGTTGTGGTTCTTTGCCACTCCATCTGTACCTCTTTCAAAGAGGTCTGGTTCATATATTTTGCCATCTTCAGGTCCTTGGCAAAATTGAGCATCATCTTTGTTGCACGTCAATCAATTGACGACGCGTGATCTCTCTCTGCTCCGCCTGAGTAGGCCGAGGCGGGCCATACTCTCTGCCAGAATCTTCGTTGTGATCCCAGCCCGCATCTCTAGATGCAGAGGGAGTCGATTGATCATTGCCTGAAGCCATAGGTGCCGCAGAAAAAAAATCGGGGATCGGATTTCCCGTAGAAGAGAAATCGGCCGTGCTCTGATACCACTGTAACAGACTTGGACACTCCAAGTCAAGAATCAACCGCGACAGCACCAAATAACCACTTCAAAACAATTCACAGATCACAATAGATTTGCACTGGCCCGACGGAGTTCCGTGCCTAGAGATATTGGCCCCAAAGACTGGCGCCCCTTTCGGTATTTCTTTTTGTATTAATCAATCATCAAAGTACAAGAGAGCGGTTAGGGTTTCACTCTGAGACTCTGCGTCCAGATGATCTGAGAAGTGAGGCCCTCACCACTAATTTAAAGGTTACAAGGGATGCCCAAAAGCAGAGCCCCAAAAGCTTCAAAGCAAAAGTAGATTCTCTCTCTCTCTCTCAATGAGAGTCAGTAAAAAGCAAGTTCTCTTTTTCTCTTTCTTTCTCCCAAATCAAAGCGAAAAGCTGAGATTTGCGTCGCTCAAAATTTCCCCCCAATTTTTTTTTTGTTTTTTTAATATTCCGCCTTGCGATTTCCGGAAATTAGGGTTTCTGGCAGAAATTAGGGTTTCTGCTGTCCGCCACGTCATCACTTTGTGACATGTCGTCTCTCTCTTTCAGTTCAGTTGGTATTGAAGTACTAAAAGTCTGTTCAGTCTGCTCTTTTCTATTGGCATGTGGTGCCCGCCTTGTGACAGTGCGAGCGCTACACCATTGGAGTACCATCACGATTGCAAGAATATGTCTCTCCAAGCAAGTCTCTACCATGCAAGAGCTTATGGACCATGCCGGGGTCGGCTACAAGCTCATGAAGGGAAGGTTGGAGTTTACCACAGAAGAACCTCCTAGAAGAACCTCCGGCCACTAACCAGAACTCCCGGCAACAACGAACAAATTCTTGGGAAGCCGGTTTGACACACCGTCAACAAGAGGCCTTGTTACAAGAAGGCCGATGCTTTGAATGTTTCCAAATAGGGCTTACGTTCAATACATGTCCTGAGCGAGCCTTGACGTCCTCAGTGCAACCTTCTGCTCCCACGTCAGACAGATCTCGAGGCCTCTCCGGCCAAGAGGGCTAGATGTGCTATTGGACTAGTACCCGATATTGAAAGTCTAGATTAACAGTGATCTGGCACTTTTTTGAGTCTATTCGTAGACCGTGCATGCCCAGTCACTTAGCATAGATGCATATCCTCCGGTTCCACACAACATGATCATCGGAATTCCCATCAGAATCCATTAGCATCAGTTAGGGGAATTTTCCAGTGCATTTAGCCTATTTTCCTATTTATTGGTATTTTCACTTATTATTTTTAAGTGACTTTCCAAGTAGGTAGGGCAATTTTGCTAAGTTAATATATAAGCAAACCCAAGTTAGCACTTTCTGGCAGAAGAGGCAGCAGGAGCTTTGTAACCGGCCTGTTCAATCCAAAAAGGGCGGTAGACTTTACTTCAAACCTTGATTTAGCTTCACCCATTATTAGTCGTCTATTATACCTGCGCTATAGTGACACAAGAGAGGGGAATGGGATACAGATGCTAGAATGCACCTGTATGAGAAGACCGACACCAGATTGGCCCCTAACTTAGGCGCCCCTATCGGTATTTCTTTATTCTTCCAAAGAGGGAATAAACGCTGTGGATCCCTACAAGCTGCCCCGCACAAACTTGGCTGAATTTCAATTGTTCCGGCCCGATTTCGGCAGCATAACTGTACTAGGACCCTTCACAGTTAGTATTCCCACGCATTGAGTGACTTTCCCGACGCATACGGGCACTTTGCAAGACCTGGCGAGAATCTGCAGCCCGCTGAATTCTCTGTTTTCAGCCCCGAAAATGCGCCAGATCGCTTGTACAGCGGTCCCCTTGCGTCCCCGAACCTCCTGGGGGTATTAGGGTCCGTTTAGGGCCAAAACCCTAAACCTGCAAAAATACACAGCAGGCTGTAATTCACTGTTTCGGGCTCCGTTTCGCGTGCCGGTCGCATCCGTAGCAAGTCCTCGAGCTCCCGCACCTGTAGGGCTACTTGCCCTTTGAATCGGACGAGATTTCGAGCGTGAAACCTCTCCGAATCACCTGTACCTGCGGGGGATTAGCCGCTAGCTAATCCAGTACCTGTGCAAGAGGCTCTTGCCTCGGCAATCGCGCATGAACCCACACAACTGTACATTGGTCAAATGAAGAGCCCACTAGAGGGGCATAACATACTGCCAAAGGGGAGAGAGAGGGCAGTGCGTAGCGTGCAGGGCATCACTCCTAGCACCGCACTGTGCATAAGAGGGAAAGCAAGCACTCCATAGCTCTTAACCTGTGATAAAAATCTGAAAATCAGCCTCCTCTCTCATTTTAGGCGCCCCCTCTCTGGCCAGGAGTAGCAGAATGCTCACAGAGTGCCACATGGCACATTTTCCGACTTTGGGCATTCCCGGCTAAAAATATCTCAACTGGTGCGTCAGTTGACTTTGCAGCAGAGCAAGAAAATGTTCCCCTTGTCATTCCGGAGGTAATGACGCCAACACATTTTCAGGTCCCAAAATAGCAGTTCCCTAAATTTTAGGAGATGCTGCCATTGTATCTTTCTAGGTCATCCGACCCTCTTTGTACACTGCGGCCACATCCAGAACTGAAATGTAGCCTCTGTAGCAAAGGATTCCACTTTGGCTAGTCAATGACCCCACTTGGCTAACCATAGTCCTTGTCCAACCTTAGTGCTCTCTTGCCCTCAGGCCTGGACTCCCTCTGGATAGTTCCACACTAGCTATGCAATGCAGGGCAGTTAGATTTCCCGAGGGGTGTTTCCAAAAAGTGAAAGTAAATAGATAATAAGAAAGAAATCAACAAAAAGGATAGATAGTAGTGACACGTTGGTGACAAGCTTCCCGCTCAACAGGCAACTTCTTAGTAGGACCCCTAGCGTTTTCTGTTCCCAGCAGCATCCACTTACTTCCCTTGGCGTTTCCTCATTGCAGACCATTGCCATCACACTCAGCACCCTAGCGTTAGCAGATTGTTGCCATCGCCAGAGATCCATTGGAGTTGCTAGCGTTTTCACAGCTCAGCCATCTCAGCGTTTTTGCAAGCATTTTAGCATTTTTGCTTTGCAGATGCAAATCAGCCTAGCGTTTTTGGCAAGAGACAAATCCAGCCAGCGTTTTTGATTCTCAGCCCAAACCAGCAGCAGATACACAACGATTTCAGCCTATGACACACTAGCAGATCAGCCCCCAGTCTGTTGCAGATGTTCCCCCATTTTCAGCCATAAAACGCAGCCAAAACAGTCATTTTCAGCCACCGAAACAGTCCCGAAATTCAGCGATTAGAAGGTCCCAGATTTCAGCCATCAAGTCATCGTCGTCATCATCGGCATAGTCCCATTGCATCAGTCCATTGCATTCGCATTGTACACCTTTGTGCAATCAAAGTTAGACCACTCTCGCCGACGAGAGTGGGGCCTTCGGAGGAGGGTTTTACAACCTCTTGGGTGTCGTATCTCTTCTCTCTCCTTCTCTCAGTCTCATTCACTTGCACGCACAAAATCCACTCACTTTGTTCGTGATCACATCGCTCTCCAAGACGGAAGGCTCTCTCCTTCCCTAAGAACTAAAAGGAACCTTGAGCAATAAAGATCACTAATCTTGAGAAAATACAACATTCATTCCGCTGCACCTTACATTTAAACTTGTCTTGGTGCCTTGAATTGATGACTCTGGTTTTAAATACTGGTTTCAATGATTGGTGATTTTACTCTCAGGTGGAGAAGTGAGAAATACTGTTTTGGTATTGTTTGAACCTCGGAACGACGCAGAGCGATGCCTAGGGAGCGTCCTGTTGTATGTTTGAAAAGTCAATGGCTTGAAAGCCCTTATTTTCTTTGACCCCGAAGCTATGGAGAACTTCATCCATCCAGAAATCTTGAAACAGATGCACTTTGATTATGATGCAGAGAGTAGAGAAATTGAAGTTGAGCTACCCACGGGGCAAACTCAAAAAGTGGTACCGCTCATTGGTGCTCTTCCAGTGACTATACAAGATTATCATGGAAAAGCCGATTTTCACATCATGAGGTTGGGCAATTGTGATGTTCTCTTGGGCATGCCCTGGCACGACTAGAATGATACAACTCTCCAGGTTCGGAACCGAACCATCACCGTGATGCAGAAGGGCAAGCCAGTTATCCTCAAAGTTCAGTCGTCCGAACAAAGCCCTGAATGACCTGTCTAGTTGTTTTCTAGTTAGATATTTTTGAACAGTGTTTGAGAAAGTATTATTTGGAATGGATGCTATTTGTTTTAAACTTGTGCTGGTGCCGATTTGAATTGTTTGACTCTGGTTTTAATACTGGTTTCAATGATTGGTGATTTTACTTCCGGGTGGGGAAGTGAGAAATACTGTTTTGGTATTGTTTGAACCTCGGAACGACGCAGGCCGATGCCTGGGGAGCGTTTCGTTGTATGTTTGAAAACCTTGGAACGACGCAGGCCGATATCTGGGGAGCGTTCCGTTGTATGCTAAATAACCTCCGAACGATGTAGACCGATGCTTGGGGAGCATTTGGTTGTATGCTTGCACCTCCAAGCGATGCAGATTGCGTTCTGGGGAGCGTTTGGTTGTACAGTCCTTTGAGCTCATGGCCCGGACCTTTTTGTGATGAGGTAGTCGTTGAGTAGCTTCATACCGCAGACCATTTGTCTCGAGGGAGTGCTTAGCGGCGCTGTTTGTTGAGTCTTGTAACATGCATATGTAAGCATTTGTGTTGCATTGTGACGTGCCAAATACTAAATATTCCTAACTGGATGAGATTGCTTGGGTAGGTAATTATATTGCATCAAGACACCCGTGGAAGATCAATGCGGTCTAGGTGTGATGGCTAATTTTACTACGCCAGCATATTTAGAGTTTCGATCTGGACGAAAGGAGAAGCCAACTCCTTGATCTAAAGAGCCGAAAGGAGAAGCCAACTCCTTAACAAAAAAAAAAGAAGCAAACTGATTGTCCCTCGGAACGACCATCAGAAATTTTTTAAAGCTAACTTGAGTTGTTTTGCAGATATGCTGTAATCGCAGACGATTACTTTCTTTCAAGAAGGGGAGATGTCACAAACGGCTGACGCGTCAAGCCCTGAAGAATGGAGCCAACTTGCATATCACGATCGAGGGGCCTAAACCCTAAGTGAAGAGGCAGAAGCAGCATAAGATGGACCCGGATTTTGGGTTGGCTTGTTGACGTGGCAGATTGTACAACATCTCGTGAATTGCCTTGGCATGAGGACGTGAGTATATGGATTTTTGCGTTTTGCGCTGATTGCTTACGTGGCAGTTGTACGGATTTCCATGATTTACGTTGGCAGCTTTTGGGCATTGCTTTTGGACCAGATGCTTTTGAGTTTGAAGGCTTTTTATGTAAATTGCTTTTGGGCCTAGGGCCTTTAAATATGAGGCCATGGGCTCATTCTTTGGCATGCTTCCTGGAGAAGGTGTAGAGTCTGGATGGAATTCCGCCACTCCGTGTTGCGTGTCGTCTCTCTCTTTCAGTTTAGTTGTTATTGAAGTGCTAAAAGTCTGTTCAATCTGCTCTTTTCTATTGGCACATGGTTCCCGCCTTGTGACATATGAATTCCACCTCGAGCTGCAAAGCGCATTGATCTCCTCATATCGCTCTGCTTTTGGCTCAAGTTGTGCAAGCTGCTCGATCATGCGGTCCATTGCCTCATAAACCTTGCCAATGCAAGGGTCCATGCCATCCAAAACTCGAAGCAAATGAACCACTGGTTTTACGTGTATGTTTAGACTCTTGAGCTCCTTCCAGAACTTAAGATCCTCTGTCTTATCCTTGCACAAAATCCCTGCAACTGTCTTTGCATAGGGGGAGGTGGTGAACTCATCACTGATGAAGACTTGTCGGACTGCATCTTGACATTTAGACAGCCTGTGCACAAGAAGAAAGTTGAATGCGAAGCGGGTGTCTGCTAAATACTTTAGAAGCACTTTGCTGTCCGACCTTTTGAGTTGTGATTGTTGATGAAGTAACAATCTTCACTGCATCAATAATGGCTGGAGCGATCCAGTCTAGCTTGCCGATGTCTTTTAGAAGGTTGTTCAAGCAGTGTGCCATGCAAAAGCACACTGCCACATGCGGATAGTGCCCCTCTACAATAGCTGTTGCTACCCTGTTTGATGCCTTCCCGTCTGTGACAAAGGCCACCATGTGTTGCTCACCGATTGTTTCTATGGCGGCTCTCCACTTTGCAGAGAGTACATCGCCGGATTTGCCACTCTCAGTGGCATCATGAGTGTGCAGAAAGTACATCTGTCCATTCGAGTATGCGACGAGGCCATGAATAGATCTCTTCCTTGTATCGCTCCACTCGTAGGCAATGAGGGAAACGCTATGTTTCGCCAAAGCTGTTGAATATTGAGTGTTTCTTGCTTCACGGTCTCCTTCTCTTGATCGAGCAAAGTGGTTCGGAGAGTCTCTGAAGATGGCGGCACATAGCCGGTGCTCAACTCTCCTATCCGTTGCACCATAACTTTCCAATACTCCGACCTATTTGGATCACACATAGAAGAGGTTAGTATCAAAAAGGCGGAAACGACGATAACGGAAGAAATGAGAGAGAAGATTGATAAAACATACCTCGTCGCAACAAATGGGATATGGTCGTGATAGAAGAATCGGGCTGTAAAAGACTTGGACACTCCAAGTCAAGAATCAACCGCGACAGCACCAAATAACCACTTCAAAACAATTCACAGATCACAATAGATTTGCACTGGCCGGGCAGAGTTCCGTGCCTAGAGATATTGGCCCCAAAGACTGGCGCCCCTTTCGGTATTTCTTTTTGTATTAATCAATCATCAAACTACAAGAGAGCGGTTAGGGTTTCACTCTCAGACTCTGCGTCCAGATGCCCTGAGAAGTGAGGCCCTCACCACTAATTTAAAGGTTACAAGGGATGCCCAAAAGCAGAGCCCCAAAAGCTTTTAAAATAAAAAGCATCAGTTCTCTCTCTCTCTCTCTTAGAGTCTTTTCTCTTTTTTTATTAAAAAAAAGCAAAATTCGCGTCGCTCATCATTTTCCCCCAAATTTCTTTTTCAGCCTCCTTGATTTTCGGAAATTAGGGTTTCGGCAGAAATTAGGGTTTGCAGGAATTTTAGGATTTCTGGCAGAAATTAGGGTTTCTACTGTCGATAGCCACGTCATCACTTTGTGACATACCCCCCTCTTGAAAGCATTGTAATCGACCGCGATTACGCCTGCAAAACCGACAAAAGCCATAAACCGTCGTAGCAGACACTGACTGTTAGTACCTATGTACCAGGAACACACATCTAGCAGATGTACAAAATCGACAGTCACATCACACGACATCACATGACATTCAACATTCATTCGGATCTTAGACCATGATTTATCGGTAATGTAGCTAGCAATCACATCTAGGTCCAATCGGGACCTCATCGATGTCCGATTGACTAACCCCTATTGCAACCATGCCTATTCGAGATCAAGTAGACCAAAATGCTGCAGTCATTTCGTCTATCAGTTCCTGCACTCACAAGAAGTCAAGAACAAATCAGTATCATAATCAGGAATTCCATTTAATAAAGTCATCCAGCAGAATACTGTCAGCTCTCAGTATCCCTGAAGCTCAAAGAGACATTAGTGACTTTAGTATCAAAATCGAGGCATCTGTTGACAAAGGAGCGGAGTAACTCCCCTCTTGTGCATCCCACTGCACCAGATCTCCGGCCAAGCTGAATTTTGGGTTCCGTTTGGAGTAGACTATGCTAAACCAAAACATCGAGGTAAAGTTTCACAATCCGAGGAGTATCTGCTAGGTCCTCCTCCTCCATCCACTTCACATCAAGTGGAGAAAAGTTCTTGAACTGAACCAAGAATCGCCTTCGGACTTTACCTTTCTTCGTGTCATTATGTGCCAAAATCTTTTCAGGAACAGGGATCTCGTCGTTTTCTTCCACTGCGGGTTGCTCATCAGGTTCCCCATCATCATGCACATCACCCTTAACACGGTTCAAGAGACTCACATGCAATGCATTATGAATCCTCCAAGTATCTGGCAGTTCCAATCGGAAGGAGACATCATTTATCTTTTCAGTGATCTGGAAAGGTCCATAGTATCACATACTAAGCTTTGGAAAAAGCCTCTCCTTTCCCTTTTTCTTTCGTAGGCGTGCCTTCTCAAAAGTAAGAGCACCCAATCATCCTCCTTCAATTTCAAGTCGCGACGATGGCGATCCGCTGTCTTTTTCTGTCGTTCTTGAGACTCCTGCAATGTCTCTCGAACCTTGGCAAAAGCCGTATCCAAATCTCGCGAATATTCATCCGCTTCAAATATCTAATCTTTCATGCTCAGGAAGGATGGAACCTTCGCAACACTTTCAACAATCTCACATGGCGTCTTCCCCATCGAAGAGTGTATCGTGTTATTATAGGCAAATTCCACCAAAGGTAAGTTCTTTTCCCATTGAGTCTTCTGATCCAAGATACAAGACTTCAATAAATCTAAAATCACTGAATTGGCAATCTCAAATTGCCCGTCAGTCTGCAAGTGGAACGATGACGAGAACTGCAACTGCGTGCCAATGTTCTCCCTATTTGCCTTCCAAAACAAACTCATAAATCTGGGGTCTCTGTCGGAGACAATCGTCTCAGACGTGCCATGTAATCGGAAAATCATCGTGATCTTTATGTGTTCTCGGGAGATCAAAAATGAAATCCATTGCAATACTTTCTCAAGGATGGGTGGGTACGGGTAAAGGCTGTAACAATCCCTGTGCCTTATGCCTGTCAAACTTGACCTTCTGGCATACCAAGCAAATGCGCACAAACTCTTCCACATCCTTTTTGAGTCTCGGCCCAAAGAAGTATTTCTCTACCCCCTTCATGGTGGTAGCAATGCCACGGTGACCCGTAAAAGGTGGACAGTGGCATTCAGTCATAACCTTTTCCGTCAACGGCTGTGTAACGCACAACATAGTCTTTTTCATCAAGTGGCCTTCCCGTAGGGAGTATCCAACTACTCTCTCCTCATCCCGTATTCGTGTGAAAATATCTGCAAAATCTTTATCTGTGGCATACTGATCGACCATATCCTCCAAGCTCCTATGATGTATCGCGGAAATAGCCAGAACCAACGGTTTCCGAGACAAAGTATCTGCCACCAGATTCTTCTGTCTCTCACATGGACAATCTGGAAGTGGAACTGTGACAAAATGTTCGCCCATCGCATCTGCTTTTCCGAAAGCTGCTTCTGTGACAAGAAGTAGCGCAAACTCTGATGGTCTGTAAAGACTGTAAAATCCACTCCGAGTAGGTAATGCCGCCTCTGAGTAAGAGCGTGGATAACCGCCAAAAGCTCTTTCTCATAGATTTGTGCTGTCATCTCCGGCCTAGAGAACAAACGGCTCTCATAAGCTATGACATGGCCTTCTTGCATCAAGACCGCACCCAGACTACGACCACAAGCATCACAATATACTTCAAATGACTTCTACCAGTCCGGCAAAGTCAAAATAGGTGCCGTAGTCAATTTCTCTTTCAATGTCCGAAAGGCAGTCACCTTTGTGGGTCCCCACGAGAAATGTACTCCTTTCTGAGCCAAGGTATGCAAAGGGGAAGCAACCTTTGCAAACTTTCGTATGAACCGCCTGTAGTACGAACACAGTCCCAAGAAGCTTCTAACTTCATGGACATTCCTCAAATCGGGCCAATCACGGATAGTCTCTATCTTGGCCGTGTCCATTTGAACTTCTGCTGCTGACACAATGTGTCCCAAAAAGTGTATCTCTGGTAGGAAAATTTCAATTTTCTTTGCATTAATCACTAACGTGTGATCTCGTAATGCGTGAAAGACTTGAAGCAGATGATCTCTGTGTTTTGCCTCATTCTTGGAGAAAACAATGATGTCGTCAAAGAAAGTGCCAACAAATAGCCTGTACTCTCGAAAAATCCTGTCCATCATCCGGTTTAATGTCGCAGGAGCATTGGTTAAGCCAAAAGGCATCACCAAAAACTCAAATAACCCAGAAGTCGTCCGAATAGTTGTCTTGTAGACATTTCCTGGCGCTATCCTGATGTGATGATATCCACTCTTCAAGTCAATCCTGCCAAAGCACGAGGATCCTTGTAACCTGTCGAGTATATCATCGATCCTAGGAATCGGAAATCTGTTCTTGATGGTGATTTCGTTGAGAGTGCTATAATCGATGCACATTCTCCAAGATCCGTCTTTCTTCAAAACGAACAACACTGGAGAGCAATACGGTGAAATACTAGGCTGGACAAGACCCTTTTCCAAGAGGTCTTTCACTGGGTTCATAATCTTTTCATTCTGTACTCAGCTCACACGGTAAGGTGGCCGATTCGGTGGCGTGCTTCCAGGTATCAGATCAATGGTTTGATCTTCAGGCCCTCTGAAAAGCAATCGGCATGAGTGTGGAGAAAAATCTTGGCGTTCTTTTGATCAGGTCAAAACATATTCAACCTTTATCCATCGTTCTGTTCTCTTCCAAAAGAATGAGTAAGAAACTGAAGTTCATCAAGTACAATCTCTAAGCCCTTCATTTGTCAAAGTCGCTTTCTCGGCCCGGTAGTCAACCACGGCGTAGTTCTTGTGGTACCAAGGGATCCCGAGTAGAACGTCACTCGCGTGCCTTGAATACCCCTGTCATTGCAAACAAAGTTTGCGAATGCTCGGTGTAATGGCAACATCCCATCCGGGTGCCAGACGAACTACCTCCGCCTATGGCGTCAATCTGTTGGGCGTAATTTCCAAATCGAGCCGCCAATTCCAAGTGAAAAGAAGTTGGCCTTGGCTCCTTCAAAAGAGCTTCCTGATCCTTCACTTTGCCCCAAAAGTGGCAAAGTTTGTACTTTCATTCATTAGATTCGGTGCAGGTCCCACGCCATGTGGTACTAGTTCTGCTTTTCTATCTGCCTTTTCTGCCACATTCCTCTGTTGCTCTCGAACTCTCAGACCTGTGGTCATCTTTATCATTCTGTTCTTTCTGTGCCTTTCTAGGGCACTTCGCGGAGATATGTCCATGTTCCCCGCATCCAAAGCACTTCCTCTCTCGGAGGAAGCGAGTTCTCTCCTCAGGAGTAAGCTTGGGTCGTGCATCTTTTTTTCTCTGGGTTGCTCTTTTTCTTTCTACTTTCATTCCCAGAAGTCTGTTCGGCTCGTTGTGTCCTGGCCTCATTTGTGGGGTAGGTCAGACTGCCAGAGTGAATGGCAAAGCCCCGCTTCTCATGACTCATCAACTCCTGAATAGAAGTTGACTTCTTTTCCAAGCATTGATCTCGGATCTCTGTAGGTAGACCCAAGGTAAATCGCTCAATCTGTTCTCTGAACGAGATCTTCTTGAATGAAGAGGCGGGTAGAAAAGAGCTCCAGAATCTTTCACAATAAGCATTGATTGTATCTTTCTTGGTCATCCGAAGATGGTTCCATTGCTCGTACATCTCGTTTATATTCTTGCGTCAACCAAGAAGAAATAAAAAGCTTCTTAAATTTCAGCCATTTAAGTGGCGCACTCTTGTTAAAAGAAGCGTGGACCACCAAGTACGAGCATTCGCCTTAAGGTAAGAGGTAGCTCTACGAATCTTGGAGTGCTCTGAATAGCGTCCTCCTGCGAAAGCGATGTCAAACTGTTGTATAAAAGACAAAGCCTTCGAAGCATCTGAGTATGCTGAAAAAGTATCAAACTTGATGGAGTGGCCACCTTCTTTAAACTCTCGGACTTTCTTGCTTTTATCTTCGAGAAAGTCATACTGGTTGGCTTTGTAAAAATTCTTCTTGTTTGCATAAAAGTTTCCGTCATCGGAATCTGAGCTGTCTGTAGACGAGTCCTCAGTAGAACTGTCAGTCTCTGGGCGAGATGTAGCCTTCTTTGCCTTTTTCTTGCCCTTTCCGAAGCTTTGTTTCTTGCTTCGCTTTTTACCTTTTCTGTCTTCTTCGCTCGAATCTGAAGAGCTAGAAGAACTGTCATAAGAAGAAGAAGAAGAAGAAGAAGAACTGGGTACTCCTTCAAATCGAACACGCTTCTTCTGTTTCTTTGCATTTTCAAAAGTCGATTGACGACCCAAATAACCTGGAAAGTCGGTGCTTTTCTTCTGCTTTTTGCCGTGCTTTTTGGCTTTCTTTTGCGCGTCAAAGAGCTGAGCAATCTGTGCATCAACCACGTTCTCCAGTTCCTTCTCCGTATATTTTCTTGGAGGCAGAAGGTTTCTAATTGAGCATCATCTTCGTTGCATCGCCGATCAATTGACGACGCGTGATCTCTCTTTGCTCTGCCTGAGTAGGCCGAGGCGGGCCACTCTCTCTGCCAGAATCTTCATTGTGATCCCAGCCCGCATCTCCAGATGCAGAGGGAGTCGACTGATCATTGCCTGAAGCCATAGGTGCCGCGGAAAAAATTTTTCGGGGATCGGATTTCCCGTAGAAGAGAAATCGGCTGTGCTTTGATACCACTGTACCATACTTGGACACTCCAAGTCAAGAATCAACCGCGACAGCACCAAATAACCACTTCAAAACAATTCACAGATCACAATAGATTTGCACTGGCCCGGCGGAGTTCCGTGCCTAGAGATATTGGCCCCAAAGACTGGCGCCCCTTTCAGTATTTCTTTTTGTATTAATCAATCATCAAAGTACAAGAGAGCAGTTAGGGTTTCACTCTCAGACTCTGCGTCTAGATGCCCTGAGAAGTGAGGCCCTCACCCCTAATTTAAAGGTTACAAGGGATGCCCAAAAGCTTTTAAAATAAAAAGCATCAGTTCTCTCTCTCTCTTAGAGAGTCTTTTCTCTTTTTTTATTAAAAAAAAGCAAAATTCGCGTCGCTCATCATTTTCCCCAAATTATTATTATTATTATTTTTTTCAGCCTCCGCGATTTTCAGAAATTAGGGTTTGCAGGAATTTTAGGGTTTCTTGCAGAAATTAGGGTTTTTGCTGTCCGCCACGTCATCACTTTGTGACACGGGCCATGTCGGCATCCACCTCTTCCTTCTTCTTTGGGTCCCAAGAGGTGGCAAGGGTCCTTTGGCGACGAATCGGACTTGATGAAGATCCACCGGCATCAACACCGGGTAGAGAAGCAAGAGGGAAAATGAGGGTCTTCGGATCGATATCTTTGCGTGCGGGCTTTGATTTATGATTGAATTGCCGATCTTTTCCCTCAAGATCCTTCCTCTTCTCGACGCTTACGTTGGTGCAAAATTTGACCTCATGTCCCTGCACTCGAAGAAAGTGTGCCCTCACTTTGTCATGCCCCCCTTTCTGCATGTAAGAGTATAACTTACATGCCCATGCAAGAGAACCTCCCGCCGTCGACAAGGTGCCCCCCGAGGTTAGTTCATCCCACCACGACCATTCCTTCTCCTTTTGAGTGTTGCCCGCATGAATAGAGGGGGTTGTACGAGAAGAAGAGGCCATGGATGATGGATTATCCAAGAAAGAGAGAGAGCTTGAAAGTTGAGAGAGGGCTTGAAAGTTGAGAGTGGAGAGAGAGGCTTGCCCAATGCTGCTTGAGCCACAATTCCTTCAAAGCTTGAGAATCGCGATAGAGAGCTTGAGAGAGGCTTCACTTGTTGAGAAGTTGAGATCAAGGGGAAAGAGCTTGAAGTCTTGAGAGCAAGAGAGAGCTTGAGAGCCTTGGAGGCTTGAGAGCTTGAGTAGACCGTAGTGGCGTAGAGGTTGAGAGCAAGGGACAGAGCCTTGAGAAGTTGAGAGCAAGAGAGAGCTTGAGAGCTTTGTGAAGGAAAGGGATGAGGGGGTTAGACAATTTATAAGGAGGCTGTCTGCCCGTTTTTCAATTTTCTTCCCGTTTCTGGCCGTTGGCCGGATGTAACCATTGGTTGGCGTTCCGGCTTCCCCCCAACGTTCCGGTGATGACTAGCCTGTCGGAACGGCAGTCCGTTCCGGAACGTTCCCCAAGTTTCTAGCTGGCCGGAACGTCGTTCTGGCGTTCCAAGCCCCAAAATAGCCGTTCCTGGGTAACTCTGTTGCATACCCCCAAAGAGTGTTCTGGCATATATTGCTGGTTTCCAGGCGCATAACCAACTATGCTCTGAAACACTGATCCATCCCCGAAATACTTAGGATGTACTGTGGGTGGTGGAAAAACCTGACGCATAGCCTGGAAATTAGTCCCTGTCCATTCAAACCAACATTTGGACTCTAAAAGGGAGACTGGCTGAGCTGGTACAGCCTGTGGAATTGGCCTCCTAGCCACCTCCTGTTCATGGACAAAAGAAACTTGTCTTGAAGCCCTAGACTCTGCAACATGTGAGTGCTCCTTGCCTTTCTGGGACGCACAAGGGACCTGGGCTTGAGCCTCAACAGGCTCTACTGCATGAGACGGTTGCCTTGTCTGCTGTGACATTGGCGGCGCTTGTAGATATTTCATAAACTGAGGATTGTGCATTAACTGAGAGAACACATTCACAGCGGCAACGAAGTGTCTTGAATACGTCCTCGTCTAGTTGCCCAGTCATAAACCCTTGAACTTGTGGAGCATTCAAATCAACAAAAGGTACAGACAGTGGTGGCTGTGAACCCTCGCCAACCTCAAACACTGAAGGAACTTCCTTTTTGTCTTGTGAGGAGGAATTCCCTTCCCGGGTGTCATTTGTCCAGTCAGCCATAGTGTAATTCCGAGTTTCTATGCTTTTTGTCTTTGCCGAAACCAATCAAGGCTCACTTCTTGAGGAAAAAGTTATTCTGTCCCGGCAACGGAACCATGAAACCGGCCCGTAGGGCGGTAGACTTTGGCTTTACATCCGAAACTTTATTTTAACTTTACAACACAAAGGAACTTCACGAATAAGCTTGTGATTGGAATTCAACACTTTAAGATATTTCACGACTTGGTAGCTAGGGCGCTACCAAGCAGATAGCGACACCTTGTTGGCCCAAAAGACTGACGCCCCTTTCGGTATTTCTTTATTCTTATTAAACTTGAGAAAAACCTGTAAATTTCTACAAGCTGTCCCACTTTTATTGGGCTGAGATTGCTCTACTCTAACCCGATTTCGGCAACATAACCACAATAGAAGTCTCCATGGACAATATCCCAAGTACATGGTGACTTTCCACGCACTTTATAAAAGTTGGCGAGAAATTACAGCACGTCGAATTTTCTGTTTTGCACTCCAATTCGCGTGCCGATCACTTCTGTGGATAGCCCTCGAGCTTTCGCACCTATAGGGTCACTTGCCCCTTGAATTAGACGAGATTCCTCGCGGGAAATCTCTCTAAATTGTCCTGTACAAGGACCTAATGCTTTCTCGAGGCTCCCCTCGAGGGCAAATAAACGATCCGAACGCTTCCACCTAACCCTCACCAAGCTGTCCAAACCTGTCCATGGCTGTAATTGCAGGTTTTTGACCCAATTTCGCCAGCATAACGGCACAAAAATCCCTGGTGGTCAAAAGTACATGTCAAGGACACTTTCCCTTGCGGTATGGAAGCTTTCGAGAGAGCTGCAGGTCAATTTCAGCATGCTGTAATTCCCTGTTTTCTCACTGTCAGGTGCCCAAAGCCCTGTTTAAGCATTCTACGGCTTTCCCGAGGCTCCCCTGGCAACGTCTTGCAGTTTAGGTGAAATACCCTAGAGCTGCACAAAAACACAGCAGGCTGTAATTTTCTGTTTTGAATCGTTTTGGCGGAGCAAACACGTCTACGTGTGTGTCAGATGATCCGGCACGCAATGGGACAGTTCTCTTGTAAATCGGACGAGTTTTCACACAAGAAGACTCTCTGTTTTTGCATTCCTTCGCGATGGAACTGTGCGTACTTGAAGGGGATTAGCAATTAGCTAACCCGGTTCCTGTACAAAAGGCTCCTGCCTTGACAAACGTGCATAAAACCCCTCGAATTGCACATGGTCATTTGAGAAGCCCAACTAGTGGGGCATTACCATATGTGCAAAGGGGAGAGAGAGAGATGCGCGAGAGCAAATCGTCACGCTACATAGAGCAATGGAGAAGGCAAGCTTTCCATTAAAGTTGTGATCACTACTCTCACACACACTGTAGCAGTTAATGAACAAAAATCAGCCCCCCATCCTCAAATTGGGCGCCTCCTCTTGAGATGACCTTTTGGAGAGAGAGAGTTGACCAGCAAGTTGCTCTCCTACTGCCATGTGTCCAGTTTGCTCCTTTTGGTTTAATTCCTAGTGCCCACCAACTTATAAAGTCTTGGCGAGGGGCCTAAATGACTTTAACTGAGCCTAGCCACTTCTTTACAAGTCGGATTCCAGTGCTGATCGGCCCAACCATCTCGTGGCTGCTTGGCCTTGAGTGCTGCGGGTGAAACTCTTGGCCAACAGTCGTTTCTCACTGGCCACACAATGTCCGGGCATTTGTTATTTTAACAAGAGGGTCCTAAAAATTAAATAAAACTCAAGGGAAAGAAACCAGCTAATATATATAGTGGTTGTCATAATCTCGTGACACGCTCCCTCAAGCCGATCAAAAATGCCATCTATCCTTGGTATGGGAAACGTGTTCTTGACGGTATTCTTTTTCAAGGCACAATAGTCAATGCACATGCGCCATGAACCATCCTTCTTCTGCACTAGGAGTACATGCGAACAAAAAGGGGATGATATGGGCTGAATTAGCCCCTTCTCCGAAAGCTCGCTGACCTGACTCATAATCTACTGCACTAACCTTGTACGGTGGTCTATTTGATGGACTGGAACCTAGTACAAGATCTATGGCATGATTCTAAGGTCTCTTAGGAGGTAACTCCCGTGGAAAAGAGTCCGAAAAACAATTATTGAAACCACTCAAATAAGTTGACCTATCTTTATCTAAGGTATAGACAAATTAGATACAACTTCAGGTACTTCTTTTGCAAAGATCAAGTACGCAGAAAGATGATTCTTTATTACAACTGAAATAGCAAAAGGAGAAACAACTGGAATAGACTCACCTATAAGCTTTACATTAAGGACATGAGTCTTTTCTCTATGTACAAGGGTAATCGTTTTGTTGTGAGTATCCACCATAGCATGCAACGTGTAACACAATGGGATACCTAATAACACATAACAGCCCTCAAGTGGCATAATATGAAATTCTTCCGAATGTGCAAACGAAGTCTCCCCAAAATGGGAGTAACAGGCTCTGAATGACCTGGGCATGACAAACCTGCTTGGCCTGTCATACCCATCTCCTCTGCATGAATGCCCAACTTTGATGCCAATTCTGGTGGTATGAAATTTGCCCGGGGTCCTGATCAAAGAAAACCAATAGTGTCTGGTCTCTAACTTTCCCCCAAGCTCGTGGCATCTATGTTTGGCTGGTCACCAACCAAACCTGGGACAAGTCTTGCACTGGGCTTTGGCTTCTTTCCTTTATGCTCTTACTTGTCATCCTTATCGTGTGACTTCTTTTGTGGGCATTCATTTGCAAAATGTCCCTTCTCACAAATGTAGCACATCTTGGCCTCTTTTAGAGCTTTCCTTTCTTCAAAAGATTTGCCAAAAAAATGTCTTTTTGTCCTTTTCCTCGCCCATAAGAAGATTTAGACTGCTTCTTGAACGTGTCAGCTTTATCAGTGGAGGGTTTTTTTGTGGGAGGCAAGAAGATTTTGTTGTAGCATTGCCCTTGGTTGAAAACTGTTTGCCCTGGGACCCTCTCTTGTTGCTATTAAATCCATCGGAATCTCCCTTCAACAGATTGTCGCATTCTCAATCAACTGCGCCATATTCATGACAGTAGTCTTTGTGCAGTAGTCCCTGATTTTATTGGGCAATCTGCAAGAGTACTTCTCAATCTGTTCTGACAATGGCACAAACCTATAAGAGGTTACAAGCAACAGTGTAGCCCATAACTGTTTATTGTACTCTTCAAGATTTGCACATTGTTTAGCATTCAACTCGTGCCATTGTGTCATCACATCCACTTCAAAAGTGATGCAGGTGCAAAAAGGTGTTTGAATTGGACCCATGTTGTAGGGGCTTGATCTTGATTCAAAAATGTGGTCCACCATTGAAGCGCATTCCCTTTTTAAGAAAGTGGCAGCCTTGAGTATCTTCGAAGACTTTGTGAAGTTTCTTGCAACATAAGTTGCATCAAACTGCTGTATGAAGGTCAAAGCCTTCAATTGTTTCTCAGTTCCCTTGAAAGTTTCAAACTTCATTGCTTGCCCACCTTCCTTGTAATCCTTAGGTTGGCTCAAAGGAGTCAAATTATCATAAACACGTGCACCGTAAAAGTGGTGCTCCAGGATTGTTCATTTGTCACAAGCTTGGGCACCCCAAGTCTAGAATCTATCGCGACACGAGAGAGAGAGATTCATTGAAAATATTCACAAAAATTTAAATCACAGTTCAATTCGACACGACATGGCCCGACGTAGTTCCGTGCCCAGAGGTATTGGCCCCAAAACTTGGCGCCCCTTTCGATATTTCTTTATTTTATTAAATCTTGAGCAAAGTACAACTCTCATCGAGAACCTCCGCTCTCAGACTTTGCGTCCAGATGCTCTGAGAAGTGAGGCCATTAGGGCTCTTTTATTCTTACAAGGAATGCCAAAAGCAGAGCCTCAAAAGCAATAAACTCAAAAGCAAAAAGTCTCAAAAGCAACTTGTTCCAAAAATCTGCTAGAAAAGCACTCAGTGCAATTTACGAAAATCCGTATAGGTTGCCACGTCAGCGCCTGTCAGCGCAAAACAGGGAAATTTGTACTGTCTGCCACGTCATCATCCATACTGTATGCCATGTCCGTTGGTGGTCCTGCCACGTCATCAAACCGGGTGGTCCTGCCACATCATCACTTTGTGACATCATTCTAGCACTCGCATCACCTATTTTACCTGCCATATCTACATTTTGGGCATATGGTTGCAAAAAACCAGCCATACCAAATTGTGTTCTAGGCACTCTAAATTCACCATAGGCACCTTGAAAACCTGGTTGGACACCCATGTTCTCGTACATAGGGTTAACCATATGTGTTTGCATTGTCCCAAACACATTCCTTGGCATATAACGTGTGGAAGGTTCAGCCATAGCTTGAAACACGGAACCTCCTCCAAAATAACCAGGATATGAAGTAGGTAACGGAAGGGTTTGACGCATAGATTGCTCATTACTCTTTTGACCATTCACAAAGGGTTCCTGTCCAGGTAAAGCAAATTGCTTGGGATCAATGGACACCGCTGGTGGCTCAATCACATGGGCTTTCCCTGTAGCATCACGAGACCTTTGTGCATTGGAAACCTCCTTTTCTTGCAACGGCTCAATCATGCCCTGTGTTGGAGCTTGGAAACCCTGTGTAGGAGCTTGAAATTCCTGTGAACTCCTGCATGCTTGGGTTGTTAGCCAACTGGTGAAACATTTCCATGCAGCTACGCAGATGAGCTTTGAACAACCTATCCTCTTCTTGAAGAATTGAAGGAACTTTGTCTGTGCCATGTGAGGAAGATCCCTCCTCAGGTACTTGGTCTCTCTTCTTTGCCATAACGACAAGCTCTGTGTTGCTTTCACCACAACAATCCGTGTTGTACTTTTTGAAGAAAAGGTGGCTATCCCGTCGATGGAAACATATAACCAGCCTCTGCACTGTAGAGGGCGGTACTAATTCATCCACCTCTTAACTTTACACAGAGCACCGAGAAGAAAAGAGAACTCAGATGCGCCCAACGACTAGAATGTCACTGCGCACACAAAGATCGACACTCTGTGGGCCCCAAAGATTGGCGCCCCTTTCGGTATTTCTTTATTCAATTAAGAATAGACGATCCGAACACATAGATCAAAGTCTCACAAAGCTGTTCAAACCTGGCAAGGGCTGAAATTGCAGGTCCCTGACCCAATTTTGGTAGCATTAAGAATGCCAAATCCCCTCTAGGTCACAAGTACCTGTCTAGGACGGATTCCATCGCAATTTAGAAGCTTTCCGGTGAGCTGTACAGAATTTCAGCGCGCTATAAATCCCTGTTTTTTCAGTGCCAGGTGCTCAAAGCCTTGTCTAAGCATGCCAAGGCCTTCCCAAGGCTCCCTTGGTGTTCTCTTGCAGTTTAGGTGCGAAATGCTAAACCTGCAGAAAAACACAGCAGGCTTTAATTCTTTGTTTTGGATCGTTTTTAGCCGAGCGAACACGTGTACGCGTGTCCCAAGGGCTCCCGCATGCAATGGGACAGTCCCCTTGTGATTTGGACGAGTTTTCACGCGAGAAAACTCTCCAAATTCGCAATCTTTCGCGATGGAATTGTGCATACCTGTGGGGATCAGCAATTAGCTAATCCGGTTCCTGTTCAGAAGGCTCTTCCCTTGGCAAACGTGCATAAAACCCCCAAAACTGTACATAGTCAATTGAGAAGCCCAACTAGTGGGGCATTACCATATGTCAGAGAGATGCACGAGAGAAAATCATCGTGCTACATGAGAGAAGGGAGAAGGCAAGCTTTCCATTAAAGTTGTGATCACCTGCGCCCACTACTCACACACACAGTAGGCCACTTATTGAAAAATCAGCCTTCTTCCCCATTTTTGGGCGCCCCCTCTTGGGATGAGAGTGTGGAGTGTGTGTGTTGACGTGCAGGTTGCTCTCCTACTGCCATGTGTCCAATTTGCGTCTTTTGAGTTAATTCCCTAGTTCCCACCAACTTATGAAGTTGTGACTTGCCGACTGGCCCAAATCCCCTTATGGGGCACACACGCTTCCATACTCATCAAAATTCAGTACTAACTGGCCCGACCAGTCCCAGATTGACCGACTTGGACTCCCGATGTGAGAAACCCTTGGTCGTAGTCGTTTCACACTGGCCATGCAATGTCTTCTTGCACCTTTTCAAGGGTTCCGGGGGAAACAAGTAAAAAGAAAATAAATAAGAATATGTAGTACATATTCAAAGAAGGAAATAGGAAAAATACACCTCATGGTGACAGTTTTAGGCCCCTCGGCCGGTGCTCCATACGTTCTTTAAGTTGGTGGGTTATGTTTTTGAAATCCTAACCCCTTTTTAGGCCTCTCGGCCTCAATTTTGAGATTTCTTTTGGGTTTTGTTCTTCTTGTCCTCTCGGCCAGTTTCTTCCAATTGGGCATGCCATGTCATCACTTCGTGAGATTCTCCCTCAAAGAGGGGCTGTCGTCCGCTTGGTTTGATATTCCTATGCTCGGGTCAACGCCCGAGAATCGCTCACGTGCACTCTAGTAGGTTCAAATGAAGGCAAAGTGAGGACATCATCTTGCTCATCGAATGTATTTTCATTGCTATTTTGCACAGGAGCTTGTCTCTTGGGTCGTCAGTCACTCCTCTACCTTGGGGTCAGATTGTTTTTTTAGCACCCGTGGTACGAGGATTTTACATTAGTTGCTTTTGGGGATAGATGTCAAGCCACAAAGTATCCTGTAAAAATAGATTGTTCAGAGCTGCCTACAGAGTTTTGGTTGCTAGACATGTTGAGGCAAATGGGTTCTATCTTTGGCATACCATTCATGTGTTCAATACAAACATGTGTGCAATTTATAAAGGTGGCTACCATCCCTTCTAGGGACACTCGTAGAGGATTGTGGTTACTAGCGACCGAACTAGTGCCTTAGATGTCATGAATGAGGTGGGGCATATGGAAAGTGATTGTCCCAAAGGGCGGCAACTGAGAGAGACTGGTTGTAGGAGATCAAAGGGGTCAAAGTTAGCAGCAATAGAGTGCTCAATAGTAGCACGTCGATCAGATCACAGACAAAGATAGAGACAAACTACATCCTCATACGTATCCTTGTTTACAGACGGGTAGCGAGACAAAAATTGGTCAAGACGGAGCAGACCCTAGACAAACCTTTTGAGGAGAGGTCACCATATGAGGATCGAGAGGAGGTTCTAGAGCAACTAGACTAAGGGATAGAGCATGAGGATCAACAGCCGATTGCAGTACACGAGTAGTGAGAGTTGCCCCAAGTTAGGCCAGTTCAACAAACTTTGGATCTCTTAGATATCTAGTCATAGGTGCCTCTTATTGTAGGCACTATTGAAGGGAAGCAAGAGAGTGAGTCTTCTCAATTTGTAGAGGATTTTGACTATTCGACAGGTTTTGCATCACTAGGAAATAACCTATTATCTGAGATCTTACCTGTGAGAGTTCTTTGCGGTTGGTCCAGAGAGATCTCTAGATTTTTTTTTGAGGAGTGGGCCACTATGTATTGATATGCTTTTCCTACAATTGTCGGGAACACGACACATCATATTCTCCTTGGTCTAGAGAGAGCTCCCATGATAAGTTTCGAAGTGCAGGTTTTACATGAGGACTCCTTTTGGACGAGGGAGGCTGTTTATGATACCATACATGAGCAAACAATGGTTGAGGCCAACTACTTCATGGATATCAGACAGTTTGCAGATTTGTTTAAGAGTCAGTTTAGTGAAGCCTTGGGGAAGTTGGTTTGGTCAGAGAGATGTGCATATGGGTATTTCGCTTTGGCTTTTGAGATGGACGACGAGTGGGTCCTTCTTTCCTTCCTTATAGTATGGTTGTGCGGTAGATCTGTATCCTTTTTTGGGGTACATCATCAGGAAATGTATGCAGATGATTTTGGAGGCATCGCTTAAGGGTTTCATAGTCCCTTGGCTTTTGTGAGCCGCTAGGAGAGGTTTTTTCAGGAGATGCTTTATACCAATTAGATACATAGCACTGAATTCTCTCGTTTTCGCTACATCGCCCGCGGTGGACAGAGCTTTGGGCACATCTGTGTAGACTTGATGATAATCCAGATAGCTACATTTCACCACGTGATTAGAGCATCTTTATCCCTAGATGAATCCTGTGGTTTAATTTGGGATTTTTCCCCATGATCTCATTGTATATCTTTCAGGGTTGTTCCCATATTTCTTGTAGATGGACTTGTCACTTTACCCACGTTATTGTAGTGGTATTTTGCAGTAAATAAAGATGCATATAACTTCTTATAGATAACTCTTGTCATTTGCGAGAAGTGTCATTGGCTAATTGGATCTTCATCAAAGTTGCGTGGCATGGGGCATTGGTTGAAAGTGCCATGAAGAAGCAGTACAAATTGCACATGTACTTAAATGGGATCTCCATTAGAGATGATTGGCATGGGCATTGGTCAGAAGTTCCATGAAGTGGAAGCACACTGTCACGAGGACGTGGCAATTGCTAACCTTAGTTGTTGGTTTCTTCCAATGATTTTTGTTTTATTTTTGAGATCCTCTTTTTGAAGTTGCAAATGGTCGGACATTGTATGGCCAATGTGAACGGTAGTTTCACCCGCAGACGGGAAGTTGGTCGGCACTGGAATTCGTACAGTAAGAGGATGTCTAGGCTCAGAGCAAGATCATACAGGTCCCCCCCGTCGCACTTAGCAAGTTGGTGGATACTAGGAAGTGAACTCAATAAAGGCATAAAGTAAAGGTGGGATCACCAACAGAAAGTATCCGACAGTTGGGCCACATTGCACTTTTGGATGCGGTCCCAATGAGGATAGATGGTCAGAAGACCAGCGGGAGCCCGACGGAAGCATCTCCTAAAAATTAGGGAACTGCTATTCTGGGCCGTGAAATGTGTTCGCGTCATTACCTTCGGTATGACCAAGGGAACATTTTAGTACTCTGCTGTAAAGTCAACTGATGCACAAGTTGAGAGATTTTTAAGCAGGAGGCCCAATGCGGGGAAATTGCATGTATGAGTGCCAAGTGGCACTTTGTGGTCAATTTACCAAGTTTGGGAGAACAGAACCCGTAACTGACTTTTGAGAGCAGTTTTGGAGGCTGTTAACTTGGATTTTTAGCCATTTCTCTCCATTTTTGAGCTTCCCATGACTTTGCCTAGGTCCAAGGAGCTCATTTTCAGCATTGGAAGGCATCAGATGCGTGTTTACAGGGCTGTTTTGCTGCGTTTTCAGCGATACGCAGGTTTTGGCAGCCATGGAAATCTTCTCCTTTTTGCATCTATTTGTTCACAGATGCATTACAGGTCAAGGGCAGAAGAGAGGGCGCTCGATTTATGCACAGGCGGATTGTAACAGGTACAGAAGCTATGGAATGCTTACCTTGCCCTCTATGCACAGTATGGTGACGGGAGTGATGCCCCGCACGCTACATACTGCTCTCTTTCTCCCCTACGTGCAGTTATGTGATGCCCCACAAGAGGGCTACTCATTTGACTGATGTACAGTTGTGTGGGTTCATGCTTTTGTGCTGAGGCAAGAGCCTCCTTGAGCAGGAACAGGGGTAGCTAACTGCTGCTCCAAAGCAGGCACTGGTGAGGGTCATAACCTCACCGTACAGGTGCAAAATCAGCGCTGTGTATGTGCTGTAATTTGACTGTTTTTCAGCCATACGGACGCCAGGATCATTGGGAATCGTGCCCCACTGGCAAAGGACAGTTAGGGGACTGTTTGGGGCTGAAAACAGGGCAAAAACCAGTAAATACAGCGTGCTGAATTTATTGTTTTTGGACAGGAATCAGAGGGTATACGACAGTGCAAGCGAGTTCCAGCAGGGGAATTGATTTCGCGCAAGTTTTGGGGCTGTTATGTTGCCGAAATTTGGCCAAATCAAATGGTATCTAGGTGGATACACGTGAAGGATTCCCAGGACCTTACCTTGTAATTTACCCTCCTAAAGAATAAAGAAATACCGAAAGGGGCGCCAATTTTGGGGCCTACAAGTTGTCGGCGTCTGCTCGGAGCATTCTAGCTTTCGAGCCGTGTGTGTATTCAAGTGTTAACTCCCGTCGCAGGTTCTCTTTGCAAAGTGCTCTGTGTGTGTGTTTAAAGTAAAGAATTTCGGGTGAAAGCCAACGCCTACCGCCCTACGGGCCGGTTTCATGGTTCCATCGCCGGGATTTGAATCACTTTTTCCTCAAAGAGTGAGCCTGGATTGTTCAGGGTAAAGACACACAGTGCAAGAATACGGGATTACACTATGGCCGACAAAGGGAATGGAATTATGGAAGAGGGTTCCTCTTCACAGGACAAACAAGAAATTCCGCATGTACGTCCTGCCAAAAAGTGGTCAAATTAGGGCTGATTTTCTGCTGCGTTTTAGGGTTTGCAAGTATGAACCAAGATGAGATAGGGAGAGGTCTCACGGTGGTAGATTGGCCACTTGATCTTCTGCGGGAGTGATGTGGGTCTGCCAGGTGACATGCTGCTTGCCGATTCTCTGAGGCGATTGCTTGGATTCTATGACGCATTGGTAAATCATCTTGAAATTTGAGCTTGCTTGGTCGTGGGTGGTACGTCAGGTTGTGGAATTATGCTCGTTTGCAGAGGCAAGAGCCTTTTGCATACGTAAAAGTTAAGGGACAGGTTGCAAGATGCTATGGTGAAGTTCAAGAACTATCCACCTATGGATGCAAAGTGGATGGAAGAGCATGAACTGTCAGAGTCACCAAATGTGTTGCAGCTTTACCTTGAGGCCTTTGGGTTACAGCCTACGTATGCCCCAACCCAATGTTTGCAAAGGAGGGGTAATGATAGAGCTAGCACATCAAATGTACTCATGGATTCAGTGCAACAGCAGTGTACAGTTTGACAAAAGTATGAAGTCTCATTAAGTCATTTGTACATATGTTTTGACAGTCTTTCTTGCGGATACATGCGATGATAAAAGAGTGCTAACAACACAAGATCATCAGTGGCATGTATTTATGGTATGCAATCGAGGACGTTTGCGATTTCAAGAGGGGGGTATGTCACGAGGACGTGGCAATTGCTAACCTTAGTTGTTGGTTTCTTCCAATGATTTTTGTTTTATTTTTGAGATCCTCTTTTTGAAGTTGCAAATGGTCGGACATTGTATGGCCAATGTGAACGGTAGTTTCACCCGCAGACGGGAAGTTGGTCGGCACTGGAATTCGTACAGTAAGAGGATGTCTAGGCTAAGAGCAAGATCATACAGGTCCCCCCCGTCGCACTTAGCAAGTTGGTGGATACTAGGAAGTGAACTCAATAAAGGCATAAAGTAAAGGTGGGATCACCAACAGAAAGTATCCGACAGTTGGGCCACATTGCACTTTTGGATGCGGTCCCAATGAGGATAGATGGTCAGAAGACCAGCGGGAGCCCGACGGAAGCATCTCCTAAAAATTAGGGAACTGCTATTCTGGGCCGTGAAATGTGTTCGCGTCATTACCTTCGGTATGACCAAGGGAACATTTTAGTACTCTGCTGCAAAGTCAACTGATGCACAAGTTGAGAGATTTTTAAGCAGGAGGCCCAATGCGGGGAAATTGCATGTATGAGTGCCAAGTGGCACTTTGTGGTCAATTTACCAAGTCTGGGAGAACAGAACCCGTAACTGACTTTTGAGAGCAGTTTTGGAGGCTGTTAACTTGGATTTTTAGCCATTTCTCTCCATTTTTGAGCTTCCCATGACTTTGCCTAGGTCCAAGGAGCTCATTTTCAGCATTGGAAGGCATCAGATGCGTGTTTACAGGGCTGTTTTGCTGCGTTTTCAGCGATACGCAGGTTTTGGCAGCCATGGAAATCTTCTCCTTTTTGCATCTATTTGTTCACAGATGCATTACAGGTCAAGGGCAGAAGAGAGGGCGCTCGATTTATGCACAGGCGGATTGTAACAGGTACAGAAGCTATGGAATGCTTACCTTGCCCTCTATGCACAGTATGGTGACGGGAGTGATGCCCCGCACGCTACATACTGCTCTCTTTCTCCCCTACGTGCAGTTATGTGATGCCCCACAAGAGGGCTACTCATTTGACTGATGTACAGTTGTGTGGGTTCATGCTTTTGTGCTGAGGCAAGAGCCTCCTTGAGCAGGAACAGGGGTAGCTAACTGCTGCTCCAAAGCAGGCACTGGTGAGGGTCATAACCTCACCGTACAGGTGCAAAATCAGCGCTGTGTATGCGCTGTAATTTGACTGTTTTTCAGCCATACGGACGCCAGGATCATTGGGAATCGTGCCCCACTGGCAAAGGACAGTTAGGGGACTGTTTGGGGCTGAAAACAGGGCAAAAACCAGTAAATACAGCGTGCTGAATTTATTGTTTTTGGACAGGAATCAGAGGGTATACGACAGTGCAAGCGAGTTCCAGCAGGGGAATTGATTTCGCGCAAGTTTTGGGGCTGTTATGTTGCCGAAATTTGGCCAAATCAAATGGTATCTAGGTGGATACACGTGAAGGATTCCTAGGACCTTACCTTGTAATTTACCCTCCTAAAGAATAAAGAAATACCGAAAGGGGCGCCAATTTTGGGGCCTACAAGTTGTCGGCGTCTGCTCGGAGCATTCTAGCTTTCGAGCCGTGTGTGTATTCAAGTGTTAACTCCCGTCGCAGGTTCTCTTTGCAAAGTGCTCTGTGTGTGTGTTTAAAGTAAAGAATTTCGGGTGAAAGCCAACGCCTACCGCCCTACGGGCCGGTTTCACACACATTGTTCGCGTATGTATTTAGTCTTGGGTGTCTCAAATAAGAAACAAAGAAGGATACCTTCAACCGACATAAACATAATTTGGCCCAACCTTCAAGTGTGTTAATTATAGCTCAAAGCAAGGGATCTAATGAGTTCAATGGACTTTCCACAATATGGGATCGAACCCTTGATTGTCAATGCATATCGGAAGATGCCTCCGATTTTCTTATTTATCAGCCATATTAAAGAAGTTAAGAACAACAGATGAAGACCACTGTTATTGCATGCGTTAAGTCAATCATATTTCTTGCAGGCTTGAGAGCGTATCCAAGGATGAAAAGGTGAAGGTAGAAATTTTTTATTTGAAAGTTCAGCGCATCAGCCCAAATTGCAGGCTGTTCTTGTCTCGAGTATTTGTGAGCGTTCTTTGTGAATCTTTTCATCTACAATGCAGTGAAGCAGACTTGGAGCAAGCCTATGGTGAAAGGGACTGCCCCATCCCCCAGAGATAGTCATAGCTGTACTACAGTCGGGACTTCTGTGTACGTTTTTGGTGGTACTGATGGAAAGACACCTTTGAAAGATTTATATATTCTTGACACAAGTAGGTCTTAACCTCTTTCCTCTCTTCGTTGTAGGAAGCCACTCAGCACATGCATGCTGTTTCGTGCTGATTGGTATATGATTTGTGATTTTTGGCCTTCTTGTTATAGCTACAAACACGTGGTCCAGACCACAAGTAGGAGGAGATGGGCCTGCTCCAAGAGAAGGCCATAGTGCAGCTCTGATCGGCCACATTCTTTTCATCTTTGGTGGGTGTGGAAAAACTGCTGATGAGTCAGAAGAGATATATTTCAATGATCTATACATGCTAGATACAGGTCTGTGCAACTTTCATTATATGTTTGCCATAGAGTCTATCATAGTTTAAAGATTGTACTGGCCTTGTAGTCAAGCTGCACTGGACTAAGGCTTCAACGAAAGGTGAAGCTCCAGCACCAAGAGACAGCCACACTTGCTCAGCATGGGATAATAAGCTTATAGTTTTGGGAGGTGAAGATGCATCAGACTCCTATTTGTCCGATGTGCACGTCCTGGATACAGGTAATGAATGCAAGCCCCAGCTATTTTCTGGGGAGAGGTCCTTTGATCTCGATCCTGATTGTTTGATCCAGATGTTATGGAATGGAACGAAATTTATGCATCTGGGGACATGCTCATGCCACGGGCTGGGCATGCAACAGTAGCGGTTGGGAAGTATGTCTTTGTGTTTGGTGGTTTTACCGACGACAGAAAGCTTTATGACGATCTACATATGCTCAATTTAGGTATGTACGTCTTTTCTTTTCTGCTATCTACATGGAAATTTTTTGAGAAGGAATGTTTGCAAATGACCTTAGCTCATTTTGTTTGTAGAGACTGGTCTTTGGACCAAAGTGACAACTAGTGGTGTTGGGCCCTCTTCCCGGTTTTCAGTTGCAGGAGATTGTGTAGATGTGAAATCGGGAGTACTTGTTTTCATTGGTGGCTGCAATGAAAATCTGGAAGCTCTTGATGACATGTATTACCTAGACACAGGTTAAACTTCTACCCAAACTAAGTAAGTTTTGAAGGTGGGAAGGTACCTCAGCTGCCTTTTTTTTTGAGGTCACCAACAGCCTGATACTTGCTCATCCTGTGTTATGTCTACTTGTTACTGAAAGGTCCCTCTTTGACACAGAACTGCAAGTTGAGAAAGTGCAAGATGAGAGGGCGGAGAAGTATTCTCTGAGAAAGGAGCTAAAGAGAAAGCGACAGGAGAATCAGATCGTGGTAAAGAGCCCTGAATTGGAAAAGGAACCGGCATTAGAGTTGAAACCTAAAATAGTCGCAGCTCCAATACCACCAGCACCTCCTGGAGTTGGTATGAACAGATTACTTTTAATGAATGAGAAAGACAGATTTGCAGTCGTGCTTGTAGAATTGGCTTCAATATGAACAGATTACTTCTAATGAATGAGAAAGACAGATTTGCAGTTGTGCTTGTAGAATTGGCTTCAATATCGAAAAGATACTGCCTAGAATTAATTTTTGAAATACATGATTTTCATGACAGGTCTCTATGAACTCAAACCTGTAGAGGAGAAGATATTCGAAGCAAAGATCACAGATGTATTTCATTATGGCTATACGATCGAATCAAAGATAGATGGGAAGTTATTGCGTGGCCTGTTGTTTTCTTACAGGCCAGGCTTTGCCCATGCTGTCCATGCTTACTTAACCAGGTTCGGTCTACATTAAAAGTTACTCTCCAGTTAAGTTACTTTTGTGGGTCCAAGATTATCTCTCTCTTTTAGCGGTCCTAAATAATGATCAGTAGTTAAAGGGACATGGCTGTTTGCATGCGCACGCGCGCGTGCACACACACACACACACACACACACACACACACACACACACACACATGTGCACACGCGCACACCCATGCGCGCACGTAAAAATAACTAGGTGTAATCACTTCCGGTGAGGAGACAGAAACACTGAGTCGGCTGCAATCTACAACATTTTGGAACACTTTTCTCTTAAATGTTTGAAACTATTGAACCGGAACAAAGAATGAAAGGAGAGAGAAAGAAGATATATACCTAGATTAATCCAGGATATTCCCAGATGTTGGATTGGGATGCTTCTGTACACAGTTGGTGGCCCTGATGCCACTGTCAATACCCCTGTTCAGGTGTTTCTTGTTGATTAGATCTCTTTTGATACAAGAAGTCGGAGGGCTGAAATCCAAGAGTATATGCTTAAGCAATCACACAGTCGCAATCTGCAAATCTTGTGTCCGTGAAGTGCTAACAGAATTTTCTCTAAAAATAGATATTCTCTCTCTAAAATTTGCATGTAAAAGTGCCCGCACTCAGAAAAGTTAAGGGCGGGTGGGATCGTTTTTGCGCGCCCTACTTTTTGGGGGGGACCTATTGTTGCACGCCCTCTAGGGAGTGTCTAGAGAGAGACACTCAGCAGACTCTGCAGAGAAAAAAGCAACCCTCTCGGGAGTGTTCTAGAGAGGGACAATCAGCAGACTCTACAGAGAGAAAATTTGAAATTCAGATTTGGAGAAAATGATCACTCTAAAGAGAGGAGAGAGAATCTAGAGAGAGAGCCAATGCGCGGTAGAAGGATTCTGGCCTTGACGAAGAGATTGGCATGGACCACCTTTCTAGAGAGAGAGAGTGTGTGCGATTGGCTAAATGAACGCAAAGATTAGGTGCGTCTATGACCTTTACATAGAAGCCCTAACCCTTAAAACTTGTCACATACCGCCCTCTAAAATCAAAGATATCATCCTCGATTGTAGGATATAGGGAAAGAGAGAATAAAATGTTCACACATCTTAACATTTAAATGTTTAATTAAAGCCTGCAATTGATCATTCAATCGTGTATTCATGTGCAGTGATGGCAGTGTGCATGAAAAAGGATAAAGCTAGCTATAGACACCTCGAGTGCGTCTGAAAATTCGTCATGTGGCCAGTATCATAGACAATGCCTATAAAAGGACATCGTATCATGCTTGGCTGCCGATTGCACATATAAGATTCTCATTACAGTTAATCTTTAGTTCTGTAGTGTCGAGCTCTGCATATGACTTGCAGAACCAAGGCATGCCCGATAAAACATCACATCATGCTAACTCCATAATGGAGAAATCAACTGAATCTGCAAATCCTCGAACTTGGAAGTCGAAGTGATCCATTCAATCAATGGTGCCGAGGATGTGTAACTCCAATTGTCTGTGCGTCGATCCGAGCTCCTTTGGCATATTTGTCCATGCCCAACCTTCTTGTAGTTAAATGTGAGAGGGAATCCGATTTTGCATGGATCCCGAATCAAAGAGACTAAGGACATAACTTTTCCCCGAGCTTTACATTGTTCATTGGATGAATGAAAGGGACACCTATCAAATCAGAAGTCAACCAATTGAAGGTCGTGGTGAGGGACCAGCCGCTTCGAGCCTCCGGGTCAATGTTGTGTTACTCTCAATGGTCTTTCTCTACCTCTCTAAACAGTCTCTCTCAGTCTTTCAAGTTATCCATATCTCTACGCATCTATTGTGCTATATCTTTACACATATATGTCCCTCTCTGTGAAGCTTAGCCGGCGATTAATGTTGTAATTAGGGTTACAAGAAAACACACACAACTTGGAGAAGACGAAGGAAGCTCAAGGCACACAAGAGAGAGTGTATTACTTAGTGTGCAATGGAAAGATAAGATAGCCTTGGAGTGATGGGTGTATATACAATGCACTGGGGAAAAAACCTCCTAGTGAGGGAAAAATTCCCTGGCGGTCGTAGGTGTGTTCACACACATCACTACCACATGTATATTGTAACAAATCCCCCCTGGGAGTGATGCGGTGAACGAGAGCTATAGGGAAGTGCCATGCCCTGAGGACATGATCAATTGACAAAGGGGAAAGATTCCCTTGCTTCCTTTGCCTCCTTGAAAGTTTATAAAGGGTGTTTCCCTTGCCTCTGCTTCCAAAGTAGCTTTTGCTAAATATTTCTAGATTCCTTTGGCTTTTTTAGAGTTTCTAATGATTTTATGCCTTTGTTAGGCACATCTCTATGTTTATAAGCCTAATAATAGAATAAAAAAGGCGTTCTTTAAAAAGATCTACTAAGGAGAGTAAGCCCAAAGCTGTGCGGAAAGCTTCGAACTTCCTAGAGATAGTGCTTTTGTGAAAGATCTGCAAGGTTGTCCTGTGTTGGCACATAAGCCAAGCTGATCTCTCCTGCTGAGAGCCTTTCCCTGACATAGTGGTAATGCACCTCAATGTGCTTTGTGCGAGCATGAAAAAGCGGGTTCCTCTCAATTGCCAATGCGCTCTGAGTGTCTCAGCCATAAGGCGTTTGAAGACTGCCTTGTACTCAGCCTCACAACTGGAAGTGGACACAGTAGGTTGCTTCTTGCTCAACCATGATATGAATGAAGTGTCGAGCATGAAACAAAAACCACTTGTCGGCACTCCTGTGGCAGCACAACCAACCCAATTTGAGTTCGAAAAAGCATGTAAATCTAGCGGCAATGATCGATAAAACAAGCCAAGATTAAGTAGCGAAAAATCCTCTTGACAGCCTGCCAATGTCGAGACCCTAGGCTATGCATGAATCTGTTGACTTGTGAGACTGCAAACTAAATATTCGGCCTCGTGTTGCGTACATAAATAAGGCATCCAACAATAGTTTGGTAAAGAGTGACATCGGCATGATTGCCAACATCATGAAGACTCAATTTAAAACTTGTTTCCATGGGAGTGACAATAGGTTTGCACTCAAGTCCAAACTTACATAGCAATATCTCTATGTAACTTGTCTGACACAAGGCAATACCACCATCACACTGCTTAAACTGTTACCCAAGTAATGATGCAACGGCCCCAAATCTTTCATTGTGAAAGTAGCATTCAAATCAGGCTTAAATTCAACAATATGTCTCTCATTTGGTCAGTGATCAGCAAATCATCCACATAGAGAACGACAATGAGAAGTACATCACCCTTAAAATGTGCTTTTTGTTGGACTGTTGCAAAAGCCTCATTTGACCAAATGGGTGTAAGCCTTCACATACCAAGCACGAGGAGATTGCTTCAACCCATACAAGGCTTTCTTACATTTGCATACTTTATCTGTCTGCCCTTTAATGACAAAACCGCGAGGCTGCGTTACATAAACTTCCTGAAATATGTCACCATTCAAGAAAGCAGTAACAATGTCTAACTAATGTACATTCCAACCAAAATGAGCTGCCAATGCACATAGAAAACACACAATAGTCATACGACAAGTGGGAGCAAAAGTCTCTTCATAATCTATGCCTTTTTGCTGTGCATAACCCTTCGCAGCAAGTCGAGCCTTATAGCGATCAATCTCACCATCCGGCTTGCGTTTCAACTTGTTCGTACCAATGGCCTTTTTGCCAAGAGGCAAATTGCATAAAGTCTATGTATCATTTTCTATAAGTGAATCATATTCTGATTCATGGCAACCATCCAATTTTCTGAATTTTGTGTTTTATCAAAAGACAGTGTCACAACCATGGACACCACAAGTCTAGATTCTGTCGTGACACAATAGAGATTCACTTTAAAACAATTCACAATTCAAGAGTCGACATGACCCGACGTAGTTCCGTGCCAAGAGAGATTGGCCCCAAAGACTGACACCCCTTTCGGTATTTCTCTTACTTTAATCTTTGAGCAAAGTACAACTGTCGAAGGGTCCTCTGCTCTCAGACTTTGCATCTAGATGCTTCGAAGAGTGAGGCCCTGCCATTAGGGCTCTTTTATTCTTACAAGGGATGCCAAAAGCAGAGCCCAAAGCAGTTAATCTCAAAAGCAATTGATTCTTAAAGCAATGATCCCAAAAGCAACTTGTTCCAAAAATTTGCCAGCAAAAAGCACCATTGCAATTTGCAAAAATCCATACAGGCTGCCATGTTAGCACTGTCAATGCAAATCTCGAAAATTCGTACTGTCCTGCCACGTCACCAGTTAGCGCAAAATCAAGGGAGTCCGTACAGCTTGCCACTTCAGCGTTCGTACAGTTTGACTGCGTGTGTGTCACAAGACGGGCACCACGTGCAAATAGAAAAGAACAGATTGAACAAACTTCTAACACTTCAACTTGAACCAAGGTAGGATCAAAACGTATGTAAGGATCCGTTCCGTACCGTACGGACGTACTGTACGATCCGTACAAGGCACTTTTTAAAATTTTTCTTTTTTGGAAGATAAGCGTGGCTGAGGGTTTTTGCTACATTTTTGCTGACTTATGGGCGGCCAAACCAATTCTCATTTGAGCCTTTTTTTTCCCCCGAGAAAAAGATCCTTCTATTAGTTAATGAAAGTGCCCATAGGGCTACAACCACCTCTACAAGAGAGGGCTACAACAATCATGATGGGGAGACTCTCCCAATGAAAAAACAACATATGTACAATGAGGCTAAATCAAGAGATGGGAGGAGGGAAAAGCCACAGAGGTGGACGGTAGTGCCATCTGAGCACACCCTTGATCGTGGTGGAAAAAGGCCAAGGATGCCAAAGTCGGAAGGAAAGCCTCTCCGTGCTCCCGCATGCGGTCGGAGGTGCCTTGGAGTCTCTCAAACTGTCCTTTGAGAGTATGGATCAGCTCTAGCAAAAGATCCCGAACAGTCTCTACTAGTGGTACAGGGCAAGCCTCGATGATGCGGAAGCAGCGGACCCGCCAGACGAACTAGAGTGTCAGGCCGTTGATGAGCTCCCAACACTCCTCTCTCTCTCTCTCTCTCTCTCTCTCTCTCTCTCTGTACCACTCCTGTGGAGTAAGCTCTGTAGCAGGCTGGAGTGTAGGTCGGTCGACCCCCCTGCATCACTATCATTTAGTTGGTGGAGAATAGCTCAAACTGAAGTGCGGGGCCCGTGAGAGTGGACCAAGCAGCTGTCCCCCAAGTGTACTACTGAGCTGTAGAAAGAGTTGGCATCAGCCGAAGAACATGAAGCCACACCTACTGTGCCAAAGGACAGTCCCAAAGACAGTGACGTTGACTCTCCACAAGGTGGTCACAAGCTGCACATGCAGCTGAGAGACCACTATGTACGAGCCAACTCCCAAGTGTTGTAGCTCGGTGTGCAACCAGCCTCTGGAACAAAGTGACTCGTCTCGACTGTCTGGAGTCCCACAACCTCTCCCAAAAAGCTGTCAAGAACTCAGCTGTGAGACCCTTCTCCTGCCAATGAGGTGCTGCAACAGGACGAGCCTCTCTCTGCATTGCTAGTATGTGACGTCCCAATCGAACAGTGTACTGAAAGAACGGGACACCTGGATGGTATGCAACTTCCTCTTGATAGACAGGAGGAGGGGAGCAATTTGCTGCTCGGGAGACAAGTCCAAATCAAGCTGAAAGCCCAAGTACCGAACTGCAGTCCCTGGGGGAATCAACATGAAACCCTTACCTGGCATCCAATTAGGCGTAGGAGCACTACCAACCGAGAAAGCCACCGTCTTCAAAAAGTCTCAAGAGCGTGCTCACACCTGTGAAGGTTGGCCTCCTGGCCATCCAAGTACAAGGCTGAGTCGTATGCAAACTCAGCGTCCAGTAGCTCATCTCCCCGAATAGGGAGCGCTAAGCCACGTAAACCAACCTGTTGTGAAACCAAAAACCTGCTCATCGCCTTAGCATAGAACAGAAAGAAGAAGGGGGCAAGAGGGCCGCCCTGTCTGACTGAGAGTGTAAGCATGAAATGATCTCCTGTACCTCCTGACAAAAGTACCTGACTGTGTGCCCGTCTGTACAAAGCTGACATCCCTCTAATCCAAGCATCTGAGAAGCCCATCCTGCGTAGAGTGCCCTCCAAAAAGTTCCAGTCAACTCTGTCGTAGGCCTTCTCAAAATCGAGAAGAAGAATCACCAGATCCTCACCACAGAGCCGCGCGAGGGCAGAAGCCTCTTAAAAAGTAAAGATGTTGTCAAGGATACTACGCTCCTTGACAAAACCTATGTGTGTCCCATGTATAATGCTGGCTAGAAGTGGTTGAATCCTCAAACTCTGAACCTTGGCAAGAATTTTGTAGGCTAAGTTGAGGATGGTGATGGGGCGCGACTGTCGAATCTCATCCAAGGAGCCACCCTCCTTGGGAATGAGGTAGATCAGGCCCTCGCTCATTCTGTCAAGCATCTCTCCTGTGTGTAGGATGAACTGAAAAGCACTGCAGAGATCTGTGCCAAGCAAGTCCCAGTACTCCACCAGTACTCCAAGAAAAAGGTGGGAGTCGAGCCATCCTTACCTAGATAGCTACCTCAGGGGAGTGCTCTAAGAGCTGTGTAGCTCCTCTAGGTGAAGAGGAAGCTCAAGCCTGTGGTGCATCTCCTCAGTCACAAGACAAGGCATCCGTGCCTATACCTGCTCTCTACATGCATCTTGACGCTCTGACTGAGGCTCTGTAGACAGTAGATCACGGTAGAAGTTAGTAGCGACTGCACGCATGTCCTTTGGCTCTAAAGCAACTGACCCGTCGGGCCTCCTCAACTGGCTGACCTTGACATGCGTATGCCGGGGTCCCACTGCCTCAAAGAAAGTGCCTGTCACTCTGTCACCCACCTGGGTCCACTGAGATGCCTGTCGATGGAAAGCAAACTCATGGCGCCTCTCCTCTATGCTGACGAGCTCCCCCTCCTCTGCCTATCAGTCACTGTAAGGATCATTGGTGCATGGTCCAAAAAGGAAGTCCCTGCCAGAATGCCAATTGTCCTATCCAAGTCACAGAAGTGGTCACTAGTGTAGAAGCGATCTATCCGAGATAGATTCACGCCTCCCACTCTGCGGTTTGAACGTGAGAAGGCCAAGTTGTCTGGGGGACTCACAAAGCTAGAATGCTGCCATACATCTGAAACTTGCAGTCTCATACAAAACCTCTCCCAAGCTACCAACTCAACTCCATGCACAATAGTATGGCTACCACCAATCCTGTCAGAGGGATCCTGCAACATGTTGAAGTCACCCCCTATGCACCATTGCTCTGCTTGCGGCAGAGACTCAACAATCTGAGACCAAAACTCTACACGTGCACTCGCCACATTGGGCGCATAGACGTTCAGGAAGCCTACGAGATAACCCTGAATCTGCATAGTGATCCACTGAGCCCTGCCTGGCACAATAATCCCTCTGTCCACAATGGCCTGCTGCAAAGAATCCGCAAAAGTCATACATACCCCGCCCTGAATGCCTCCAGGTCCAAATGCAGCTTACCAAAAAGTCTCATATCGTCCACGCAAAAGCTGACCACAACGTCTAATGCGGCTCTCACTCAGATGATGCTCCTGTAGCATAAGAAATTCATTCTCTCCTCCCATAAGGCGTCGCTGAAGCTCCTGACGTAGTCGGCCCCTTTGACGTTGAAACTGGGGCCCACCTAATCCCTGTACGTTCCATGAGACGATCCTCGTGGGGAGCGAGAGAGAACTGATGTTGCTGCAGCAGCTAACCGTGCTATCTTCGAGGCAGGCTTGGATGGGGAGTAATCTGCATCCGAGCGTCCTCGAGATAGGCGTGACTGCAAAGAGTGTCTAGCCCAAGCCCAAGTAGACCGAGCCGTGCGTAAAGCAACCTCATGTCTCCAGGAGTCCTCATGCATGTGACCATAGCATGGCGGGCTCTGCGTGTCAGTAAAAAAAGTGAACCACAATGTGTCTACATCCTGTTGTATCTGGAAGTGTTACAACAAACTTGGCCAATGGCCACAGAGTCTGAAGCAAATCTATTACCCCTAGGTCTCCCATGTGATGAGAGAACTCTAGGGCCTATGTCTGCAACCACTCCAACATTGAGTCTATAGTCCACTTAGCTTGGTCCCTGCCGCATGGGGGAAAAGAGAAGCCAATCGTTGAGTCCAAGGCCTCTATTCCCCTAGCTGCAAGGAACAATACATGAACTCTGAAGCAGGTTGCCTCAAGGTTTGGTGAGGGGTCGCCGAGAAACCGTGTAAAGTCGTAGGCAAAGGAGGTGGGGGGGCGCAGGGACCTCGTCCTGCTGAAGAGGGTCGAAACGATTCCCTGTGAGAACCCACTGCTGCTGGGCAGGAGCCTGAGGACCACTCTGAGTGCCAGGTTGGCGTGGTGGCCCGTGCCGATGTCGGCCACAAACCTACTACCAGTTCTCCTCCACTTGAGCCCCAGGCTCGGAGGGTGGCACTGCTTGCATACTCTGTGACTCTGCCTGCTGCTGCTGTTGGCCAGCCCTTGAAGGCTGGGGTTGGGCATGTGGTGTAGGTCGAGGTCTCCTCAATGAACAGGCCTACGCAAGATGGTCCATTTGTCGACAAATGAAACACTGATTCGGGAGACCCGAATACTCCACGCTATGTCGGAACCAACCCCCACTCACCCGAGGAAGAAGGATGACCTTTGGGAGAGTGTGGGTGTCCCTAACCAGAACCCGTACTAAGGGAATGTCGGCCGCCTTGGCAGCTTTTGAGGCTACCGTGCGAGGTGTCTCCAAGATAGTCTCAATCTCTGAGCCTATCCTGGATAAAAGTGGTAGGTACTCCCTCCTCAAACCAGAAAAGCAGACGAGATGGGAAGGTCTGCCTCCTCTACAAGAACATCTGAAGTTGGGTCAAAACCATGTCTCCACTATTGAAAGTGGGCTCGAATTGCTCGGATGGTCAAGGGACTCATCGCGATGACCTTGGACGCCATCTCGGACGTCTCAAACTCTATCTGATAGTAGCCGCGTTCGAGGAACTGAACATCCAAGATCTTGCCCACCTCTGCGAGAAGGCGGGTCTGGAGAAGATCACGCAGCTCTCCTCTGTTGGGCCTGGTGCCGAGAATCTTGCAGATGACGGAAGTCCCCTGAAGGCATTCCACCTCTGCGGATAGGCTCGCTTGCTTTGTCGGAGTAAGAGCAAGTCGAATGGTGGGCTCAGTGGGGTCGGGCGAGGGGACTTTATGGGAGTCCCTCTGTGGCGGAGCTTGAGTCTTCATCTGTGTCTGTTGCTGTGGTGGAAAAGGAGTGGAAGAAGAAGTTCCTCCGCAAAAAACCCCGACTATTACTGTCAAGAAACCAGAACTGTCGCAACAAGTCAAAAGAAGCCTTCAGGGAGAGGTTGGCAAAGAATCGAAGGAGGGGGGGGGGGGGGGGGGGGACGGTAGAGGGCAGTGGGCTGCAAGGAGGGGCAGGGCTGAGGGCGGGGGCAGTGCGCAACAGGGTGGGCTAGCAACGCGAGGGCGGGGGAAAGAGAGGGGGGGGGGGGGGGGGTGAGAGCAGCAATGAGCCGTCAAAATCGGATGGCCATTTGAGCTTTAATATGCGTGTTCAATGATCAATGTCGTCTAAACTTTGAAATCTCTTGTAGTAGTTACACAGTATGCGGTTGTCTTGTGAAACATGTCTTTAAATGTCTCTAAAAGTTGCTGCCCACTCTTGTTTTTTTATCAGAAATGTCCTAAAAAGTTTGGGCAATTGAGTTTTTTTACAAGAGTACGTATTTTTACGAGATAATTTTTTTTTCTGTACGAAACAACGTACAGTACATACGTATACGCCACATATAGTACGTTTGGTACCACCTTGAACCGAAACGAAAGAGGGAGACGACACGCGATAAGGAGTGGCGGAATTCCACCCAAGAGAGTTTTGGTTCCAAACCTTGGCGCCCCTTTCGGTATTTCTTTATATTTCAACAACTAAGTACCACCCTCTGCACCTTCGTCCAAAAGCATGCCAGAGAATGAGCCCATGGCTTCATATTTAAAGGCCCTAGGCTGAAAAGCAGTTTACATGAAAAGCCTTAAACTCAAAAGCATCTGGTACAAAAGCATCGTGTCCAAAAGCTGCCAACGCAAATTACGGAAATCCGTATAGTGCCACGTTAGCACTTGTCAGCGCAAATCACGGAAATCCGTATAGTTTGCCACATCAGTAGGCGGCGTGAAATGCGAAATTCCGTACAGTTTGCCACGTCAGCAAGCCAACGCGAAATCCAAAGTTCCGTACAATTTGCCACGTCATCTTCTTCTACCTTTTCTGCTTCTTGGGGTTTAGGCCCCTCGGCCGATGATTTGCACAATGGCTCCATTCTTCAGTGGCTTGACACGTTTGTGACATCCCCCCTTCTTGAAAGAAAGTAATCGTCCGCGATTACAACATATCTCCAAAACAACTCAAGTTAGCTCAAAACAAAGATTCCGAGGGTCATTTCGAGGGACAATCTGAGCGACAATCAGTTTGCTTTTTTTTGTTAAGGAGTTGGCTTTCCCTTTCGGCTCTTTTGATCAAACAAGCCCCCTAGACTGCAGCCTGCGTCGTTTGAAGGTGCTGAGAGTAACCACTGCTCAGGCTTCTTAATACTCCTCCCGCATAACCATCCAGGTCCAGGCCGGGAGTGACAACAACAATAATTTTCAAGCATACAACCAAATGCTCCCCAAACATCGCGTCTGCGTCGTTTAGAGGTTTTCTAGCATCCAATGAAACGCTCCCCAAACATCGCGTCTGCGTCGTTTAGAGGTTTTCTAGCATCCAATGAAACGCTTCCCAGACATCACGTCTGCGTCGTTCCGAGGTTCAAACAATACCAAAACAACATTTCTTACTACTCCACCTGGGAGTAAAATCACCAATCAATGAAACCATTATTAAAACCAGAGTCAAACAATCCAAATCGGCACCAAGAGATACCATTCATTTCAAACAAATTCCAAACAGGATCACCAAACAAGTTCTCAAACAGAATTCAAACTTAAAAAGCAATCTCGACATCAATCGAGCTCGAAAAGTTGACTGACTTTCTATCCTGAAACGTGCACCAAAAATTAGGGTTAGGCTCCTTCCATAAGGTCATAGCCGACCACAACGTGGTCCATGAGCTCTTGGACAAACATTGTTCTTGTGGCGGTGATGGTAGTCCCAAGACATAGTAGTCACACCGGACCGCCGAGGTTATCAACAAGAGACACCTGCTGAGAGATGTCTAGAAATTTCAAGCTATAATCTGCTAGGGTTTCCATGGCAACATTTCAAGATACCCCACTCTGCCAGAAGTTGCACTTTGTAGGAAGATGTCAGGAACCATATAACTTCGGACAAAAATTTTCTTGAAAGGTTGCCAAGTCCTTAGAGTGTGGGACTTGGTAGCTATGGACATCAACATCTGCATGGCACTGCTTTTGAGGAAAACAATGACTCAAACCAAATCTTGGATCCTTCTCTTTCAAGTGATCTTTATGGCTTATGCCATGTAAGATGAGCGTTGAAGACGGAGGAGCGCACATCTGCATGGCACTGCTTTTGAGAAAAACAATGACTCAAACCAAATCTTGGATCCTTCTCTTTCAAGTGATCTTTATGGCTTATGCCATGTAAGATGAAGTAAGGGTGGGAGTGCCTAACAAGTCCGAGGTTGGGTCTCGAATATACTTCACATAAAATTCCAATAGTCTCTGGTTTGCTCTGTCTGCTCTTTTGTAGGACTGACATGCTTTCAGAAAAGCACACGCGTGATGCTCTGATACCACTGTCATAAGACGGGCACGTGCCAATAGAAAAGAACAGACTGAACAGACTTTCAACACTTCAACTGAACTGAAAGAGAGAGACAACACGCGACATGGAGTGGAGGAATTCCACCCGAGAGAGTATTTGTAACAAACTGTTGATGTGTCAAAGCCTAAAGAATGGAGCCAACTTACAGATGTGGCTGAGGGGCCTAAACTGTCACGAAGTGATGACGTAGCTGCCTGAGAGCAAAAAAACCCTAACCCTAATTTTTGCCAGAAATCCTATCTAATTAAAACCTAATTCTGGAAACCCTAACCCTAAAACTTGCAAACCCTAATTTTGTTGCCAGAAACCCTAAAATTGCAGAAACCCTAACCCTAACCCTAACCCTAACCCTAAGGACAGCAGGGAGATTTCCGCGTTTTGCGCTGGTTGATGACGTGGCAGGCGGCAGCTTTTTGCATTGCTTTTGGACCATAAGCTTTTGAGTTTTGAAGGCTTTTCACTGGAACTACTTTTTAAGCCAAGGGCCTTTAAATATGAGGTTAGGGCTCATTCTCTGGCATGCTTCCCGGAGAAGGTGCAAAGTCTCGAGTACCGGCTTGTACTGTGTTGATGCAATATAAAGAAATACCGAAAGGGGCGTCAAGGTTTGGGGCCAATACTCTTTGGGGTCGAATTCCGCAACTCCGTGTCGCCTGTCGTCTCTCTCTCTCAATTCAATTGTTATTGAAGTGATAAAAGTCTGTTCAATCTGTTTTTTTCTATTGGCACGTGGTGCGCGTCTTGTGACAGTATTGGCCCCAAACCTTGGCGTCCCTCTCGATATTTCTTTTATATTTCAACAACTGAGTACAAGCCGGTACTCCATCCTGTGCACCTTCGTCCAGAAGCATGGTAGAGAATGAGCCCATGGCCTCATATCTAAAGGCTAGGCCCAAAAGCAGTTTACATGAAAAGCCTTAAACTCAAAAGCATTTGGTACAGAAGAATCTTGTCCAAAAGCTGTCAGCGCAAATTACGGAAATGCGTATAGTGCCATGTCAGCACCTATCAGCGCAAATCACGGAAATCCGTACAATTTGCCACGTTAGCAGCCAGTGTGAAATGCAGAATTGCGTACAGTCTGCCACGTTAGCAAGCCAACTCGAAATCTGGAGTTACGTACAGTTTGCCACGTCATCTTCTTCTACTGCTTTTGCTTCTTAGGGTTTAGGCCCGTCGGCTGGTGATCTGCACAGTGGCTCTGTTCTTCAGTGGCCTGGCACGTCAGGAATTTGTGATAGTGTGTTTGGGCAAAACTGCCACGTCATCAATTTGTGACATATCCCCTCTTGAAAGAATTGTAATCGCCTTGGATTATGCATGCAAAAACAGACAGAGGCCATAAACCAGTTTAGTAGACACTGACTCTAAGTACCGACCCACTGACACGACACCTCTAGTACTTGTACAAAGACGACAATCACATCACTGCACATGACATCACAGGACATCACATGACAAATCAATCACATAAAAATTCATTCGAAATCTCAGACCATGACTGCCAGCAACGTGTGTAGTAGTCGCATCTAGATCCATCTCGGACCTCACTGATGTCATATTAACTAATCCTATATTGCGATCATGTCTATAGAGATTTTTGACTTAAAACATTGACGTGTGAGTAATCATTCCCCTCAAGTAGTGTCATGTGCGAATAATCATTTCCCGGGATCCCAATCTATCATTAAGTTCATACTGAACAAAGTGATCCATTAATTGAGTTCCACTTGTGTGGTCATCTCATCCTGCAAGAACTCTTGATGCACGCACTACAATTCAATTATCATGTTCATTCGGGAGCTGTCACTGCACTAAAATCATCGTCTCATTCTTAATTCTATTCTCGTCCAGAAATAGCAGATTTTTTCATAAAACATGAGTTGAGTTGCTTTTTCGACGGCTTCTTCGTGTCTAGAAGCGGATTGATTTGGGCCTGGACCGCATCATGGAGTTCTTCTTCAGAAAACATTATCGGAGTAGGAGGCTTCTTGATTGCCGGTTTGATTGGTTGCTCGGTGGCTTTCTGCCACTAAGTATGCACTCCAACCATCGATTGCTGGGTTAAAAATTTTGCAAATTGGGAGTCTTTAGCAAACTAAAGCATCTGCTTTGTGCACTCGTCAACCGTCAATGTTGCATCTCCAAGAGTTCATATTGTGTGGGCCCGTACTTATCTTTTGCTAAGTCGCTTGAATTCTCCGTATTGGCTCCTCCCGCCTCAATGGTTGTAGAAGAGGTCGATTGATTCTTTTCGGAATCCATAGGTGTCGTGAGGAGAAGGATCATATTTCCCGGTAGAAGAGAAATCGTGCTCTGATACCATTGTCCACAAACTTGGACACCCCAAGTCTAGATTCTGTCGCGACACAATACTCAGTAGAGATTCACTTCAAACTAATTCACAATTCACAATTCAAGAGTCGACACAGCCCAACGTAGTTCCGTGCCAAGAGAGATTGGCCCCAAAGACTGGCGCCCCTTTCGGTATTTCTTTTATATTAATCTTTGAGCAAAGTACAACTCTCGAAGGGTCCTTTGCCCTCAGACTCTGTGTCCAGATGCTCTGAAGAGTGAGGCCCTTAGAGCTCTTTTATTCTTACAAGGGATGCCAAAAGCAAGGCCAAAAGCAATTAAATCAAAAGCAATTGATTCTTCAAGCAATGATTCCAAAGCAACTTGTTCAAAAAATCTGTCAACAAAAAGCACCAGTGCAAATTTGCAAAAATCCGTACAGGCTGCCACGTCAGCACTGGCAACGCAAATCTCGAAAATCCGTACTGTCTTTCCACATCCGCAGTCAGCGCAAAATCAGTGGAGTCCATACAGCTTGCCACGTCAGCGTTTGTACAGTTTGACTGTGTGTGTGTCTGGGCTCAATTGCCACGTCATCAATTTGTGACAGAGAGAGGTTCCTCAACATCACATTAGCTAGACATAGCCAAAGCATACCAATCTGATGCATAAGATGCATGGCGAGAACCTGAATGAGTACGACTAGACAAAGGTGCATCCAATTTACTGTCACTCAAAGTATGCATCAGCCATTTTGGCATACCTCTAGCCCGCTCATTTTCAGCCCTTTTCTCATCAAATACATCATGTACATGTGCATTAGTAATAGGCTGATCTGTAACATTTTTAGAAACCCCCATAGGTTGTACATTTGCCTCATTGAAATTTACATTTGAACTTCCACCATTGAAAAGAGGCAACAAAGTGTCATAAATGTCCTGTGAGCTTGCATTACTATCTCTAGTACATTAGAGCAAGGGCTGAACAGAATCTTCCACAAACACAACATCCCGTGAGACTAAGATACGCTTTGTTTGTGGATGATACACCTTGTAACCTTTGCTTTTCAGCACTGTAACCAACAAAAATGCATTTGACAGCCTTATCATCCAATTTTCTATGCTGTGTTTGTGGCACCAAAGCATAACCCAAACAACCAAAAACGCGCATGTGCTCAATAGAAGGCTTTCTATCATGCCATGCTTCATAAAGAGTCAAAGACTGCAAAGCTTTCATAGCACACCTATTAAGTACATAAGTGACACACATGATGGCCTCAAGCCAAAACGAATGCAGCAAAGCTCGACTTTTGACCACACATCGTGCCATTTCCGTAAGTGACCTGTTTTTTCTCTCAACAACACCATTTTGTTGAGGCGTATATGACACTGTACATTGGTGTTTTATCCCACGACTAGCCAAAAATGCATTAAATTCATGAGACACATACTCCCCTCCTCGACTTGAACGGAGGGTGCCCATAGTATATTTCGAGACATTGTCAGCCATAGCCAGAAATTGTTTGAAGCACATAAACACTTCGGACTTCGCTTTAAGCGGATACACCCATGCATACTTGGAGTAATTATCAATGAAAGTCACGAAGTAAAGGTAATTGCTTAAGGACGGAGTTTGCATGGGCCCACAAACATCACTATGCACAAGCTGCAACTTGCATGTGGCCCTAATCGAACTATCCTTTGGAAACTTCGAACGCTGCATCTTACCCAAAATACGGCTTTCACAAACATGTTTGGCAGGTGCTTCGAGAGGAGGCAAAGAAGCAACCATATCAGATTTTTGCAAACGTAGCAAACTTGCAAAATTCAGATGCCCAAAACGTGCATGTCAAAGTTTTGCATGTGAAACAGTCTCTAAATCCATAACAGCATTTCCAAAATTCTACCCACACTTGTCATACAAAGTGAGCTTATACAACTCATGTCATAAAATTCCAGATGCAACAATTTCATCGCCAAAACTGAGATCATGTACTGTACATCTGTCATCCACAAATTTGACTACAAGACCAAGTCTAGCAAGTGCAGGTATAGACAAAAGATTCCTCTTGATCCCAGGTACATATAATGCATCAACAAGTGTGAAAGAATTGCCATTTGCAGCAGTCAGCACAATCTTTCCAACTTCCTTAGCGGATAAGAGGCGTTGTTGGGACAAGCGACTGAATTCCCATGAGGGACATCCTCGAGAGAGGTAAACAAGTCACGATGAGAGGTAATGTGCTTTGTAGCACCATTGTCAAAGTACCAGATATGAGCATCTGTAGCAACTGACATATATGGATGATAAGTGCACTCTGCACTAAAGACCCATTCTGCATCAACATCAGCATTACTGTATTACAATCTTCTTTCATAGAAGACTCAACAATAGCTGCACTTGTAGTGGAACTAGCGTCTTTCTTCTTAGTCTCTTTTGCCTTCAATTCCGGACACTGCTTGATCAAGTGATGATTAGCTTTACAATAATAGCAACGCATCTTCTTTTTGCCGTTTTCACTAGAATTTCATACGAATTTCTGTGAGTAGAAGCATTAGGAACAAGGAGAAGGAAGCATGGAAGAAGGAAAAGGAGAAGTGGGAGGAGAAGAGAGACAAGGAGAAAGAAGAATGGAAGAAAGAAAAGAAAGAACTTAAGAAGCAAATCGACCTCCTTCGTGCTTCTATCGCATCCCTCACCCCCGAAGGAGAGATCAAAGCGAAAGCCAAGGGGCTCGAGGGCCCCTCAATTTACCCTCACAAAGATGCAACAAGACCATCGCCGAGCATGCATGCCTAGAGTCAAGAAAGCTCGTAAGAAAGGGAAGAAGGCGGTATATTGAGATGGTAGGGTCATTATTGATGGCAAGACCATCGCCTAGGGACTCGCGGCCTATGGGACACATGAAGAGATCCACCTCGCCGTCTGAAACTGCAACGGGGATCTATGAACACATCCAGAAAGGCTTGAGGAGGTGATGAGAGGACGGGAGTCGGGACATCATTCTTCTGAGAGAGACACATGAGAGTCTAGAGTGTAGTCTACCAAAGATTTAGGGCTTTGAGTGGGAATCCTCACATTGAGAGAGCACCAGCATAGCTAGCACACCACACGAGGATCATGAGGGGTGGCTATACTCTTCAGACCGGGACTACAGAGCAAGATACAGATTGTTGCACGAGACCAACTGGCCCATTACCTCGGGATCCATTTTGAGCTATCACAAGCCAAGACTATCTACATTGCCCTCTTCTACTTTGCCCCCTTAGGCTCTAGATTTGCTACCACGGAGACAACAGGGGAGAGGGAGGAGAGATCATCCCGATACACATGCCTGTCATATGAGATTATGGTGTACTCCACACTAAGGAAAGTCTTGCTTATGGGGGACTTCAACGCCAGGATAAGTAGGAACCAATGTGAGGCATACGTCATCGAGGACCCGATGGCACTATTCGCCATACAGGAGGAGACCACCATAAGAGAGTTAGTAGACATAGCTCGCACCACAGAGTACAACCATCATTTGCTGAGATTAGGCTCTCAGCATTGCCTTGTTATTTATAACGAGATGGCAAATTGGCCTACTTCAAGAGGATTGACATGCATACCACATGGAGTTGCACCCGGGGGGGGGGGGGGGGGGGGGGAGTACCGTGGATTACATCATGGGACCCAGAGAGGCCACCCACCTACTTAGTTAGCTCCTTCATCATCCCATCCATAGCCATTGGAGCCGACCACACCTATCTTGCACTCTCCTTCACTGGCGGCGCCACACTTCACACACCCATGACACGCATCCCACATACGGCGATCCATTTCACACATGAGCTAGCCTCCCTATACTTGGTAGAGGCCGAGAAGGGACTCCTGTCACGAGTCTGTGGCAACTTTACTTGTTGATTTCTTTTTGGGGGAATTTTATTTGACTTGTTTTAAAGCACCCCTCTTGAAATGGCAATGCCCGAGCTGCATGGTGTGAGGCGGACAATGAGAGTCTAGGCTGGACGGCCAGTGAGCACTAAAGTTAGACAAATGGACTAAGGTTAGCCACGGTGGGGCTACGAATGTAAATCACCTGATAGCTGGTCTACATTGCATTTTTCAATGTGGTTACATTGGTGATTGATGGTCAGATGACGAGTGTGAGTGCCGTGGAAGCATCTCCTAAAATTTAGGGAACTGCTATTTTGGACCTAAAAATGTGTTCGTGTCATTAGCTCTGGAATGACATGGGGAACATTTTATTGCTCTGCTGCCAAGTCAACCGACGCACCAGTTGAGATATTTTTAGCCAAGTTGGCCAAAGTTCGAAACTGGGCGAGGTGTCACTCTGTGAGCACTTCTGCCACTTTGGGCGAGTCTACAAGAGAAAGGGGGCGCCATTTTCAGCTGCAGGCGGATTGCAACAGGTGCAAGAGCTATGGAGTGCTTCCTTTCCCTCATATGTACAGTGTGGCGCCAGGAGTGATGCCCTGCACGCTACGCACTGCTCTCTCTCTCTCTCTCTCTCCCTACGAGTAGTTATGTTATGCCCCTTAAGTGGGCTTCTCATTTGACCAATGTACAGTTGTGTGGGTTCATGCACGATTGCCGAGGCAAGAGCCTCTTGCATAGGTACTGGGTAGGTACAGGTGAATTCGGAGAGGTTTCACGTGCGAAATCTCGTCCGATTCAAAGGGCAAGTAGCCCTACAGATGCGGGAGCTCGAGGACTTGCTACGGATGCGACCGGCACGCGAAACGGAGCCCAAAACAGGGAATTACAGCCTGCTGTGTATTTTTGCAGGTTTAGGGTTTTGGCCCTAAACGGTCCCTAATAACCCCAGGAGGTTCGGGGACGCGAAGGGGCCGCTGTAGAGGTAATTTGGCGCATTTTCGAGGCAGAAAACAGAGAATTCAGGGTGCTGCAGATTCTCGCCAGGTTTTGCAAAGTGACCGTATGCATCGGAAAAGTCATCTATTGCGTGGGGATACTAACTATGAAGAGTCCTAGTACATGTATGCTGTCGAAATCGGGCGAGAACAGATGGAATTCAGCTCAGATTGTGCAGGACAGCTTGTAGGAAATCACAGGTTTTATTCCCTCTGTTAAAGAATAAAGAAATACAGAAAGGGGCGCCAACCTTGGGGACTACAGGTGTCACTGTCTGCCTGGGAGCATTCTAGCTTCCTGGCCGTGCTTTTGTTTTGAAGTGTAATTCTAGTCTCAGTTATAGGTTCCTTTTAAGTCATTGCTTTGTGTCGTAAAGTCAAGTGTTAAAGATTGGGTGAAAGCTAATGTCTACTACCCTATGGGCCGGTTTCATGGTTCCATGGCCGTGAAAAGATCACCTTTTCCTCAAGAAGTCAGCCTTGGTTGGTTTGCGGCGAAGACACAAAGCATAGGAACTTGGAATTACACTATGGCTTACCTAACAGACGATGCTAGAGAAGAGGGTTTCTCTTCTCAGGGTAGACGGGCTATTCCTTTACAGCATGAAGTTGGGGAGAGTTCACGACGGCCACTGTCTACGCCTTTTGTTCGTGTGAATGCACAGCGGGAACAGGTTCAAGGGTTCATGACTGGGCACTTTGAAGAGGATGCGTTGAGGACACAATTAGTTGCTGCTGTGAATGTCTTCACTCATTTGTTGCACAATCCCAGGTTTATGGATTATCTGCAAGCACCATTAAAGTCACAGCAGGCAAGGGAATGCCCTCAACGTCCAGTCCGTTGAGGCTCAAGCCCAGGTCCCCCATGCGACTGAGCAAGATAGGGAGCATTCACATGTTGCGGAGTCACGTCAGGCTTCTAGACAGGTCCCTCCTGTCCACGAATAGGTGGCGAGGATCCCTACTCCACAGGTTTTACCGGTTCAGCCCGCCATCTTTCAGAGTCAAAATGTTGCATTGAATGAACAGGGAACCAATCTCCAGGCAATGCATCAGGTTTTTCCACCACCCATGGTACATCTTGGGTATTTCGGGGGTGGATCCGTGTTCCAAAGTATGGCTGGTTATGCGCCTAGAAACCAGCAGTACATGCCTGGAACAGTGTTGGGGGTATGCATGGCACGACGCCAAACCCCATGTATGGTAACATTGGCATGCAACAAGGCTTTCACAGCAATCAGGGCCAGTTTGGGGTGCCACAGGTCAATTTTGGCATGGCTGGTTTTTCTGGACAGCAGCCAGATACGACACCTTTGATGCAGAATCTCAATGACCAAGGGGCAAAGATGGTCCCTACTATAGTGCCCATGCTGCAGACGCTTCCCTATGACAATTTGGGGCCAATAGAAAAGCTAAAACCATACAAAGAAGGTGGTGTAGCTGTGAAGTTCAGCACCTTTAGTGGTTTGGAGGACAAAGCAAAGGCTCTCACTTTTCTCGAGTTGTTTGATACAGCTTATGCAGGAGGGAATTTTACGGAGGCCTCTAAAGTAAGGAAAGCTGCCACTTTCTTAAAGGACAATGCGCTTACATGGTGGACGACATTGTTAATGCAAGGATAGGCACCCGCCGCCACTTGGGTTTACTTCAAGCAAATGTTTGCATCTGCTTGGCTGTCAAATGAATTTGAAGCCGATGTCATGACAGATTGGCACCAGCTTACTTCGGCTATATGCAAGAGCTTGCTGGAGTACAATAGGAGGTTTTGTAGAGCGTCACTCTCAGTGACCTACAGATTTGTGCCATTGACAAAGCAAATAGAGAAGTACTGTTGTGGGTTGCCTAAAGGGCTTTGCGATTATTGTACCAAGAACAGAGTGGCTACCCTTACTCAACTTATGGAAGTTGCTAACACTGGTCTTGCCTTGTTGAAAGGAGAAGACAATGGGTTTCCGAGCAACGAGAAAGGAGGGCAGCAAAAGTAAAATTCAGCAAAGCAGCCCTTTATGAAAGCGGGTCCTCAAGCGTCCCAGGGGCCAGCTAGGTTCAATAAAGGCAAAGGTTCAACGGAGACTTCTAGAGCGTAGGCAAGGAAGTAGAAAAGGAAGCCTTTTATGTGTAAGACGCCCGAGGAAAAGAAGGTCTTGATGGCTGAAAACAAGTGCTTTATATGCGAGCAGATTGGTCATTTTGCAACCAACTTCCACAAAAGAAAAGGCCAGTTGAGTTAGATGACAAAGAGGACAGGAAAGGAAAGAAGGCTATACCCTCGGTAGGTATAGTGCCAGACATGCTGGGCGACATGCCTAGTACAGATGCCAGCGAGTTATGCAGAGCGTGGGGTAAAGTTAGAGACAAGACGACACTCATCTGCTTTGATCCAGGTGCCAATGTCACAAAGTGATGACGTGGCTACCCGAGTGCTAGGGTTTGGATGACATGATAGCCCATCTGCAAAAACCCTAAAAACTTGCAAACCCTAATTTTGAAAACCCTAACCCTAAAACCTACAAACCCTATTTCTACTGTGAGAAACCCTAAAATTGTAGAAACCCTAACGCTATCCCTAAAGGCAGTAGGGAGATCTCGGAAAATGCGTAGACATGATGACGTGGCATTGTATGGCAGAATCACGGAATTTGCGGCGCATATTGCGGAACTGCCGTACAATTGCTTTTGCATGAGATTTCTCTTGCGGCAGCTTTTTGGACTACTTTATTTTAATTAAAAGTTGAGAAGTTGTCACGAGGACGTGGCAGTTATTAACCATGTCACAGAGATGTGGCAACTGCTAACCTTGGTTGTTGGTTTCTTTCCAATGGGGTTTATTTTATTTGTTTTGAGACCCTCTTTTTGAAGTAGCAAACGGTCGGACATTATATGGCCAATTTGAACGGTAGATTCACCCGCAGACGGGAAGTGGTCGGCACTGGAATTCGTATGGTAAGAGGATGTCTAGGCTGAGAGCAAGATCATATAGGTCCCCCCGTCGCACTTAGCAAGTTGGTGGATACTAGGAAGTGAACTCAATTAAGGCGTAAAGTCAAGGTGGGACTACCAACAAAAAGTATCCGACAGTTGGGCCACATTGCACTTTTGGATGCGGCTCCAATGAGGATAGATGGTCAGAAGACCAGTGGCAGCCCAACGGAAGCATCTCCTAAAATTTAGGGAACTGCTATTTTGGGCCGTGAAATGTGTTCGCGTCATTACCTCCGGTATGACTAGGGGAACATTTTATAACTCTGCCGCGAAGTCAACTGGGCAACCGGTCAGGATATTTTTAAGCGGCAAACCCGAAACGGGAAAATGCTTGAAAATGCGCCAAGTGTCACATTTTCGTGAACTTTCCTCTTGCAGAAAAATGGGCGTTGATTTTTAAGCTGGGAGAGGCCTCATTTGCAACCTGTCACAGGTTAAGAGCTATGGAGTGCTTCCTTTCCCTCTCATGTACAGTGTGGTGCTAGGCGTGATGCCCTGCACACTACACACTGCTCTCTCTCTCCCCTACGTGCAGTTATGTGATGCCCCACAAGAGGGCTCCTCATTTGACTGATGTACAATTGTGTGGGTTCATGCTTTTGTACTGAGGCAAGAGCCTCCTTGAGCAGGAACAGGGGTAGCTAGCTCCTGCTCCAAAGCAGTCACTGGTGAGCGTCATAACCTCACCGTACAGGTGCAAAATCAGCGCTGTGTATGCGCTGTAAATTCACTGTTTTTCAGCCATACGGACGCCAGGATCATTGGGAATCGTGCCCCGCTGGTAGAGGACAGTTAGGGGACTGATTGGGGCTGAAAACAGGGCAAAAACCAGTAAATACAGCGTGCTGAATTTACTGTTTTTGGACAGGAATTAGAGGGTATACGACAGTGCAAGCGAGTTCCAGCAGGGGAATTGGTTTCGCGCAAGTTTTGGGGCTGTTATGTTGCTGAAATTTGGCCAAATCAAATGGTATCTAGGTGGATACACGTGAAGGATTCCCAGGACCTTACCTTGTAATTTACCCTCCTAAAGAATAAAGAAATACCGAAAGGGGCGCCAATTTTGGGGCCTACAGGTTGTTGGCGTCTGCTCGGAGCATTCTAGCTTCCGAGCCGTGTGTGTATTCAAGTGTTAACTCCCGTCGCCGGTTCTCTTTGCAAAGTGCTCTGTGTGTGTGTTTAAAGTAAAGAATTTCGGGTGAAAGCCAACGCCTACCGTCCTACGGGCCGGTTTCATGGTTGCATTGCCGGGATATCAATCACTTTTTCCTCAAAGAGTGAGCCTGGATTGTTCAGGGTAAAGACACACAGTGCAAGAACGCGGGGATTACACTATGGCCGACAAGGGGAAGGGAATTATGGAAGAGGGTTCCTCTCCAAAGGACAGGCAGGAGATTCCTATGATTTTTGAGATTGGCGAGAGCTCACGGCCACGTCAGTCTGTACCTCCTGTCAACGTGAATGTCCCTCCAGTAGTACAGGGCTTTATGACAGGTTAACTTGAGGATGATGCGTTTAAGATTGAGTTAGTTGCCGCGGTGAATGTCGTTTCGCAGCTGGTGCAGAATCCGAGGTTTATGGAATTCTTGCAAGCGCCACCAGTGCAACAGCAAAATAGGCAACCTACGCCGCGTATGGAGCTTGTTGAAGCTCAAGCCCTGGTACTTCATGAGGCGGAGGAGGAAAGGGAACACTCGCATGTTGCGGAGTCGGGGGCTCCAAAGCAGGTTCCTCCCGTGCTTGAACAGGTGGCTAGAACGCCTATTCCACAGGTTATGCCAGTTCAGCCTGCCACCTTTCAGAGCCAGCATGCTGTCTTGAATGGACAGGGAGCTGGATACCAGGCTATGCACTCAGTTTTTCCACCACCCACGGTACATCCTGGGTATTTCGGGGGTGGATCAGTGTTCCAAAGTATGGCTGGTTATGTGTCTGGAAGTCAGCCGTACATGCCAGGAACAGTGTTCGGGGGTATGCAAGGCATCATGCCAAACCCCATGTATGGTACTATCGGCATGTAGCAAGGTTTCCACGGCAACCAGGGCCAGTTTGGGGTGCCACAGGCTCATTTTGGCATGGCTGGTTTTTCTGAACAGCAGCCAGATATCGCACCTCTGACGCAAAATGTGAATGGCCAAGGCGTGCCGATCATGCCTAGTACAGTGCCCATGTTGCAGACCATCTCGTATGACAACTTGGGGGCACTAGAGAAGCCGAAGGCTTACAAAGAAGGTGGTGCAGCAGTAAAGTTCAGTACCTTCAGTGGTTTCGAGGATAAGACAAAGGCACTCACTTTCCTCCAGCAGTTTGATACAGCTTATGCGGGAGGGAATTTTACAGAGGCCTCGAAGGTTAGGAAAGCTGCCACTTTCTTAAAGGACAATGCGCTTACATGGTGGACGACATTGTTAATGCAAGGACATGCACCTGCCACTTGGGTTTACTTGAAGAAAATGTTTGCATCTGCTTGGCTATCAAATGAATTTGAAGCCGATGTCCTGACAGATTGGCACCAGCTTACGGCAGCTTCGTGCAAGAGCTTGCTGGAGTACAATAGGAGGTTTTGTAAAGTTTTACTCTCAGTGACCTCCTACAGATTTGTGCCATTGACAGAGCAGATAGAGAAGTATTGTTGTGGGTTGCCTAAAGGGCTTCGCGATTACTGTACAAAGAACAGAGTGGCTACCCTTACTCAGCTCATGGAAGTTGCGAACACTGGTCTTGCCCTGTTGAAAGGAGAGGACAGTGGATTTCCGAGCAGTGATAAAGGAGGGCAGCAAAAGAAAAATTCAGCGAAGAAGCCCTTTGTGAAAACGGCTCCTGATGCGTCACAGGGGTCAGAACAGGCCACCAAAGACAAGGATTCAGCTGGGACTTATGGAGCGCAGGCAAAGAAACAGAAAAGGAAGCCTTTTGTGCGCAAGTCGCTCGAGGAAAAGAAGGTCCTAATGGCTGAGAACAAATGCTTTATATGCGAGCAGCCTGGTCATATTTCTATCAATTGTCCACAAAGGAAAAGGCCAGCTGACTCAGAGGATAAAGAAGATCAAAAAGGCAAGAAGCCAAAACCCACGGCAGGTTTAGTGCCAGACATGGTGGGTGACAAGCCCAACACAGATGCCAGTGAGTTATGCAGGGCATGGGGTAAAGTTAGGGATCAGACGGCACTCATCTTCTTTGATCCAGGTGCCAAAGCCAACTTTATCTCACCAGAGTTAGCTATGAAGCTCGGCATCAGAGCTGAAGAGATGGGGTACACCGCAGAGGCAGGGTTGGCATGTCCTGGCCACTCAGAGTGTGTTACTCCCATCATTGGAAAACTGCGTCTGCATATTCAGTCGTATGTGGACACTGAAGAGTTTTACATCATGCCGCTGGAAGTTTGTGACGCCTTGTTGGGGATCCCGTGGATGTTCCGAGTGCATGGAGTCTTGGATGCCTACAACAAAAAGATCACTGTACAGCATAGGGGCAAAACTCACATCTTGGATGTAAAGCTTAAAGGAGAGTCAGTCCCTATTGTATCTGCTTCTGCTATCACTTCTGTAATAAAGAATCATCTTTCTGTGTACTTGATTTTTTCATGTGATGTCTCAGATGTGATCAGTCAAATTTATCTGTGTTAGATAAAGAAAGGTCAGCATTTTTGCAAAAGTTTAGTGATTGTTTTTCTGATTCATTACCGTCGCAATTGCCGCCAGAGAGACCTGAGGACCATCGGATAGATTTGGTGCCAGGGTGTAGCCCACCAAATAGACCTCCCTACAGGGTTAGTGCGGCGCAGCAGAAAGAGATCATGGGCCAGGTTGAGGAGTTATTAGAGAAGGGGCTGATTCAGCCTAGTTCTTCACCCTTTTGCTCCCCAGTGCTCCTAGTGCAGAAGAAGGATGGCTCATGGCGCATGTGTATTGATTACCGTGCGTTGAATAAGAATACCGTCAAGAATAGGTTCCCTATTCCTCGCATTGATGATATTCTCGATCGTTTAGAGGGTGCTGCAATTTTCAGCAGGATAGACCTTAAGAGTGGGTACCATCAGATTCGTATAAGCCCAGAGGATGTGCACAAGACTGCGTTTAGAACGACATTTGGTCTTTATGAGTTTCTAGTGATGCCGTTTGGGCTAACAAATGCTCCTGCCACGTTCAACAGAATGATGGACCGGATTTTCCGCTCGCATCAACAGTTTGTTGGAACATTCTTCGATGACATGATTGTGTATTCGAAGAATGAAGAGGAGCATAGGCGTCACTTGACCATTGTGTTCGAAGAGCTGCGCAATCACAGGTTACTTGTCAATCCTAAGAAAAGTGAATTCTTCCTTGAAGAGATCCACTTTCTGGGCCACATAGTCTCAAAGGATGGTGTTAGAATGGATCCCGCAAAGGTCGAAGCTATCAAGACATGGCCAGACTTGAAGACTGTGCACGATGTCAGGAGCTTCTTGGGATTGTGTTCCTACTATAGAAGGTTTATCAGAAATTTTGCAGAGATAGCATCGCCTCTTCACGCATTGCAAAAGAAAGAGGTCACTTTCAGATGGACCCAAAAAGAGATTTCAGCTTTTAGTCTCTTAAAGGAAAAGTTTACTTCAGATCCAGTTATTGTTCTGCCAGATCTCAGAAAGTCATTTGTGCTCCAGTGTGACGCGTGTGGCAGTAGCATCGGAGCTGTGCTAATGCAAGATGGACGGGTAGTAGCCTATGAAAGCCGAATTTTGCAAGGGCCAGAGAGGACTATGCAAGTCTATGAGAAAGAGCTCTTGGCCGTGATTCATGCGCTTTCTAGCTGGAAGCACTACCTCTTAGGTGCTGATTTTGTTGTCCAAACAGATCATCAGACCTTGCGATACTTCTTGACACAGTCAAAGTTATCCGAAAAGCATATGCGATGGGCAAACATTCTTTCCATGTTCCACTTCCAGATTATGCATGTGGAAGGTAAGAAGAATGTTGTGGCTGATGCGTTATCAAGAAAGCCACAAATTTCAGCTGTGTCAATTCCTTATCATCATGAGTTAGATGACATGAAGGAACAGTATACTGCTGATGAAGATTTTGCAAGGATCTTTGAACAGTTACAAGAGGGGCAACATCACGAGCACTACCTCCGCAGAGATGGTTTTATCATGATGCATGGAAGACTTTGTGTCACTAGGCCATTGCGACATAAGGTCATGGAAGAGAGTCATGTCCCACCGTATGCAGGGCATCGTGGCATTGATGCAACAGTTAAAGCGGTAGAGACGTTCTTCTATTGGCCTACCTTGAGGAGAGATGTGGATGCCTTTGTGCGAGCATGCATAGTTTGCCAAAAGGTCAAGTTTGACAGGCAAAAGGCACCAGGGTTGTTACAACCACTTCCGATTCCGGATAAGCCATGGGAAAGCATTGCTATGGACTTTATCTTTGATCTTCCAAGAACGCCAACAGGGAATGATGGTATATGGACCATTATCTGCAGGTTCAGCAAGCAGGCCCATTTTATCCCTGTCCGGAAGAAGATAAAATCTGATCAGATGGCACGCTTGTTCATGTACAATGTGTTTAAGTACCATGGTATGCCACAATCGATTATCAGTGATCGTGATCCTCGCATGACCAGTTTGTTCTGGAGAGGATTGTTTGAGAACATGGGCACAACGCTCAAGTTTTCGTCTTCGTTTCATCCACAAACTGATGGACAGTCAGAAGAGGCCAATTCTACTGTCTTAGATCTGCTGAAATGCTATGTGTCAGATAATAAGGGCAAGTGGGAACAGTATTTGCCTATGCTTGAGTATGCGTACAATAATACGGTGCATTCGTCTACTGGCAAAGCACCTTTTGAAATTGTTGAAGGCGGCAAAAAGGTTCCTCCCATTTTGCACACAAAGGACAGGATCTTTGAGGCAGATCGATATGTTGAGAACATGGATGAGATGTATAAGAAGATTAAAGTTGCCTTGGAGAAGACTCAGGCAAAACAGAAAAAGGCTGCCTATCGTCATCGTCGTGAATTGTTACTATCACCTGGTGATTGGGTTCTCTTAAGGTTCGAAAAGGCAAGGTTAAAGAAGATGAAGGGCAAGGAACTGCTGTTTCCTAAGCTCAGCATGTGTTACTATGGGCCTTTTCAAGTGCTTGACAAGATCAGCGATGTGGCTTACAGGCTGAAACTGCCTGATGCGTGGAAGATTCATAATGCGTTTCACGTGAGTCTTCTAAGACCCTTCGTGGGTGATGTGCCAGAAGATATGCCAGTTGAGGATCAGCCAGAAGTTGAGGAACTTGATGAGATCCTGGTACCTGAGCAAATTTTGGCACATAAGGACAGAAAAGTTAAAGGACAAGTTGCAAGACGCTATTTGGTGAAGTTTAAGAACTATCCGCCTATGGATGCAAAGTGGATGGAAGAGCATGAACTGTTAGAGTCACCAAATGTATTGCAGCTTTACCTTGAAGCCTTTGGGTTACAGCCTACTTATGCCCCAACCCAACGTGTGCTAAGGAGCGGTAATGATAAGTACATCAAATGTACATATGAATTCAGTGCCATAGATAGAAATGGCAAAAGTATGAAGGCCTCATTAAGTCATTTGTATCTATGTATGTTACGACCTTTCTTGCGGATACATGCGATGATAAAAGAGTGTTGATAGCAGAAGATCATCAGTGGCGTGTATTTATGGAGGGCAATCGAGGACGTTTGCGATTTCAAGAGAGGGGTATGTCACGAGGACGTGGCAGTTATTAACCATGTCACAGAGATGTGGCAACTGCTAACCTTGGTTGTTGGTTTCTTTCCAATGGGGTTTATTTTATTTGTTTTGAGACCCTCTTTTTGAAGTAGCAAACGGTCGGACATTGTATGGCCATTGTGAACGGTAGATTCACCCGCAGACGGGAAGTGGTCGACACTGGAATTCGTATGGTAAGAGGATGTCTAGGCTGAGAGCAAGATCATATAGGTCCCCCCGTCACACTTAGCAAGTTGGTGGATACTAGGAAGTGAACTCAATTAAGGCGTAAAGTCAAGGTGGGACTACCAACAAAAAGTATCCGACAGTTGGGCCACATTGCACTTTTGGATGCGGCTCCAATGAGGATAGATGGTCAGAAGACCAGTGGCAGCCCAACGGAAGCATCTCCTAAAATTTAGGGAACTGCTATTTTGGGCCGTGAAATGTGTTCGCGTCATTACCTCCGGTATGACTAGGGGAACATTTTATAACTCTGCCGCGAAGTCAACTGGGCAACTGGTCAGGATATTTTTAAGCGGCAAACCCGAAACGGGAAAATGCTTGAAAATGCGCCAAGTGTCACATTTTCGTGAACTTTCCGCTTGCAGAAAAATGGGCGCTGATTTTTAAGCTGGGAGAGGCCTCATTTGCAACCTGTCACAGGTTAAGAGCTATGGAGTGCTTCCTTTCCCTCTCATGTACAATGTGGTGCTAGGAGTGATGCCCTGCACACTACACACTGCTCTCTCTCTCTCCCCTACGTGCAGTTATGTGATGCCCCACAAGAGGGCTCCTCATTTGACTGATGTACAGTTGTGTGGGTTCATGCTTTTGTGCTGAGGCAAGAGCCTCCTTGAGCAGGAACAGGGGTAGCTAGCTGCTGCTCCAAAGCAAGCACTGGTGAGCGTCATAACCTCACCGTACAGTTGCAAAATCAGCGCTGTGTAGGCTCTGTAAATTCATTGTTTTTCAGCCATACGGACGCCACGATCATTGGGAATCGTGCCCCATTGGTAGAGGACAGTTAGGGGACTGTTTGGGGCTGAAAACAGGGCAAAAACCAGTAAATACAGCGTGCTGAATTTACTGTTTTTGGACAGGAATCAGAGGGTATACGACAGTGCAAGCGAGTTCCAGCAGGGGATTTGGTTTCGCGCAAGTTTTGGGGTTGTTATGCTGCCGAAATTTGGCCAAATCAAATGGTATCTAGGTGGATACATGTGAAGGATTCCCAGGACGTTACCTTGTAATTTACCCTCCTAAAGAATAAAGAAATACCGAAAGGGGCGCCAATTTTGGGGCCTACAGGTTGTCGGCGTCTGCTCGGAGCATTCTAGCTTCCGAGCCGTGTGTGTATTCAAGTGTTAACTCCCGTCGCCGGTTCTCTTTGCAAAGTGCTCTGTGTGTGTGTGTTTAAAGTAAAGAATTTCGGGTGAAAGCCAACGCCTACCGCCCTACGGGCCGGTTTCAGAAGTACTTTATTATGGAAGCTCAAGAGAGAGCTTGGGAGCAATGTGACATGAAACGTTTTGTGGTTTTGGTCGTTTCGGGGTTTCGAGGTTTTGAAACGTTTTGTTTCATAGCGTCAAAAACATGAAACAAGTTTCATAAACGACATTAAATTTTATATTAATAAAATATGATAAATATGTATATAATGTAGCACACATGACTCGACTTTAATGTCCACGAGAGAGAGAGAGAGAGAGAGAGAGAGAGAGAGAGAGAGAGAGAGAGAGACGAGAAGCGACTTCCAGCGAGCAACGTTGGGTTTCTCGAAAAAAAGCCCCAATTTAAACGTTTCATAAAAAATGCCTGTCCATTTCATGCGTTTCGGCAAAACGTTTTATAGGTTTCGGGGTTTCATCGGCATGAAACGCGTTTTTATGTCACACTGCTTGGGAGAGAAAAGAAATTTTGCTTTATTTTAAGCTTTTGGGGCTTTGCTTTTGGCATCCCTTGTAAACAGATAAATACGTGGATTGGGCCTCTCTTGCAAAAGTATTGTCATGCCGAGTTAATTAAGTACTATGTTTATGTTGCTAGTACCAGTGTGACATGAAACGTTTCGTGGTTTTGGTCGTTTCGGGGTTTCAAGGTTTTGAAACGTTTCGTTTCATAGCGTCAAAAACATGAAACGTGTTTCATAAACGACATTAAATTATATATTAATAATAGAAAAGAAGCACCAATTTTAAACGTTTCAAAAAAAATGCGTGTCCGTTTCATGCATTTCGGCAAAACGTTTCATAGGTTTCGGGGTTTCGTCTGCATGAAACGCGTTTTTATGTCACACTGGTTGCTACCATCAATTAAGTTCACCCTCCAAGTTCTCAAAGTAATCTTTCAAAAATGCTCACTCTCGGCTCCCACTCTGCAGAGCATCTGGACGCAGAGTCTGAGAGTGAGACCTAACCAGTCTTGTACTTTGAACTTTGATTAATACAAAAAGAAATACTGAAAGGGACGCCAGTCTTTGGGGCCAATATCTCTAGGCACGGAACTCCGCTGGGCCAGTGTAAATCTATTGTGAACTGTGAACTATTTTGAAGTGGTTATTTGGTGCTGTCGCGGTCGATTCTTGACTGGGAGTGTCCAAGTCTGTTATACAGTGGTATCAGAGCACGGCCGATTTCTTTTCTACGGGAAATCAGATCCCTAATTTTTTTTTTCGTTGCACCTATGGCTTCACTCAAGGATTAGTCGATTCCCTTTGCATCCGGAGATGTGGCAAGGGATTACAATGAAGATTCCGGCAAGGAGTATGGCCCGCCTCGGCCTACTTAAGCGGAGCGACGAGAGATGGAGTGTTGTCAATTGATCGGCGATGCAACAAAGATGATGCTCAATTTTGCGAAGGACCCAAAATTGGCAAACTATATGAGCGAGACTTCTTTTGAGGAAGTGCACGAGGAGTGAGAGGAAACCACAACACTACCCCTGAAACCTGCTCTCAAGAAACCTTTTGCTCACAAGAAATATTTAGAGAAGGAATTAGAAGAGGTGGTTGATGCACGGATTGCTCAGCTTCTTGACGCGTAGAAGAAAGCTAAAAAGCACAGCAAAAAGCAAAAGAAAGGCACTGACTTCTCGGGTTATTTGGGTCGTCAGTCGACATTTGATAAGGCAAAGAAACAAAAGAAGTGTGTTCGATTTGAAGGAGTACCCAGTTCTTCTTCTTCTTCTTCTGACAGCTTCTAGCTCTTCTGACTCGAGCGAAGAAGATAGAAAAGGTAGAAAGCGAAGCAAGAAACAACGCTTTGGAAAGGGCAAGAAAAAGGCAAAGAAGTCTAAATCTCGCCCAGTGAGTGACAGTTCTAGAGATGACTCGTCTACAGACAGTTCAAACTCTGATGACAGCAACTTTTATGCAAACAAGAAGAATTTTTATAAAGCCAACCAGTATGATTTTCTGGAAGACAAAAGCAAGAAAGTCCGAGAGTTTAAGGAAGGTGGAAAGTCAATTAAATTTGACACTTTTTCAGGATATAAAGATGCTTCGAAGGCTTTGTCTTTTATACAGCAGTTTGACATCGCTTTTGCGGGAGGACGCTATTCAGAGCAGTCTTAAGATTCAGAGAGCTGCCTCTTATTTTAAGGGGAATGCTCGAACTTGGTGGTCCACGCTTCTTGTAAACAAGACCGCGCCAGTTAAATGACTGAAATTTAAGAAGCTTTTTATTTTTTCTTGGCTAACTCAAGAATATGAATGCGATATACGAGTTGCTTGGAACCATCTTCGGATGACCAAGAGAGATACAATGGACGCTTATTGTGAGAGATTCTGGAGCTCTTTTCTACCACCTCTTCATTCAAGAAGATTTCGTTCAGAGAACAGATTTTGCGGTTTACCTTGGGTCTACCTACAGAGATTCGAGATCACTGCTTGGAACAGAAGTCAGCTTCTATTCAGGAGTTGATGAGTTATGCGAAACAGGGTTTTGCCATTCACTCTGGCAGTCTGACCTACCCCACCGATGAGGTCATGACACAACGAGCCGAACATACTCGAGCGAATGAAAGTAGAAAGAGAAAGAGCAACCCAGAAAAGAAGGATGCATGACTCAAGCTTACTCCTCAAGAGAGAGCTCGCTTCATCAGGGAGGGGAAGTACTTTGGATGCGGGGATCATGGACATATCTTCGCGAAGTGCCCTAAAAAGGCACAGAAAGAACAAAATGACAAGGACGACGAAAGGCCTGAGAGTTCGAGAGCAAGTGAGGATCGTGGAAGAAAAGGCAAGATGAAAACAGGATTGGTTCCAGATTGTGTCGGTACCGATCCCAACATCATGGACGAGAGTACAAAACTTTGCCGAGCTTGGGGCAAAGTGAAAGACCAAAAGTAGAAAGAGAAAGAGCAACCCAGAAAAGAAGGATGCACCACTCTAGCTTACTCCTCGGGAGAGAGCTCGCTTCATCAGGGAGGGGAAGTGCTTTGGATGCGGGGAACATGGACATATCTTCGCGAAGTGCCCTAAAAAGGCACAGAAAGAACAAAATGACAAGGACGACGAAAGGCCTGAGAGTTCGAGAGCAACTGAGGATCGTGGAAGAAAAGGCAAGATGAAAACAAGATTGGTTCCAGATTGTGTTGGTACTGATCCCAACACCATGGACGAGAGTACAGAACTTTGCCGAGCTTGGCGCAAAGTAAAAGACCAGAAGGCCCTGATCTTCTTCGATGGAGGAGCCAAGGCCAACTTCATTTCACCGGAATTGGCGGCGCGGCTCGAGAAAACTCCCGATTGGATGGGACCACTTGCAGAGGCGGTTCTAGCGGCACCCGGCAGGGACGTAGCCATTACGTAATACCTGTCATTGGCAAACTTCGGTTGCATTGTCAGGGGTATTTGGGGCATGAGGACTTTTACATAATGCCTTTGGAAGGTTGTGATGTTCTCTTTGGAATTCCCTTGTACCACAAGAGCAACGCCATGGTAGATTAACGGGCGAGGTAAGCGACATTGACACAGAGAAGGGCATAACCATTGTACTTGACATTAAACTGAAGGGCGAGTCTGTCACTATTGTATCGGCTTCGGCCATTTCTAAATTAATGAAATTGAGTCTGTTTGTTTACTCAATCTTCATGAAAGAATAGAGTGATAAGGATAGGACAAATATGTCTAAACTTGATAAAGAATGCCAAGATTTTATCCACTCATACGCCGATTGCTTCTTAGAGGGCCTACCACGCGAGTTACCACCTGTTGCTAAATTGGCTTTATCAAATAGAAAAATAATTCAAAATGAATTATTGGATTTATAAGTGAGAAGGGTTTTCTCACTTGGAACACCAAGAAAAATAATTCTAAATGAATTATTGGAATTTTTAGTGAGAGGGTTTTTCTCACTAGAGGCATCCAAGTACAGAGTATTCCTAGTGCGTCATTCAAAGTAATGACGGGAGCATTGTGAACGGGAATATCTGTAAGGGCACCAGTAACGGGTACTTCTGATGCGTCACATCAGATGGGTGATAGGGAGCATCGGGAAGAAGTATCCGACTATCCGGGAACGGACATCTCTGATGCGTCATAGGATGGGTGACATAGAGCATCATGAAGGGGATTGTACCGTAAGTTTGATAGGAAAGGACTAGGTGATGGGTATTCCTGATGCGTCACAAGGTGGGTGACGGGTGCATCGGAAAGGGGATAACCATAGTCGAGAGGAAATCCGAATTGGAAAGAGGAATACATGTAAAGACGCAAGCACAAGAATAAAGATGGGTTCTTAGAAGCTTTTCTTAAAAAGCCGAAAATTTGAACGAGTTTTCCGGGAAGAGCAAACGCTTTCCCGCGAGGAATCTTTGTCTGCATTGCATTTGTGCATGTGGTTGCATCCAGGGACGCTTGGGAAGTGCTGTGAAAGCATTGTTTTTAACTTATAAGGTTTTATTGAGTTTTTGGGCAGATTCAGACTATTTTTAAAATACGTCGGCCGCCCCTTTAATAAGTGGGCAGCCATCCGATAAATAAAGCAACAGATCAGCCAACGTTTTCTCTTTCTCTTTTTCTGGCAGAACATCGGAAAAGAAAAAATATTGAAAAAAAAAAAACGATTGCGATCTCTATGCGAGCAGCTATTTGTGCCGTGGCGAAGAAGCTATAAAAGCACCACATGCCCTCACTGAAAGGGGGTTACCAACGCCAACAAGAGAAGACTCCGCCGCCAGAAGACGCGAGAGATCGCGCGAAACTACGAAGCACGGAAGTCGCTTTTCCCACGCAAGAGCGACATGTATCTATTGTGGATTCGCCATACGAATTGTTGTCGCGTGTTTGCGTGTGTGTTTGCAGGTACTTCATCGCGAAGGAGAAGTGAGAAGGCTTCGGCCTACGCTTGGGAATTCCGAGAACGGAATTCGGAAATTGTCTGTGGAGTTTCGACTCCGAGTTTCGGACAGAAAAAGGATTGAGAGCTCGTCTCTCGGATTTCCCTTACGGGAAGGAACGACCATCGAGTCAGAGATTTAGAACGGAGGGGTTTTCTCTGGTTCTTGTGCTTGTAAAAAGATTCTCCCTAATAAAGGATTCTCTTTAAGGGGGGGGACCAACCCATCTTCTTGTCCCCAATACTGTGTCGATCTTCTCCCTCTCTATCTCTCTCCCTTTATCTATTTCTCTCTATATACTCTGGCTTGAGTATTAAGTGATAAATTCTATTTATCCGAATGTAATTTTATATTGTTATGTGCTCCCGTTTGTGACACCACCTGCTCGTCTTGAAGGTCATACCATTGATTAGATATTTGGAAGCACACCACCGAATTGGCCACTTTACCGTGTGAGCCAAGCACAGAATGAAGAGATTATGAACCAAGTGAAAGACCTCTTGGAAAAGGGTCTTGTCCAGCATAGTACTTCACCGTATTGCTCTCCTGTGTTGGTTTTGAAGAAAGACGGATCTTGGAGAATGTGCATCAATTATAGAGCTCTCCACAAAATCACCATCAAGAACAGATTTCCGATTCCTAGGATCGATAATATACTCGACAAATTACAGGGATCCTTACTCCTGCGACATTTAACCGGATGATGGACAGGATTTCTCGAGAGTACAGGCTATTTGTTGGCACTTTCTTTGACGATATTATTTTTTTCTCCAAAAATGAGGCAGAACACATAGATTATCTGCTTCAGGTCTTTCAGGCATTACGAGATCACAAGTTAGTAATTAATTCAAAGAAAATTGAATTTTTCCTACGAGAGATACACTTTTTGGGACACCTTGTCTCAGCAACAGGAGTGCAAATGAATCGGGCCAAGATAGAGACTATCCGTGATTTACCCGATTTGAAGAATGTCCATGAATATAGAAGCTTCTTGGGATTCTGTTCGTACTACAGGGGCTCCATTCGAAAGTTTGCAGAGGTTGCTTCCCCTTTGCATATCTTGACACAGAAATGAGTCCCTTTCTCGTGGGGACCCACAGAGGTGACTGCCTTTCAGACATTGAAAGGGAAACTGACTACAGGACCAGTTTTGACTTTGTCGGACTTGCAGAAGTCATTTGAACTGTATTGTGATGCTTGTGGTCGTAGTCTGGGTGCGGTCCTAATGCAAGAAGGTTATGTCATTGCTTACGAGAGTCGACTGTTCTCACAGTCGGAAATGACAACACAGATTTATGAGAAGGAGCTTCTGGGGGTTATCCATGGTCTTACTCAGTGGCGACATTTACCTACTCGAAGCGGATTTTATTGTCTTTACAGACCATCAGAGTTTGCGCTACTTCTTGTCACAGAAGCAGCTATCGGAAAAGCAGATGCGGTGGGCAAACATCTTGTCACAATTTCACTTCCAGATTCTCCATGTGTAGAGACGGAAGAATGTGGTGATAGATGCTTTGCCTTGGAAGCCGTTGGTTCTGGCTATTTCTGCGATACATCATAGGAGCTTTGAGGATATGGTCGACCGGTATGCCATAGTTACAGATTTTGCAGACGTTTTCACACGGATACGGGATGGGGAGACAGTAGCTGGATATTCCATTCGGGATGGCTACTTGATGAGAAAAACCATGTTGTGCGTTACACAGCCGTTGTGGGAAAAGGTTATGACCGAATGCCAGTGTCCCTTTTATGGGTCACCGCGGCATTGCTATCACCATGAAAGGGATAGAGAGATACTTCTTTTGGCCGAGACGCAAAAAGGATGTGGAAGAGTTTGTGCGCAGTTGCTTGGTATGCCAGAAGGTCAAGTTTAACAGGCATAAATCTCGTCATCGTTCCACCCGCAGACTGACGGGCAATCTGAGATTGCCAATTCAGTGGTTCTACATTTATTGAAGTCTTCTATCTCGGATCAGAAGACTCAATGGGAAAAGTACCTACCTTTGGTGGAATTTGCCTATAATAACACAATACACTCTTAGACGGGGAAGGCGCCATTTGAGATTGTTGAAGGTGCTGCGAAGGTTCCACCCTTCCTAAGCACGGAAGATGAATATACGCGAGACTTAGATACGGCTTTTGCCAAGGTTCGCGAGGCTTTGCAGAAATCTCAAGAACGATAGAAATAGGTAGCGGATCGCCATTGTCGCGACTTGAAATTGAAGGAGGATAATTGGGTGCTCTTACGTTTTGAGAAGGCACGCTTGAGAAAGAAAAAAAGAAAGAAGAGGCTTTTTCCAAAGCTTAGTATGCGATACTACGGACCTTTCCAAGTCTCTGAAAAGATAAATGATGTCTCCTTCCGACTGAAGCTACCTGACACTTGGAGGATTCACAATGCATTTCATGTGAGTCTCTTGAAACCTTTTATAGGTGATGTGCCTGATGATGGGGAGCGTGATGAGCAACCCAAAGTGGAAGAAAACGAGGAGAGCCTTGTTCTTGAACAGATTTTGGCACATAAGGATACGAAGAATAAAGGTAAAGTCCGAAGGCGGTTCTTGGTTAAGTTCAAGCACTATCCTGCATTAAATGCAAAGTGGATGGAGGAGGAGGATCTGGTAGATACTCCTCAGATTGTGAAACTTTACCTCGATGCCTTTGGTTTAGCATCGTCTACTCCAAATGGAACCCAGAATTCAGCTTGGCCGGAGATCTGGTGCAGTGGGATGCACAAGAGGGGAGTTACTCCGCTCCTTTGTCAACAGATGCCTCGATTTTGATACTAGAGTCACTGATGTCTCTTTGAGTTTCAGGGATACTGAGAGCTGACAGTATTCTGTTGTATTGACTTTATGAAATGGAATTCTTGAATATGATACCGATTTGTTCTTGACTTCTTTTTAAGTGCAGGAATTGATAGACGAAATGATTGCAGCATTTTCGTCTACTTGATCTCGAATAGACATGGTTGCAATAGGGGTTAGTCAATCGGACATCGATGAGGTCCCGACTGGATCTAGATGCGATTGCTAGCTACATTGCCGATAAATCATGCTCTAAGATCCGAATGAATGTTGAATGTCAAGTGATGTGTAGTGATGTCGTTGGATGTGACTGTCAATTGGTACAGTGCTAGATGTGTGTTCCTAGTACGTAGGTACTAACAGTCAGTGTCTGCTAAGACGGTTTATGGCCTCTGTCTGTTTTGCAGGCGTAATCGAGGGCGATTACAATGCTTTCAAGAGGGGGGTATGTCACAAAGTGATGACGTGGTTGCCCAAGTGCTAGGGTTTGAATGACATGAATGCCCGTCTGCAGAAACCCTAAAAACTTGCAAACCCTAATTCTGGAAACCCTAACCCTAAAACCTGCAAACCCTAATTTTGCTCTAAAAAACCCTAAAACTGTAGAAATCGTAACCCTAACCCTAACCCTAAAGGCAACAGGGAGATTCCAAAAAATGCACAGACAGAATGACGTGGCACCGTACGACAGAATCCCGGAATTTGCGGCGCATATTGCGGAACTGTCGTAGAGTTGCTTTTGTGTGAGATTTCTCTTGCGGCAACTTTTTGTTACGCTGGGACTACTTTATTTTATTAAAAGTTGAGAATTGCTTTATTTTGGAAGCTCAAGGGAGAGCTTGGGAGAGGAAAGATTTATTTTAAGCTTTTGGGGCTCTGCTTTTGGCATCCCTTGTAAACAGATAAATGGAGAGCATCTGGACGCAGAGTCTTAGAGTGAGACCCAACCACTCTTGTACTTTGAACTTTGATTAATACAAAAAGAAATACTGAAAGGGGCGCCGGTCTTTGGGGCCAATATCTCTAGGCATGGAACTCCGTCGGGCCAGTGTAAATGTATTGTGAAATGTGAACTGTTTTGAAGTGGTTATTTGGTGTTGTGGTGGTCGATTCTGGACTTGGAGTGTCCAAGTTTGTTACAGCCAAAGCGAACTTTATCACGCCAAAATTAGCTATGAAGCTGGGCATCAAAGCTGAAGAGATGGGGTACACTACACGGTCTACGAATAGACTCACAAAAGTGCTAGATCACTTCTAAATCTAGACTGACTGGACTGACTGAACCCTTGTCGTGCTGTAGCTTGTCCACGGACACATAGGGTTGGATGTGTCACGTGACAATTAGAGTCACCAAATGTATTGCAGCTCTACCTTGAAGCCTTTGGTTTACCACCTACGTATTCTCCAACTCACGAAGAGCAAAGGTCAAAAGGAAAGAGACTTACGCTATAGGGGGGTGATCCAGGAGCTAGCACTTCTCATGTATCTATGGATATAGTGCAATAGAAGTGTACCCTGCTTGGCAATTTCCCATGGGGAATAAAAGTTTTGTCCAAAAGTTTGTTCAGTGCTATAGAGGTAAGTATGTCTTGTGAGTTGTCAAGAGTACAATAATTGCTTCTAAGGAGTACATGTTGATGCATTTTTAAACCGTTGATCCAGTGGCACAGTATAAAAGCTATCCACTATGTCAATGGAACAGTCTCAGAGGTAGACCATACATGAGTTAACAAGTGTTGAATATAGAAGAGTGTTAAGTACGAGCATGTATGTCTCGTACCATGTCGACATAAAGGTTGTTAGCCGTGATACGGTGTCCATGAAGTGCTGTACACACTAATGGATTGATATTCATGCAAACGAGGACGTTCGCGATTTCAAGAGGGGGGTGTATCACGAGTCTGTGGCAACTTTACTTGTTGATTTCTTTTTGGGGGAATTTTATTTGACTTGTTTTAAAGCACCCCTCTCGAAATGGCAATGCCTGAGTTGCATGGTGTGAGGCGGACTGTGAGAGTCTAGGCCGGACGGCCAATGAGCACTAAAGTTGGACAAATGGACTAAGGTTAGCCACGGTGGGGCTACGAATGTAAATCACCTGATAGCTGGCCTACATTGCATTTTTCGATGTGGTTACAGTGGTGATTGATAGTCAGATGACTAGTGTGAGTGCCGTGGAAGCATCTCCTAAAATTTAGGGAACTGCTATTTTGGACCTGAAAAATGTGTTCGCGTCATTAGCTCCGGAATGACAAGGGGAACATTTTATTGCTCTGCTGCCAAGTCAACTGACGCACCAATTGAGGCATTTTTAGCCAAGTTGGCCAAAGTCGGAAACTGGGCGAGGTGTCACTTTGTGAGCACATCTGCCACTCTGGGCGAGTCTACCAGAGAAAGGGGGCCCCATTTTCAGCTGCAGACGGATTGCAACAGGTGCAAGAGCTATGGAGTGCTTCCTTTCCCTCTTATGTACAGTGCGGTGCCAGGAGTGATGCCCTGCACGCTACGCACTACTCTCTCTCCCCCCTATGAGCAATTATGTTGTGCCCCTCAAGTGGGCTTCTCATTTGACCAATGTACAATTGTGTGGGTTCATGCGCGATTGCCGAGGCAAGAGCCTTTTGTACAGTTACTGGATTAGCTAGTGGCTAATCCCCCGTAGATACAGGTGAATTCGGAGAGGTTTCACGTGCGAAATCTTGTCCGATTCAAAGGACAAGTAGCCCTACAATTGCGAGAGCTCGAGGACTTGCTACGGATGCGACCGGCACGCGAAACGGAGCCCGAAACAGGGAATTACAGCCTGCTGTGTATTTTTTGCAGGTTTAGGGTTTCGGCCCTAAACGATCCCTAATACCCCGAGGAGGTTCACGGACGCGAAGGGGCCGTTGTAGAGGTGATTTGGCGCATTTTTGGGGCAGAAAACAGAGAATTCAGCGTGCTGCAGATTCTTGCCAGGTTTTGCAAAGTGACTGTATGCGTCGGAAAAGTCATCTATTGCGTGGGGATACTGACTGTGAAGAGTCCTAGTACAGTTATGCTACCGAAATCCGGCCAGAACAGATGGAATCCAGCCTAGATTGTGCAGGACAGCTTGTAGGAAATCACAGGTTTTATTCCCTCTATTAAAGAATAAAGAAATACCGAAAGGGGCGCCAACCTTGGGGCCTACAGGTGTCTCTGTCTGCCTGGGAGCATTCTAGCTTCCTGGCCGTGCTTTTGTTTTGAAGTGTAATTCCAGTCTCAGTTATAGGTTCCTTTTAAGTCATTGCTTTGTGTCGTAAAGTCAAGTGTTAAAGATCGGGTGAAAGCTAACGTCTACCGCCCTACGGGCTGGTTTCAACTCCTCTTGCTTCACCCCTCTACACCACTACTTGTGCTTGGCTCCCACATCACATCTGTTCTTCAGACGTGAGCCATCAGCTCTTTCCCGCACACCACCCATACAGGCCACACACCCCCCCAGGGACCACCATGCCACATAACCGTTGGTACGATGATGAGTGCAGAGACCTCTACCGCCGGCTGTGTAATGGACTCATGGAGAGACTAGTAATCGAGAGGCGAGATACCAAATGAAGACACTCACACGCCGAAAGCGGAGAGCTTTTGAGGAAGCATAGGAGCTAGAGCTATACCACCTGTTCATGAGCATGGAGAGTGCCACAACATGGCACACCCTGCAGGAGCCATGAACGGCTACCCCCATTGAGGATCCAGAGGTATGGCACAACTACACAGAGAAACTCTGAGGTGCCGAACCAGCCTCCGATTCTACAACCTCCTGATCCTCGACCCACGAGCTCCTCCTCCTTCACAACGAAGATGGTTAAGAAGGCCATCCACCGACTACAACACCGTCGATCATCAGACCATAAATGCTTACTAAGTGAGCACCTCATTTACGCAGCCGCCACGATAGCCATGCTGATCACTCATGCATTTAACCGGGCTATAGGGGAGGGCTTCCCATAGGAGTAGACCAAGCACACCATTGTGCCGATCCACAAGTTTGGAGACACTTTGGACCCAGGGAATTACAGGACTATCATGATCGGCCATACAATGGCCAAACTATATGGCGCAATTCTTGAGGTTGAGCTTAGTTCTTACGGGTAGGTAGGCTAAGGGCCTAAGGGCTCCTAGCCATGCACGGTTCAGGCGGACCTTCTTTAATATTGACCACATCTTCGTTCTGCGCTGCCTCATTGATGGGGGCAAAGATACGGAAGAAGAGGCTTTACTGTTGCTTTGTGGATTTCCGCAAAGCGTTCGACACCGTTTCACGAGAGAGGCTCCTTGGACAACTCCAGAACTTGGCGATACGCTCAGAGATGATATGGGCCATCTATTATCTCTATGAGAGAGTGACCGGGAGAGTTTGCTTCCATGTGGTATGTCAGAGTCTATTGCTAGCACTATCGGTGTTAAGCAAGGATGCCGCCTCTCCCCAACCCTCTTCGGACTCTACATCGACGAGATCTAGAGCGGGAGGGACATGAGCGGACCTGTCAGGTACTGCAATCCACATCATGCTATATGCTGATGACATTGTACCGATTTTAGAGTCACCAAAGCGCCTACAAAGCCATCTGAGAGCTTTGGATGAGTTTTGTACAGAGAGGGGACTCATAGTGAATCTTGGGAAAACCAAGATCATGATCTTCCACTCCTCCGGAGCAGCTGAACGAGCAGGAAGACCAGTCGAGGTGGTCACCTTTTACATCTCTCCAACCCTCTTCAGACTCTACATCGACGAGATCGCCGACTACATCCTACGAGTGGGAGGGACAGGAGCGGACCTATCAGGTACTACAGTCCACATCATGCTATATGCTGATGACATTGTACCAATTTTAGAGTCTTCAGAGGGCCTACAGAGCCATCTGAGAGCTTTGGATGAGTTTTGTACAGAGAAGGACTCACAGTGAATCTTGGGAAAACCAAGATCATGATCTTCCACTCCTCTGGAGCAGCTCGACGAGCAGCCACATTTATAGTAGCAGGAAGACCAATCGAGGTGGCCACCTCCTACATCTACCCCGGAGTCACATTCACCAGCAGACAGGGGCCCTTCTCCATGGCTCAGGCCACCACTGACAAACTCACCAGAGGATATGCAGCACTGCAACACTGGCCATGCTAGAGTGGAAATGCTGTCACAAACTGATGACGTTGCATTACTATAAAATTGTTCCAACTTATGAACAACTGCTGAGGGGCCAAAAAAGGGAGGCTTTAAAATTGAGCGTAAGAATCTTCTGACCTAGTTGCTATACGGATGGTTGCGATTTACATGACAGCTGTACGGACTTTCGCAAAACGCGCTCGTTGCTGACGTAGCGTGACTGTATGGATTTCTGTCACGAGGACGTGGCAATTGTTAACTATGTCATGAGGACGTGGCAACTGCTAACCTTAGTTGTTGGTTTCTTTCCAATGATTTTTGTTTCTCTTTTGAGACTGAAAAACACAGCTTTATTGTTTTTTGTTGGATTTCTCTATTTTTAAGTCTCATTATCAATCAAAATGATGAAAAATAACCAAAAAGGACTATTTTTTGATGTCTTTTGGATAGTATATAATACACTATTTACACTCATTGGGAAGATATTATTAGTGAATTTTCCCTTGATGATGAATTATAAGGGCATTATTAGGTAATTTTGCAAAAAATCACACGTTAACATCGAACCTTTTCCTCCCTCTTCAAACATTGCCTTTAATTACTTAGTGCCCTCTTTTTGAAGTTGCAAATGGTCGGACATTGTATGGCCAATATGAACGGTAATTTCACCTGCAGACGAGAAGTTGGTCGGCATTGGAACTCGTATAGTAAAAGGATGTCTAGGCTCAATTAAGATCATGTAGGTCTCCCCGTCGCACTTAGCAAGTTGGTGGATACTAGGAAGTGAACTCAATAAAGTCATAGAGTTAAGGTGGGATCACTAACAGAAAGTGTCACCAGCGTGTGACTACTATCTATCCTTTTTGTTGATTTCTTTCTAATTATCTATTTACTTTCACTTTTTGGAAACACCCCTCGGGAAATCTAACTGCCCTGCATTGCATAGCTAGTGTGGAACTGTCCAAAGGGAGTCCAGGCCTGAGGGCAAGAGAGCACTAAGGTTGGACAAGGACTATGGTTAGCCAAGTGGGGTCATTGACTAGCCAAAGTGGAATCCTTTGCTACAGAGGCTACATTTCAGTTCTGGATGTGGCCGCAGTGTACAAAGAGGGTCGGATGACCTAGACAGATACAATGGCAGTATCTCCTAAAATTTAGGGAACTGCTATTTTGGGACCTGAAAATGCGTTGGCGTCATTACCTCCGGAATGACAAGGGGAACATTTTCTGACTCTGCCGTGAAGTCAACTGGGCAGTCGGTTGGGAGATTTTTAGGCGGCAACCCCGAAACGGGAAAATGCTTGTAAATGTGTCAAGTGGCACCTTCTGATGCACTTGCCTCATGCAACAAGAGTTGGTGCTGAATTTAGGAGGGGGAGAGCCTCATTTTCAGTTTTGTCACAGGTTAAGAGCTATGGAGTGCTTGCTTTCCCTCTTATGCACAGTGCGGTGCCAGGAGTGATGCCCTGCACACTACGCACTGCCCTCTCTCTCCCCTTTGGCAGTATGTTATGCCCCTCTAGTGGGCTCTTCATTTGACCAATGTACAGTTGTGTGGGTTCATGCGCGATTGCCGAGGCAAGAGCCTCTTGCACAGGTACTGGATTAGCTAGCGGCTAATCCCCCCGCAGGTACATGTGAATTCGGAGAGGTTTCACGCCAGAAATCTCGTCCGATTCAAAGGGCAAGTAGCCCTACAGGTGCGGGAGCTCGAGGACTTGCTACGGATGCGACCGGCACGCGAAACGGAGCCCAAAACAGTAAATTACAGCCTGCTGTGTATTTTTGCAGGTTTAGGGTTTTGGCCCTAAACGGACCCTAATACCCCCAGGAGGTTCGGGGACGTAAGGGGACCGTTGTACAGGTGATCTGGCGCATTTTCAGGGCTGAAAACAGAGAATTCAGCGTGCTGCAGATTCTCGCCAGGTTTTGCAAAGTGCCCGTATGCGTCGGGAAAGTCAGTCAATGCGTGGAATTACTGACTGTGAAGGGTTCTAGTACAGTTATGTTGCCGAAATCGGGCTGGAACAGTTTGTGCGGGGCAGCTTGTAGGGATCCACAGCATTTATTCCCTCTTTTGAACAATAAAGAAATACCGAACGGGGCGCCTAAGTTAGGGGCCAATCTGATGTTGGTCTTCTCATACAGGTGCATTCTAGCATCTGTATCCCATTCCCCTCTCTTGTGTCACTATAGCGCAGGTAAAATAGACGACTAATAATGGGTGAAAGCTAAATCAAGGTTTAAAGTAAAGTCTACCGCCCTTTTTGGATTTAACAGGCCAGTTCCAGAAAGTAGCTGACAGTTGGGCCACATTGCACTTTTGAATGCAGCTCCAATGAGGATAGATGGCCAGATGACCACTGGGAACCCAACGGAAGCAGGGGCGCCAATTTTGGGGCCTACAGGTTTTCGGCATCTGCTCGGAGCATTGTAGCTTCCGAGTCGTGTGTGTGCTTAAGTATTAATGCAAGTTCCCTTTGCAAAGTACTCTCTCTCTCTCTCTCTCTCTCTCTCTCTCTCTCTCTCTCTCTCTCTCTCTCTCTCTGTGTGTCTAAAGTAAAGTAAAGAATTTCGGGTGAAAGCCAAAAGCCCATCGCCCCACGGGTTGGTTTCAATGTCTAGGCTCAGTTCAAGATCATGTAGGTCTCCCCATCGCACTTAGCAAGTTGGTGGATACTAGGAAGTGAACTCAATAAAGGCATAGTGCCAAGGTGGGGTCACCAAGAGAAAGTACCTTATAGCTTGGCCACATTGCATTTTTTAATGGGGTCCCAATGGGGATAGATGGTCAGATGACCAGTGGGAGTCCAACGGAAGCATCTCCTAAAATTTAGGGAAATGCTATTTTGGGCCACGAAATCTGTTCGCGTCATTACCTCTGGAATGACAAGGGGAACATTTTAGAACTCTATTGCAAAGTCAACTGGGCAACCAGCTGGGGGATTTTTAACCAGGAAGCCCAAAACAGGAAAATGCTTGTAAATGTGTCAAGTGGCACTGCCGGGTGCACTTTCCTCATGCTAAAAGCTGGGTGCTTGATTTCTAGCTGAGAGAGAGCTCATGCGCAACCTGTCACAGGTTAAGAGCTATTGACTGCAAGCTTGCCTTCTCATGTACAGTGTGGTGCAAGAAGTTGTGTCCTGCACACGTCACACTGCTCTCTCTCTCTCCCCTACGTGCAGTAATGTGATGCTCCACAAGAGGGCTCTTCATTTGACTCATGTACAACTGTGTGCTTACATGCGTTTTTGCTGAGGCAACAGCCTCTCTGAGCAGGAACATGACTAGCTAACTGCTACTCCAAAAGCAGGCAACGGTGAGGGTGATAACCTCACCGTATAGGTGCGTTTTCGGCGTTGGTTGTGCTGAATTTTGACTGTTTCTCAGCCATACAGATGGCAGAACTATTGGGAACAATGCCCCACTGCTAGAGGCCAGTTCATGGACTTTTTAGGGCTGAAAACATGGCAAAAACCAGTACAGCGTGCTGAATTTGCTGTTTTTGGGCAGAAACTAGAGGGTTGATGTCAGTGGAAGCGAGTTCTAACAGGGGAATTGGTTTCGGGCAAGTTTTGGGGTTGTTATGTTGTCGAAATTTTGTCAAAATAGGTGGTATCTAGCTGGATACACGTAAAGCATTCCCAGGACTCTTCTTTATAATCTCCCGTCTTAAAGTATAAAGAAATACCGAAAGGGGTGCCAATTTTGGGGCCTACAGGTTGTCGGCGTCTGCTCGGAGCATTCTAGCTTCCGAGCCGTGTGTGTGTTTTAAGTGTTAAGTCTCGTCGCAGGTTACCTTTGCAAATTACTATGTGTGTGTGTGTCTAAAGTAAAGTAAAGAATTTCAAGTGAAGCCAAAGTCTACCGTTCTACGGGCCGGTTTCAATCTCCGCAATTTTCGCTGACTACTTTTGTTGGCAGATTTTAGCAAGTTGCTTTTGGGAAGCTTGCTTTTGAGTTTAATGCTTTTGGGGCTCTACTTTTACCATCCCTTGTAACCTTTATAAGTGACTCAAGGGGCTCACTTCTCAAAGCATCTGGACGCAGAGTCTCGTGGGCAGTTGTACTTTGCTCAAAGATTAATATAAAAGAAATACGGAAAGGGGTGTTGTCACAAAGTGATGACGTGTCTACCCGAGAGCATGTGGGAACCTTGACTGTTGCTGAAAATCCTAATTCTAGAAACCCTAACCCTCAAACCTACAAAGCCTAAAATTTGCCAGAATTCCTAACCCTAACCCTAACCCTAACCCTAAAATCTGCCATAAACCCTAACCCTAGCCCTAGGGCAGCAGGCTGAAACTCCCGGAAAATGCGTTGGCCTGCTGACGTGGCACCGTACGGCAATTTGCAGCAGTTGCTTTATTTTCTCTACGCAATTGCCAGGAGAGAGAGAAAGAATTTCATTGCTTTTATTTTATTGAAAGCTCTACAGGGAGAGCTTGTGAGAGAAAAGAGTTTTGCTTTATTTTTTTAAGCTTTTGGGGCTCTGCTTTTGGCATTCCTTGTAAACAAACAATAAGCGGTGAGGGCTTACACTTGTAGAGCATCTGGACGCAGAGTCTGAGAGTGAGAACCCGACCCACTCTTGTACTTTGAATTGATTAATACATAAAGATGTACCGAAAGGGGCGCCAGTCTTTGGGGCGCCAGTCTTTGGGGCCAATATCTCTAGGCACGGAACTCCGCCGGGCCAGTGCAAATCTATTGTGAACTGTGAATTGTTTTGAAGTGGTTATTTATTGCTGCTGTGAATGATTCTTGACTTGGAGTGTCCAAGTCTGTTACAGTGGTATCATCTGCTTCAGGTGTTTCAGGCATTAGGAGATCACAAGTTAGTGATTAATGCAAAGAAAAGTGAATTTTTCCTACTAAAGATACACTTTTTGGGACACATTGTCTCAGTAGTAGGATTGCAAATGGATCCGGCGAAGATAGAGACTATACGTGATTGGCCCAATTTGAAGAATATCCATGAAGTTAGAAGCTTCTTGGGACTGTGTTCTTTCTACAGGCAGTTCATTCGAAAGTTTGCAGAGGTTGCTTCCCCTTTGCATATCTTGGCACAGAAAGGAGTCCCTTTCTCGTGGGGAGCCACAGAGGTGACATTTAAAGAGAAATTGACTACGGGACCAGTTTTGACTTTGCCAGACTTACAAAAGCCATTTGAAGTATATTGTGATGCTTGTGGTCGTAGTCTGGGTGCGGTCTTAATGCAAGAAGGCCATGTCATTGCTTACGAGAGTCGATTGTTCTCAACGCCGGAGATGACAGTACAGATTTATGAGAAAGAGCTTTTGGCAGTTATCCATGCTCTTACCCAGTGGCGGCATTACCTACTCGGAGCGGATTTTACTGTCTTTATAGACCATCAGAGTTTGCGCTACTTCTTGTCACAGAAGCAGCTTTTGGAAAAGCAGATGCGGTGGACGAACATCTTGTCACAGTTTCACTTTCAGATTGTCCATGTGCAGAGATAGAAGAATGTGGTGGCAGATGCTTTGTCTCGGAAGCCGTTGGTTCTGACTATTTCCGCGGTACATTATAGGAGCTTCGAGGATATGGTCGACTAGTATGCAGATTTTGCAGGCGTTTTCATACGGATACGGGATGGGAGACAGTAGCGGGATATTCCATTCGGGATGGCTACTTGATGAGAAAAACCATGTTGTGCGTTACACAGCCGTTGAGAGAAAAGGTTATGACTGAATGCCACTTTCCACCTTTTACGGGTCACTGCGGTATTGCTACCACCATGAAAGGGGTAGAGAGATGAAAGGGGTAGAGAGATACTTCTTTTGGCCGAGACTCAAAAAGGATGTGGAAGAGTTTGTGCGCAGTTGCTTAGTATGCCAGAAGGTCAAGCTTGACAGGCATAAAGCACAGGGATGGTTACAGCCTTTACCCATACCCACCTGCCCCTGGGAAAGTATCGCATTACATGGCATGCCTGAGACGATTGTTTGCAACAGGGACCCTAGATTTACGAGTTTGTTTTGGAAGGCAATTTGGGAGAACGTTGGCACGCGGTTGCAGTTCTCATCATCGTTCCACCCGCAAACTGACGGGCAATCTGAGATTGCCAATTCAGTGTTTCTAGATTTATTGAAGTCTTATATCTCCGATTAGAAGACTCAATGGGAAAAGTACTTACCTTTGGTGGAATTTGCCTACAATAACACGATACACTCTTCGACAGGGAAGGCGCCATTTGAGATTGTTGAAGGTGCTGCGAAGGTTCCACCCTTCCTAAGCACGAAAGATAAGATTTTTGAAGCGGATGAATGTACTCGAGACTTAGATACGGCTTTTGCCAAGGTTCGCGAGGCTTTGCAAAAATCTCAAGAACGACAGAAAAAGGCAGCGGATCGCCATCATCGTGACTTGAAATTGAAGGAGGATGATTGGGTGCTCTTACGTTTTGAGAAGGCACGCGTGAGAAAGAAAAAGGGAAAGGAGAGGCTTTTTCCAAAGCTTAGTATGCAATACTACGGACCTTTCCAAGTCACTGAAAAGATAAATGATGTCTCCTTCCGACTGAAATTGCCTGATACTTGGAGGATTCACAATGCATTTCATGTGAGTCTTTTGAAACCTTTCAAAGGTGATGTGCCTGATGATGGGGAGCTTGATGAGCAACCCAAAGTGGAAGAAAACGAGGAGATTCTTGTTCCTGGACAGATTTTGGCACATAAGGATACGAAGAATAAAGGTAAAGTCGGAAGACGGTTCTTGGTTAAGTTCAAGAACTATCCTGCATTAGATGCGAAGTGGATGGAGGAGGAGGACCTGGCAGATACTCTTCTGATTGTGAAACTTACCTCGATGCTTTTGGTTTAGCATAGTCTACTCCAAATGGAACCCTGAATTCAGCTTGGCCGGAGATCTGGTGCAGTGGGATGCACAAGAGGGGAGTCACTCCGCTTCTTTGTCAGCAGATGCCTTGATTTAGATACTAGAGTCACTGATGTCTCTTTGAGCTTCAGCGATATTGAAAGTTGACAGTATTTTGCTGTATGACTTTATGAAATGGAATTCTTGATTATGATACTGATTTGTTCTTGACTTCTTTTAAGTGTAGGAACTGATAGACAAGATGACTGCAGCATTTTGGTCTGATTGATCTCGAATAGACATGGTTGCAATAGGGGTTGGTCAATCGGACATCGATGAGGCCCCGATTGGATCTAGATGCGATTGCTAGCTACATTGCCGATAAATCATGGTCTAAGATCCGAATGAATGTTGAATGTCATGTGATGTCGTGTGATGTGAGTGTCGATTGGTACATGTGCTAGATGTGTGTTCGTAGTACGTAGGTACTAACAGTCAGTGTCTGTTAAGACGGGTAATGGCCTCTGTCTGTTTTGCAAGCGTAATCGAGGGCCTTTGTCTGTCTGAGAGCACGTGGGAACCCTGATTGTTGCTGAAAACCCTAATTTTGAAAACCCTAACCCTAAAACCTGCAAACCCTAAAATCTGTTAGAGACCCAAATCCTAACCCTAAAATCTGCCATAAACCCTAACCCTAACCCTAGGGCAGCAGGCTGAAACTCCCGGAAAATTCATTGGCCTGTTGAGGTGGCACCGTACGGCAGTTTGGGGAAGTTTTTCAGCTTTTTGCGGCAGTTGCTTTATTTTCTCTACGCAATTGCCAGGAGAGAGAGAGAGGGAGAATTACATTGCTTTTATTTTATTAAAAGCTCTACAAGGAGAGCTTGTGAGAGAAAAGAGTTTTGCTTTATTTTTTTAAGCTTTTGGGGCTCTGCTTTTGGCATCCCTTGTAAACAATAAATAAGCGGTGAGGGCTCACACTGTGCAAAGGATCTGGATGCAGAGTCTGAGAGTGAGAACCCGACCCACTCTTGTACTTTGAACTGATTAATACATAAAGAAATACCGAAAGGGGCGCCAGTCTTTGGGGCCAATATCTCTAGGCACAGAACTCCGCCGGGCTAGTGCAAATCTATTGTGAACTGTGAATTGTTTTGAAGTGGTTATTTGGTGCTGTTGTGATTGATTCTTGACTCTCTCTCTCTCTCTCTCTCTCTCTCTCTCTCTCACACACACACGCACACACACGCACACGCCTGCACACACATTCACTCCGCACACGCGCGCGCACACAGGCACGCACGCGCGCGCACGCACACACCCGTAAGTGAATGTACAAATGAGAAAGACGGTACTTATCTGCATTCATTGCAATAGAATTTGTATGGAGGGTTGTCGGTGCGCATCTGCCATACTCTAGGGGGTTAATTGTTTTCTTTTTAGGTGATTCTGTTTTCTCTCCATTTCAGAAAGAAGTTGGTCCCAGAAGGAGGTGCAAGTGAAGTACGAGAAGCTCGAAAACCAAAGCTTAAAATCGCTCGGGCAAAACAAGGTGTAAGTACACCAGATGGCCAATCAACACCTTCAGAGCAAGCAAGTCTAGGGGAAAATGTTCCATCTGGGCAGCTGGTCCCCTTGCCTACTCAACCACCACAGTATACGGTACTCTGTTGATCTGCAATCAGGAGTGTATTTTTTTTAGTGGTGCAATATCCAAAGTTTTGTGTTGTTGCAGCAACCTCATTGGCAACAGCATCAAATGTCACAAGCACAACCACAACAGTCTCTACAACCATATGTGCAACATAGGCAGCCACAACCACAACCACAACCACAACAAACACAAGCACAAGCACAGCCTCAGCTGCAACAACACTCATATCCACAACAACAGCACCAACAATACCTTCAGTGGCAACAGCAACACCATTTCCATTACCCTCTACCACAACAGATGCGCAATCCTCCAGGAGTTCATCCTCAACAAAGAGCACCTCCTAATGCTGCAACCACAACTACATTACAACCTGATCCCAGGCATTATATGCCCTCTGGTTATGTAGGCCTGCCACTATCTTCAGATGGTAGCTCCCATCATCTACCGCCTGGTCCGGCTGGCTCGTTCCCACCTCACTCCTTACCCTCTCAAGGTAGGTTCCTTTCTATACAGTACATTTTCATGATTTTTCATTTTCATAATTTTCTCTTATTTAGTCATCCGTTTTATCATCCTGAACCATTTTGATGCACGATAAAGCAGGTATTCAAGGACCAAGAGAGCAGTCCATACAGCAAACAGAGAAGCAGTGATACTTAAAGAGGCTTTTTTTCTGACCGGCCAAATCTTCAACAGCCTATGCTTACTCATCTTGGACGCTTTTTATCTTTGTGAAACATGCCACTTATCTATCTGAAAGAAATTATTTTGGAGATTTGGGCTACAGAAATTATTTTGTTGGTGCATGTTGAAGGCATGATGAGAGTTTTTGCTGAAACATGCGGTTGTTTGGTGCCGATAGTAGTGCAAGGATTGGTGACATAGCACGTACTTTGCGATGTACTATCGGGCTGGTAATGTACTCTGTATTGTGCCTTTTGTCGCCTAATTTTTGACTCATATGAAGGTGGTTTACATGGCTATGGAAGTTAATAGAACTTAATGATGTGAAAGGAAAACTGTCATTTTTGAGCCTAGATCTGTTACCAGAAGCCTTCCAACTTGAAATCTCTTTGAAATGGTGCATGTTTGAGATGTGAGTCTTCAACTTTGAAACTTGTGCTCTCCAATAATTTCCAATATATTAATGCCTCAAATGTGTTGTTTTCAAGGATTCAGCAAACTGTTTATTACAATCAATGTGTGTGTTCAATAAGCTGCTTATTCTCCCGTGAGTAAAAGATGTGGCTAAGCACTTACAGGTCCCAGGTTTAATACTTGTCATATAACATGAATGGCAAGGCACATTTTCTTGCGTGGAGCTTTGTATTGTCACGAGTGGAAGAACGCTGCTAGCTTGTCTTGTGTTGTAGGGTTTTTTTGGATTTTGAGTAGGATTCCCCTACTGAGATCTATGAGCCCAATCATATGGTGATGCTGAAGGGGGGTTTGCATGCGGCACCTCTGCTCTATGGTAAATACCTCAGGTCGCATCGAAATCTGTATGTGGGGCCATTTTGTTGCAAACAACTATAAGCACCCTTGTGCTCTCACTCCATTTCCAGCACTCTCTCTGGGCACATGCAGCTTGAAGTTGTAGGGTTTCTAGCTTCTTGTAAATTCTGTCAATGATGGCTCTACCTTCTTGTAGAATGGGTGAAATTTGGAGAACTAGTCTTCAGTGTAAGATATAGTACGTTGGTTGGCAGACCTTGGTATGTTGCATGCCTTTCGCTAAGGAATCTAATATATTTTGTTCAACCCCTCCCTCTTCCCAAGCCCTTCCCAAAAAAAATAAAAAACAAAGAGGAAGGTAGAAGTTGGCCATGTCTCACGGAGGAATGAATCATTTTTCTTAAGCACAAAGTTATGAAGGGGACAATTGCTTAGCATGTAATTCATGTAGAGGCTTTGAGCTGTTAGCTTTTTATGTTAGTAGGGTTGTGTGAGATCTTATACCGGGTGGCCTTTGCCCTCATTGTTCAGCCACATTCGAGCCTATTGTAGCAAGCATTAGCTCAACACTTTCTATAAATCAGAGATTACTTTTCTCTCTAAATTTCACCCAAGTAATTTCTATTTTATGAAAATCTTTGTTTTCCTTACATGCATGATATTTTGAGGGATCACAGCAAGTAACTACATATAGAGTTTTTAAATCACCACAAAGGACTTAGGCAAATACATAAGATAAATACCTTTCTAGCATGTGATACTAATACATTCTACACAAGAAATAAAAAGTGAATTTTCCAATACGGTTGAAGATTCCATATAAGGGAAACATAACACATCATTATATCTCAAGATAAGTAGAGAAGGTCAAGATAAGATGTAAAAATATAGAGATGTGTTGTATCATCATTCACATAATCTCAGAGGTAAATATCTATTTCATACAATGTTTAGGATGAATTCGAAAAATGTACCCTAGTAACATCTTTCAGTCGGATATGACGATTTTTTTGAGCACTATGGGGGCTGTTTGTCATTCTTATTGGTGTAGTTTAATTCAATGGGCCGAATGATCTCTACAGATTTGGAGTGTTTCCAATGTCATAAAAGTTTACTAGATCATTTTTTTAAATATAATTGAGTTTTCTATGATCATTTTTTAAAATATAATTGAGATTTTATGTGTGCATTTTCTTTTAAAGAGTAGTGTCCTCATGTCTATTTTGATAAATATAGCCTTTTTGCATCTCTAACTATAGGACTGTTGAATATCTTATGAACAGCCTAATATTAACACTAAAAAAATTACCGTCTCTCTCTCTCTCTCTCTCTCTCTCTCTCTCTCTCTCTCCCCCCCCCCCCCCCCCCCCCCCCTTCCCCCAAAACCACCACCAAAAGGCACTCGTTTTCCTTCTCAATATTTTAACTTATAGCTTTTGTTAAACCATGGAAACTCAACCATGGCATAATTGCTCATATGGCTTGAGTTTTCTTGCATTCTATAACTTAATTCTATTCAATATTCGCGAAAGTCTCTTTTATTAAGCAATCATCAGCCAAGGTTCCTCCTCACAAAAAAACAAACTGGAAATACTAGCAAAAATTTAAAATTTGCATGATTTTTGAACTTTTTCACATATCCCACCTTTACCATGGTTTGCAATCGACTAGTCTCCATTTTAAACTGGCTGAACTCAACCTAATGATATTTATCAGTTTCTTATTGTTTTAAAAAGCCACCGCGACCCTTTCACTTGTTTTGTTTTTAGGGGTGCATGTTCCATTGATCAAAGTGACATTTATAAGATCCAAATAATTTTATGCTAGGTAAGGCAGTGGCACTATGGCATCAATTAGCATAAAATTAACGAGGTGAACGTTCACATTGGATTCTAGACAATAAAATGAAAAGAAAGTCAAGTATGCAAGGGCTGTGAAATGGACCTTTTGACAAACAAATAAGCCATGTGAAAGAATCCGTTAAGAAACTAAAAAAAAAAGGGTGAAAATTCACTATGGCCTACATAAGGCTATCGAGAAGAGTTTCATAATAAGCGATTTCTTTGTGAGAGAGAAAAATAGAAAGTGACATTAGTATTTGAAAACATGTGGTATCACAATAAAATATTATGTTTTTTTGAAAAACGTGCAATAATGAATTATTTATATTAAAATATATTTCAAAAGCATAACAAATAATGTTTGACAGTATACTTAGTGCCCCTCTTTAAAGAAAGAGGTACACAAATGTCACACCCTTGCCTAAAAGAAATAATAAAAGAAAAGTTTATAAGCATTGGCTTGCAATGTGACAATAATCACCAAGCTTTTTCCAATGGTCCAGGTATGCACTCAAAGTCCAACCCTTTACTAAGGGCTACTTATGTAGTCCAAATAAAAGAGAACATTTCAATTGTTTGCATGAAAATATAGGTCCAATCAATGTAAGAAAACAAACGAATTAAGAAATGTCGATAGAGCTGTAGGGCCTTGACAACATTTTGATGCCGATTTGGGAATCTACTTTTGAGTGGAAAGCTTGGAAATGGTCCATATAGTAGTCAATTCTTTAAACCTGATACCAAGGGCATCTACCAAGCATTAATGCACGAGGTTGATTGGTTTGCCCCTTTGAACAAACAGTGGAAGAAACAATGGTCGGAAGCTCGATGGGTGGAGGTCACAAAGAGCATTTGGAATCCACAGTGGCCTCAGTTTATGAAGGTATTTCTTTGCCGACGGGCGTAAAGATTCAGGCACGTGGTATCGGATCCGATAGATGTTCAGGGCTCGCCCACCTTTTCATGGAATGCCCGACAATCGGAGGCCTGGCAGCATGGAAGGTCTGCAAATGGGTACAAAGAACATGGAAGATAGGGTTTTTCAAGAAGGATCCGTGCCTCAGTGGGAAGCACTTCTAATCTGTACTCAAATTGTCAAATACTGTTTCTTCAATTATATGTGGAAGGTCAAGAACTATCGTGTTTTTGATAGCATCCTCTCTGTGACTAACTTCACAGAGATTGTACAAGAAAGTAAGGAGTTAGTATATGTGATAGATAAAAGGCAAGACTCGGGATGATTGGTTGAGGACGACCCTCACCATCCGGTCGAGCCATGCTGTGTAAAGGGATTTGGTAATAGTACGGAATTGCGTACGTCTAACTAGTCTCTGATGTAACCTTCTGCCCTTCAAGGCTCAACACGAGCTTGAGATTGATTTTTATATTTCTTGATGACATTCTATTACAATCACTCACAATTGGGAGTTTTGAGAGAGAGAGAGAGAGAGAGAGAGAGAGAGAGAGAGAGAGAGAATCTAAACTAAACTGAGAGTTTTCCTCTCACCTATCTTTTTTTGCCTCTTAAGTTTTGCAAGGTTAAGCTATGCCTACTTTCGCTTGAATTCCTTTCTAGATATAGTATGCAAGTAGATTATGATGCATGGAAAATGGGAAGGAATAGGGTAGTGGGGATCGATGGTGATGAAGGTGACGAAGCTTGGACTGCAAATGCAAAGAGTTTAAGGATGAGAGGAGGTAGCTTAAGGGTCATGTTCACTTCCACCAATAGTCTTTGTCACATGTTGATCACCCATAAAGTTTATCCTATGTGGGCGGTGATGAGTGGGTCAAGGCAGGTATAAAAGATGCTACTAGCGAACAAGGGGAGTACTACTATGAAGCACTAAAAAAATAAGCCATGCCATTTAAGGTGTATTGACTCTAATTTGATCACGACAAAGTTAATTGGAAGAGAGAGTTGATTGGATGGAGAGAGAGAGAGAGAGAGAGAGAGAGAGAGAGAGAGGAAGAAGAAGAAGAAGAAGAGAATTTTGACGTCGTTGGAAATTATCCGAAGAGACCATAAAGATATATACGACGAGGACTCGAGGTTGAACTCAAGACCTGTTATTCAAGAGGGAAATGGCATAACCAATCTACCAAAAAGAGAGAGAGAGAGAGAGAGAGAGAGAGAGAGAGAGAGAGAAAGAGAAATATTTTCAGCTATCACCACGTAAGGGCAATATGGACGCAGAAGGTGGCAGGGCTAGTGCCATCTGTCAACAGATGAGCGCGCAGGAAGTATTGAAGGTTGTTTTAATAGATGCAGCTTGTAGGGGAGACAACGACAAGGGTTCGCTAGAGTGGCTTAGGCCAGTGTTTTCACTTTGAGCACGTGGTCTTGCGAGGTTGATGCCATGGTTCTACTAAGGAGTTTTACCTGGCGCCTGGCAAGGTTTTACATGCATTATGAAGATACTGGGAAAATGTGGAAAGACCAAGCAGTAGTCTAGTATCGACACTTAAATCCGTTGCCACATTTTGAGCTTCAACTTGCTATTGTTTAATCAGGTTGGGATTCATGCCAACTAGTCGGACGTCCAAATCCGTTACTAACCCATCTAACCTTATTCATTAATACACAATAGACTAAGGAGCATGAGGCATTGTTAGCCTCAGTCTGTGCTCCACCCACTTTGTGTGTGCACTTCTTCTCTCTCACACTTTGCACGCATGTCGCACTCTACGAATGGTACCGCACTTTAGTCTTCCTCCTCGCTTGCGAATGCGTGCAACCCCTCTTGGAGTGGCTAAGGTTCACTCAAAGCTAATTGGGATTAAGGTATGTCTGGAGCAAATTGAGAGTTGCTAGTAGACTTTGTAGCACATGAAGTAAAGCTTGGAGTACATTAGGTTTGTGCATAGAGTTTTCGAACAAGAATATAGAGAAAGCTCAAAGAGAGAGAGAGAGAGAGAGAGAGAGAGAGAGAGAGAGAGTTTGTGTTCGTGCACATGTAGTTTTAAGTCGGATTTTGGTTGTGATTGTTGTTGCAGCTTCTTCGTCATTCGGAGAGCATTTCCAGTAGGCATCGTGGGTTTTATCCCCCTTTCAAAGCAGTTTATGCTCTTAGAATCTCCATTTGAGCATCACAACAGAAGGTGCTTTTTAGACGACGTTTTCAGCATTCGATTCGACTATCGATGCTTCTCAGCTTACGACATCGATTTGGTTTTTTTAAAAATCTATTTTCCTCCTCCCATTGATCTTCGACATCGACGCCCAACTTTTTTTCAGCATCAACGGCTTGTTTTCTCGGCTTGTGGCATCGGTTTCTCCTTTAACATCAATATACACAGGTGAGGTGCCTCTTCTATAGAGGAGTGACACCCGGCATCGGCATCAACTATAGGTTTTCACACACTCTTTGGCATTGTAGAGAGCAAAATAGAGAGACAATTTGTCAGGAGTGGGGAGGTTGTCAGTTACAGATTGCCGTTAGCAATAGCTTCATGCGTTTCTGAGAGTAATTGTTTTTTTGGATTGCCATAGAAGGATATAGGTGCTTTGATGCCAAGTTGGCAGTCTTTCGTCATTTCTTTTGAGCAGTATATGCCAGTTGATGTCATGTTAGCAGTCTTTCACAATTTATGCATTGTTTTATGCTGAGTTTTTGCCTGAGATTTTGATCTCTGAACAAAGGAGACAAAAATTTCACGATACATTCCTAGTCTCTCTCTATTTGATTCTCTTATCAGTTATATAATTGGACCTTATGAGAAAGAAGAATATTATACCATGGCACAAAATTCACGATATGGATATTTTGGTCAATAAGGGCCTCGTGACGTGTCCCTCTTCCCGATGAGCTTCACATCAGCAATGGATTTAAGCTCAAAGATTCCATGGATTGAAAGAACATAAAGCGGGTGTTTACATTGATGATTAGTGGGAGGAGCTTGATGCTCGTGCTATGGTGACCATTCGCATGCACCTTTGGTGAGTCTATTTTCTTCACTATTATGGACAATCTTGGGAGTCATGATGCTTAGCTTGGGATGGTATTCAATAAAGTTTTTCTGATGAAAAAGCTTATACGTTTGAACATGAAAGAGGGTAGCAATGTCATTTTACACTTGAATAAGTTCAACAACTTGTTTTTGGAGCTTATATATCCATTTTCTTGCTATATTCTTTGTCTTCATCGTGGGACATGTTTAACACTACCATTAGTAACTTTGTCCCTAAGGGCAAGCTTGTTCTCAGTGATTCTACCAGTGCTCTGCTCACGAAAGAGATTAGACATTAATCATTTAATTTATGTTGCTGAGCTATCTTCTACTCAGTTATGGCATAGTCATCTTGGTCATATGAGTTAGAAAGGAATGAAACAACTTCAACATTTGGGCTACTTACCTATCTTAAACTATTCCAATTTTAGTTTGTGTGAGCATTGCATTTATGGCGAGCAGACTAGGGTTACGCCATTGAATATAGAGTTAGGGAATCCTCTAGACTTGGTACATAGTGATTTATGTGGGCCTATGCCATATACATCGCTAGGGGAGGCATTATATTCCATAGATGACTACCCAAGTCTACCTCTTGAAGAGGAAAGGAAAAGTTTTTGCTGCCTTCCAGGAATTTATTTCAATGGTAGAAAACCAATTAGGCAAGAAGTTGAGGGCTTTGTGCACAAACAACAGGGGAGAGTACGTCTGCACAAAGTTCAAGAGTTTTTGTAGCAAAAGAGGCATTAGACAACATTTTACTATGTTGTACATACCTACTTAGAATGGTATTGATGATCGTATGAATAGAACAATCCAAGAGAGTCACAACTATGTTGTGTATGCAAATTTACCTCTAGAGTTTTGGGAAGAGGTTGTTATGAAAACAATTTAGATTATTAATAGTTCTCTCCTAGTATGCCATCGAACTATAAGATACCGCAGGAGATGTGGACTAGCAAGAAGCCAAATTGTGACAAATTACGTGTATTTGGGTGTGAGGCATTCTCACACATGTCCCTAAAGTGAGACGCACAAAGCTAGATCCCAAATCACACAATGTATCTTCATTGGTTATGGTGCAGATGGAGCGAATGACTATCATCTATGGTACCCGCAACCTAGAAAAGTCATTTGCAGCTCACAAGTTATCTTCAATGAGTCAAAGATGCATAGATAGCATGCCAAAGTGGTTGAGTATGGCAAGGTCAGATTCGAGGACATAGCCTAAAGTGAGATCAAACAAACAACTCATTCTATTTAGTGACGTTCCTACCACTAGTAGTACTCCAGAGAGACTAAAGTCGAGTAGTTAAAGGAGATCTATGCAAGTCTCTTGTGCCCCTGAGCCTTTTCAATCAAGGTTCGACTATTTATTGGTCACTGACTGTGGAGAGCCTACCTGCTACCAAGTGGCTATTTAGATGAAAGATAGTGTGAAGTGGGAGCAGGCAATGTAATTAGAGTATAACTCGATTATGACAAATGAGACTTGGAAACTGATAGAGTTTCCAGAGGACAAAAAAGCCTTGCCTTTCCTTGTAAATGGGTGTTCAAGAAGTAATATACAACAAACAATCCGAAGCCTAAATATAATGTTAGATTGGTCACTGAGGGATTTAAGAAGAAAAAAGACATGGATTTTGATGAGATTTTCTTTCCAGTAGTCAAGATGACTACAATGCTTCTTGTGCTTAGACTAGTAGCCATTGAGGACATGGAACTTGCCCAAATGGATGTGGAAATGACTTTCCTTCACGGAGATCTAAAAGAATCTGTCTACATTTAGTAGCCAGAGGGATGAAGTTGAACTTAAAAAGCTTACGCGGACATAACTGGTATGTAGACTATATGTAAGGCATTGTATGGCCTAAATCAAGGCTATGGAGTATGATGGCAGTGAGGATCCATGAGACCTTGGAAGCGTGCAGAGTAGCGAAGTATGAGCGAGAGAGAGAGAGAGAGGGAGAGAGAGAGAGATTTGACACAGTAAAGTAAAAATCACGCTATATTTATACATGATTAATTTGTGAAGCCTTACACATAAAAGATCCTTGCCATGCAAACTGAAACTCAATTGACCTTTCCTGCATGCTTCATAAGAGCATGTTTCCACGGGCTGACACCACTAATTAGACCAGGGTTTAAATAGCCAAGAATCCCCCCCCTCAAGCTCGAAAATGGAGTTTTTGGTTCACTGTCAAACCTTGGGTTTAAGGTGTACCCAATAACCTCATGAGAAGTGGGACAATAGGCTGAGGAAAAAAAAAGTTTCTTGGAAGGTCTTAGCACTTATGTGTGGTAGTGCCTAACCCGTACAAATTTGGACATGGTAATTATTGACAATTTATAGACGAAAAGAATGATTTGACTAAAAATATGCGATTGTGTTAACAATAGACAAAAAACATATGACACTTAACATGGAAAAATAGTTTTTGAACTCTGTGTTGATGTACGGAGTGCTCAAAGCAAACCTTCGTTATTGATACACTTGAACCTTTCGCATGCTCTATATGTATCAGTATTCCAATGTACACATCCAAAATTTTGGATGGCTTCTGCTCTTGTAGACACTTTCTTACCAAATCATACAGCATGTGGACAACGAAGTAATTCCCTTTGCAATTGCTGGCAAATGTTGGTTCTACCAATGAACAAACCAGCACAAACTCTAGCTTCTTGGAATGCTCTTTTGTTGTAGGAACCAAATCGAAAAAAGTAGACGTTGACAACATTGTTAGACCATATATAGGGGCATTTTGATAAGCAAAAACATGCGACCACTGCTGCCAAGCACCACCTTTGCCGACTGCAGCCATCACCATTGACAAGGGCATCTTGAAATGCACCCTCGGTGGCTCTATGCTTTGTAGTAGCATTTTGAAAGGCTTGAAGACTGTGGCAAAATCAAAACTGTCAGTGTTTCGATTTGCATGCGAAAAATTGCTAATGCCACCAACTACCCACCAGTGAGCATTTTGGAACGCAGCTTCACATTTGTGTACCTTGCTGCTGCAGCCTTTGCCACCAAAACTGATTGTGTTTTGATATTCTAGTCTCTGTTATATTGTTGATCGTTCTTCACGTTGACGAGTTTAGGCTTGCCTTGTCACTGCCACAAAATGGTAGCGTTTTGAGAAGATCTACCTGCACAGGGGATGAGAAAACACCGTGGATGCCAACCCGCCTGGGCTCTGCGATGCCCGCCAAAATGATGGTGTGCCTTTTGATATGCTCACAAATTTTCTTGCTTGGAGCACTTGTGCTATGATACCACGTGTAGGAGTAGGCTATGGAGGATGATGGAGTTGAGGATCCATGAGACCTTTGAAGCGTGCAGAGTAGGGAAGGATGAACGAGAGAGAGAGGGAGAGAGAGATTTGACATAATAAAGTAAAAATCATGCTATATTGGTATATGATTAATTTGTGAAGCCTTACCATGCAAAATGAAACTCAACTGAGCTTCTTGCATGATGAATTCATAAGAGCATGTTTCCACAGGCTGACACCACTAATCAGACTAGGGCTTGAATACCCAACATGTAGACAAGAAGATCGCTGCTTCCATACCCAAAAATTGAACGATAGTTCACTTATCATTTTGATACTTTATATCGATGATATGATCATTACCAAGAAGTCCAAAGATAAGATTTCCATTTCGAAGAAGTCACTTAGTACACAATTTTCTATGAAGGATTTGGGAGAGGCAAGTCACTTTCTCGGTATGTATATGAAGAGGGAATACGGAATACTCGAGTTATCTTGGGAAACATATATCCACAAGGTCTTGCAACGTTTTAATGTGAAGGGAGGGAAGGCTACATTGAGTATCCCAATGCAGGCATATGCAAAACAACACGAAGGATATTCCCAAATCTGATGCTGAGAAAGTACATGTAAAGTTTTGTAGACATATGCAAAATTTAGCAAGAATGATACTCCCAAATTTGATGATAAGAAAGCGGAAATGACAAAGGTGTCGTATTCTTCGGTAGTAAGAAATCTTATGTAAGCCATAGTAGCTACTAGAATAGATATTGCATTTACATTGGGAGTGGTTAGCAGATTTATGGCCAATCCTCACAGGAAGCGATGGGAAGTAGTGAAGCACATTGTGAGATACCTACCTTAAGGGTACATCAATCATGTGCTTATGCTTTAGAAATAGTGATACATCCATAGTGGGTTACACAAATGCGGACTATGCGGGTGGTGTAGATAGTCCAAGATCCATGTTTGGCTATGTATTCTTGTTTGTTGGAGTAGCTCTATCATGGAGATCATGTCTCCAGGATTGCACTTTGTCTTCCATCACAAAGGCAGAGTATGTTGCAATTTCTAGTGCTAGCACAAGGAAGCTGTATGGTTAGTTCATCTAGTGGGAGACCTTGGCATTTATCAGACTCAAGTGTTACATTGTGATAGTCAGAAAGCTATTGTGCTAGCAAAGAACCCTGCATTCCACTCCAAGTCAAAACACATAGAGGTCGTGTTTTATATGATATGGGACATACTCGCTAGCAAGCGCATCAAGATAGTCAAGGTTCATATGAATGAAAACTCCGCACTCTCACAAAGGGCTTAGCCTCAGAGCGCTTTGCACATTGCATTGGTGTACATGTTGTACATACATAGACCACTTGGGCCACGTCAATCTTCAAGTGGGGGATTGCTGGGGTTCAAGCCAATTGGCCGGATGCCCACTTCTATTACTAACCCATCTAACCTTATTCAATAATGGAGGCATCGCTATCCTCACTTTGTGCTCCACCCACTTCGTGTGTATGCCCTTCACTCCGCACACACCTCACACTCTACAATCAAGAAAAGAAAATAAAAGGCCACTATTCATTGTGTGTGATATACCAATTGGCCATGAGTTGACAAGTAGATGCAACAACCATGCATTGGAGGAAAGAGTACATTTTTCATCTTAAAAAAACACAAGGCAATATAGAGGATTATGTTCGTATAGTTGATTTGGCAAGTTGAGTTAGTGTGCCATTCATTGCATAAACATGATTAGCTAGAGATAAGGTAAGAGCTTAAACTACTCACAAGACTCGATGCTAGAGAGTGATAGAGTTGATACAAAAGGTAGCTCGACTACATCATCAAAGAGGGTACATAGTGTGTTCTTGAGTAGATCTAAAAAGGCTTACGTGTTTGTCTTCGTCACTAGAATCTTTAGTTAGTTTTGAATTTTTCTTGGTCTTTGTAGTGTTACATTTGATTTGCAAAGGTTACCTATTGTGGTTTGTCATTGAGTCTACAATTTTTTGTATCATGGTTTTATTTACCATAGATATTTCATGAATTCACTTCAACAATCTTCATGAAGAGGTGCTTGGTTCTTCCACAATGGTTACATTTTAAATTCCTTTAGTTGTTGTGGTGATCGATCATTTTATGAGTAGAGATGCTCCTATCTCCGTATGGTTGCCTTTGAGCTTCTTCTTTGCTCTTGGAGAGAATTGATTGCATGCTCTATCTTTAGCATAATTTTTATATGCGTGGTTTGGAATTGTCCATATAGAATCAACCTTTTACTTATGCTTACAAATGTTTTTTGTTCCAATCATGTTGTAGAGTAATCATCTTGCCAACGATCACAACATCTACAAGACACCTATCGTAGTAGCAAGAAATTCAATTGATTCTATAACAAGCAAGGGCATCTTTCACTAAAGTGCACATCACTCAAAATCTAAGGAATTTTTCTCGTCAAACATGATCAAACTCCATGGATGTGCTCCACATGTGGAGAACACAGTTTTAGACTCATCTCAGTTCAATAAACATGATCAAACTCCATGGATGTGCTCCACATGTGGAGAACACAGTTTTATACTCATCTCACTTCAAGAACTTCACAACAAAATAACCGACAGATGGTCACTTATTACACATTATTTAGAGACATCACCTTAAGGGGAGGGTTATGGGGTAAACTTAGCTTAGGCCTATGTGTGAACTCTCTATGTGTTTCTCCACATCTCTAGGCATAGACTCCACACTATTTGGTACTTTTGGTAGTACTAGCTACCACATGGTGACATTTGCAGTGATGCAGATGACTATCATTGATCTGACAAGTGCCTCAGGTTCCCCTTACTTATATACTTCTACATCCAACCCATTCTCTCAAAATCTCAAGCTTCCAACTCTCTCTGATGCTCAAAAATTGTCCACCATAGGTTAGGGTGCCACACGAGCTTAGCTGGCTAGACTTTTGACATTGTAGTTGTCCTTTAGTTTGCAAAGGCCAATGAGCATCCCAAATTCCACCCCAAATGAGCCAAAGAAAATTCTTTTTACATATAGCCTGTTCCGTAGTTCCCATAATAACCTTCTTGTTGCAGTTCTCTTTGCTCTTCCTTTGAATGACGACTACTCTCTAGAAGAACTTCATTGGTTGCGAATCCAAGCATCTAATGGTAAAGCTTGCACTTTGTAGCTACACTCCGCAGTTATTACGTTGATCTTCCGTCCTCGTGACTATTTGACACACCCCCTTTTGAGGTGGGATCAAAGGTACAGAATCATCGAGCGATATGGGCCATCCGATTAGACGATGGAGAAAACAAAATGAGCAGCCGGGTTTTGACCCTGGCATGTTCCACTCACAAGGCGCTTCCATTAAGCTATCGCGCGTTCGTTGAAATGGTGGTGTGAACTAAGAGTGATATGAGAAAAATGGTGGGGGGAGTTCACTTTGTGATCACATTTGGATTACATGCAGTTCACTTGGAGATCCCTAGAATCACTTGATGTTAACATGAGTAGACACGGGCTCACAATGTATTCACGTGTTTACTTTGAGATCTGCGGGTTCACTTTGTGTTCACTTTGAGGTCTGCGGGTTCACTTTGTGTTCACAGGGAGAGTTTACTTGCAATTCACTTTTAGATGGGACCACTTGTGGTTTGATCCCAACTCGGACGGTGCGCATCAGATCTTGCGGGTGATGCCTCTTTGGGACCACTGATCCCACTTGACAAGTGGGGTGTCAATTGGTCTTTGAAGGAGATCGTTTGTGCAACCGTAATGCTTGTGAAGCTGAAAACAAATCGAATTAACAAAGGCACGATCATAGCAGTAGAGCTGCTTAGCTAGACAAGTAACTCTACTAGAGTTCTCTCTCGCTTAGTAAGCCATAGCTCCAAAAAGGTCTGCCAGCCCCAAAAGCGATAAAATAATTAATATGCTTCGGACCTGGCCCGAGAACGGCTGCGGGGCTTCGATCCCCGTTCACCTTGCATACCATGCCTGCGTACTACCTAGTGAGCTACACCCCCCGCCTACATTATCAGTGGAGTAATTTTTATAACCTACTTCAGAGGGTTCACAAGGTAATTGCCAAGCATGGCTTCATTTGTGGGCAAATCACACCCCACCTCCATGCCGCTGATGGCCACACAGAGGCATTTAATAGTAACCAACATATTTTTTATGCTCCATTGGCAAGGATGCTTTCTCATTATCTCCAACTTTGATACTGCCATGCTTATGTGCACACTGTCTGCAAGATCGTTTAGATGGTTCAAGCAGGCTTCTTCGTGTGGGGTCTTCAATTCACGAAAACTAGGTCCAATCAGATAGAGAAACCGCGTCTCTAGAGTTAGCTACTACAACCACTTCATCCATGGCATAGTATTAGAGAGCCCCTCTAACGACGGTGCTACTTGTGCCTCATTGCGCAGCGTCATACTACTCGCAAGCACAGGTCTAGTAGGTCCTTGCAACTCATACTCTTACGATCGGCGATATATCAATCACAGATCTATCTTGCTAAGATATTGGATCCAGGAAGGAAATATTTTCACTAAGTAAACCCCGTATTCGATAAAAGCAAACACTTGGATCTTCGCATCCCCCGTCGGCTTGCAAGCGCCGCCCACCAATAAAACACATCTCGTGCTTGGGTGGTATGTTCTTTTCCTCTCATGAGCCACTCAAGCCTGCGTTCAACGATGAGGGAAATTTTTTAAAAGCAAGCATTCACTAGAATTTGAATTTCAACCAGTGCTTGTGAACAACAATGATGATATGGAAGGAATCCCTTGTCCTTCTTTTTGTTCAAAGCAATAAGCAGCTAATGAGGTGGGTGGGTACTGCTTTGGCTCTCCGCTTCTACCGGCAAATGCAAGTAGATCTATGCTGATCAACTCTTGCATGCTGACTCTCGACTCACCTTTGGCATACCCCAAGTGTTGCCACCTCCAATAATGGCACGTGGCTCCGTCCTATATTCATGGATACTTTCATGCTGAAACATTTCAACCCTATTTTTTTCGTCATGCATTTTTCCTATTACTAAGTTCTTTTTTTCAGATAAAATTATCCCAATTAGCACTTGTTATCACTAAAATCTTTGGCTTAAAGCTTTCACGTGACTATTCCTTGGATAAGGCTCGTATTAAAGAGACACGATCAATTGTGCAAGACTCTATAGAGGCTTTTCAAACAAGTTAGAAAAGGTAATCTCATCATATTTGGAGGTAAGGAGATTCAAGAACTTGCGTGCATATATTTCGCTATCTTGATGATTAATGGCTATAAGTTCAACCGAGCAAGGTTGTAACCAATGTTGACAGTCAATTCTACAAGGAAGATTTGACTTTCTCAAACCAAGACAAAAGGGTCATCTAAAGGGGCATTGTCGACAAAATTACAAATCGTTGCTATATTGTTACAAGCAAAGCATTTGCATCTTCCATAGGCATTCCATAAGAGCTATCATATGGTACTACATGTATATAAGAGAGGAGGGCTAGAAAAAGGAGGAAAAGTGTAGTTACAAAGCAAGGTCCTATATGTAGGGGTTAATTTGGAGCATTTTGTGCACACTAGTGACACTATTGAATCCTGTAGACGTGGTGGAAATTTACCTAATCCTCTTTAAAAACCTATCTAAAATCACAAATTATCATTATCATCTTATTGTAGGTTTAAAACCTGTACCCTTGAGGCTAGTGATTCCCGCACAATAGGAACACTTCATATCTTGTTATTACTGGTAGAACTCAGGTTCACTTGCTTCCTCCACCTTGTTGTGGAAACTCACATGTACTCCATACAAGTGGAGGCTCTTTCAATAAGACTCTTGTGTCAACACCAGGCTCTATTCTTGCACAATAAGAACACTTCATATCTTGTAATTAGTGGTAGAACTCGGGTTCATTTTCTGCCTCCACCTTATTGTGGAAACTCACATGTACTCCATACAAGTGGAGGCTCTTTCATAAGACTCTTGTGTCAACACCAGGCTCTATTATTTCTATTAAGCTTTTCTACCTAACTTCCAAATACTAGGCTCTTTTACTTAACATCACTAGGCTCTTGTACCTAGCATCATCAAGCTCTCGTCACCAAACATGTCGTGTGTGTGTGTGTGTGTGTGTGCACCCCACCACTTACGCCCGCATTCAACAATGAGGGAAAATTCTTAAAAGGAAGCATTCACAAGAATCTCAATTTCAACCAGTGCTTGCAAACTTCAACAATGAGGAAGTGCTAGAAGCCGTGGCTGTGGAATGGTGGGTGATATTCATGGTGTCGAAGCTACTCTTGAAGACGAGGAGGAAGAACAAGCCCAAATCCATGCTGCCATTCAACACCAAGGAGGAAACTAGCATTTCTCTAATATAGAAGCTCCATCTAGTTATCAAGGTAAGCACTTCAAGTTACTAGTGGGTTCTGGAAGCACTCACTCATTCCTTTCTCCAAGGTGTCTATATCAGCTAAGTTTAAGCCATAAGCCTTCTAGGAAAATGAGAGTCAAGCTAGCTCGTGGCAAGAAAATTGTAACCATAGCACTAGTCACTGAAATCAATGTTGAAATTGATGGTAACCAAAACAAATGCAGCTTTTATGTCCTACCTTTGGGTATCCACGATGGAATCCTATGCATGGATTGGTTTAGGGCTAATAAGGCCATCATCCAATGTGGAACTGGTATCGTCAATTTCTCCCCCCCAGCAATGACAATCAATGATGGTCATGGATTTCACATCGAAACTCATGTTATAACTTGTCAAAGCTAACAAAATTCTGAAGGATCTTAGAAACAAACAAATGACATATGTAGCAAAGCTTAACTAGCTAGAACAACCCGAGGTTCATGACTTGGCTTGGTTACAAGAATACCAAGACCTATTCTCGAAGGAATTAACCCAAATGCTGCCAAGAAGGGAAGTAGACCATGAATCAAGCTCATACCCTACAGGGGCAAGTCCAATAGTCAAAAGCCCCTACAAGATGTCAGACCTAGAAGCTACAAAGCTTAAAGAAAAACTTCCGTTGTTGTTGGAACAAGGGTTTATCTTACCCTGTGTTCCACCATGGGGTGCAACAAAAGGATGGAACTCTTAGGGTGTGCATTGATTATAGAGGATTGAATCAACTAACAATAGAGAACAAGTACATTCCATTCAAAGGATTGACGAATTGCTAGACCGTCTATAGACATGGTGCAAAAATCTTCACAAAAGTTGAACTTAAATATGGATATTACTAGATAAGGGAAAGAAACGAAGATATACCCAAAATAGCATTCAACTCTAGGTATGAACATTACAAGTTTACGACCTGATAAATGCTCTTCCTTAATTGGTTATTGCAGTATATTTTTAGGAAGCAGCTTGACATATATGTTTTGGTATCCTTTGATGACATCCTTATCTACTCAAAGGATAAATTAGAGCATGAATACCATGTCAAAAAATCCTTAGAACTTCTACAAGAGCACCAACACTTTGCCAAGAGGAGTAAATGCACCTTCTTTGTCCAAAAAATTGAGTACCTTGGATTTATTGGTGTCCAACAAAGGAATATATGTCGACCCAGCTAAAGTCAAGGACATAGTGGGGTGGCCTTAATCAAAGGATGTCAGAGAGATCCATATATTCCTTGGAATCATTGGGTAAGCTTACTACACCCCTAACTAAGCTCCTCAAAAAGAATAGCAAGGTGACTTGGTGCGAAGAACAAAGCCAAATCTTTGAGAAACTCAAAGTAGCACTGACAACTGCACCAATTCTCAAATTCCTTGACTTTGAGTTAGAATTTGAGATAGTCACTGAAAGATACCCCTCCCTAGGGGTCTATGCACAAAATGCACAATCTACACTTTTATACAATTGTCAATATGCAATTTCAATATACATCAAAGTTGCGGAAGCGTTTGCATAAGGGAGGAGTTCTCAGTGCCCAACCTAGCATAGAGTTCAAGCCATGAGCCGGGCTGCATCTAGAGGCACCTAGCGACTAGTGCTATCTCTAAATGGGTGATATGAATGAAAGCGTACACAAGAAAAATAACATTGTGGACGGTAAATATAAGTGTACACCGCATTGCGGTGTACACATATATTGTGGAGGGTGAATATATGTGTACACCGCATTGCAGCGAGAATAGAAAGAAAGAGAATAATAAAGAGTGAAATAGAGTGTGCAAGACACAAGAGAATGAAAAAAGAGAATCTTTGAATGCCCCATTCAAATGAAACAGACAACCATGTATTATGCCATAACAAAATCTAGGTATACTATAACATAAAAAAATATAAAATGACTAGCAGAGCACCAAACCCTTTGTAGGGATCAACCGGTCCACCCATCCACTTCACTCTACTACAAACATAGAGAATTTTAGTTCGTCGAGAGGGAGCCAGAACACCTCCAACCTACTTGAGGCTGAGGCTGCTTCGCCTCCCTCCATGAACCCGAGCTTTGAAAGGATACCAAATACCAGTAGGTGGTAGGGTATCAACACCAACCATACCAGTTTAAGCACCACACCTCTCAATGCCCATCATCAAGTGTTTAGGCAAAGCCAAGGCAAGATCCCTAACGCATTAGCCGTGTAGGTCATTGAACCCCCAATGCTAGTAACCATGTAGATGAGCCTAGCAACAAAAAAAAAAGAAGACCTAGCAAAGCCCCAAGTCATTGACCCGTTTGTCTAAGGCTAAGCGATGTAGGTGCTCCTAGAGTTTAGCGACGCTGCCATGAGAAACATCACACATGAGTCCAATCACAATAGCATCTTCCATATGCACAAATAATCCTTTCCAAGCAGTCACATTGTACAGGGTCTCTACCCTTACACGTCCACCATAAACCATCAAATCCACTTCATATTCCAATCAAAACCATAAACCATAATCTAATCACATCACATGGGTAAGCACTCTACCCAACTCAGGGTGATGCACATCCAATCCTGCAAAACCACTTTTTTCATATTTGCCCGTACGGTTCAGGTTGACTGATCATATATCCACATATAAGTTTATGGACATCCAACACTTGAAATAAACTCAGCAAAAAACCATTAAACGTATATGAACAACTCATCCAAGTCACGACGTCATATGGTACTCCCCCTTGGTAGCACCCTGACACACGTAGGTAAACCCGTACATGGAACGATTGATGACTCACAATCATAAAGTGATATCAAAGACCTAAATACATTTATTAGCAAGTTTAATCAATGTTTTGCTTTGTCTAAGTGGGTTAGCTCATCCGATGAGTGTATATAGTGGTTCTCCCAGGAGCCTAAGGTCCAAAATTTTGACAAAGTACAGTGGGCAGCAAGCTGTATTTTGACCATAACTTTTTGCTCGTGTTGAATTTTCACATGACACCCTAGAGAGAAAATGTTCTAAATGACGTGTTTAATCTCTATTATAGGGTGTCAACCTTATTCATAGCGGTTTAGGAGATATGACCAAAACAATGTTCCTATGGACTATGTGACGTGAAACGAAAAACGCTTTTTATATACACAGGTGATCATAAACACACTGTGTGCATAAATCAGCGTGCTAAACACGCTGACTTTCAAGAGGCTTCTTACTTTGCCACCACAAGAGAGCGGTAATGAGAGCTACATACAGATTTTCACCACGAAATTGTCGGGGAACATGCACACCGTAAAAGAGAAGAGAAGATAGCAAGCAAGTAGAGAGAGAATTCTCTTCTTCTTTTTCTTCCCCCGAACGAGAGAGAAGATCTTATGGAGATGGTGATGGAGATCTTGCACCACTCCGTATAATAGATACATATTGATATGCGGTAGTAGACACAACTATCGTCGGCACTAAAAACTAAGCCTTGCAGGTCAATTCAAAGGTGCTCTGCTAAGCTGGAGTGAGCCCCAAGCTAGCAAGTAGTGCTAGCTCTAAGCTTGGAATAGCTCCTAGCTATTGGGAAACTTTGCTAAAAACATGGCCTTTGCTTTTGGCTGCCAACTCTCCAAATTTCCTTCAATTCTAGTAAAAATTGATTAATTGGATAGTATCCTGGCAACTAATGTGACTGTGACTAAACTATACTGGACCATGATGCTCGACATAGTTATGACTTTCTCGTACTACTTCGACGTATTTACAATGTCAGTTTTTATAAAAATAATTATCGTAAAAATCTCTTTTGATCTCATTTCTTCACCGGATAGTCATTTTTGAACCCGACAATGACTAAAAATAATATTTTTATATTTAGGTCATCCTTTAGCACTAGGTTGGTAATGGAACACTTTTATGTCCTGGGACACTTTTATGTCCTGTTAAGTGACCATTTTCCTTGAATTATGTCAAGAGTTTCAAAATGGATTTTGAGGTGCTATCTATCTAGAAAGTTGTCTCATCAGCTGAAAAAAACTCAACATTTTTTTGGAATATTAATTCCATCTTAAACCTTGTCCTTGCACAACATTTCACAACCTAAACTGTGTGAAAAAACGGGTCCTGTTTTTGGCTTTTTTTAACTTTTTGCAACTATACCACTCTAGAATTCATGTTTGTGAGGTCTATAATGCTAGAGAACTATATTTAGTAGTCCTCAACATGTCCTGATGCTTCTAGGGAGAAATAAATGTTAAAGTTGTAAGTTATGACCAAATTACAAAAATTGTCAAATCCTGTTTTTTAGCCAATTTTAGCTCTTCCTTGATTTTTTTGGTGGCTTTCATGATATCCAAATGCAGTTTTGATTTTCTATGTCGCATATTGTAACATAAAGCTAATATTCCTTGAGTTTTGGGGCACCTAATATCCTATTTTGCATAGTAGACAATGATGGTTGATTTTTTCAATTATAGAAGAAAACGAAACATTCTAGTATATCAAGTATACCTTTTTCAATATTGTTAGTTTCTTGTGACAACTACATGCATTTTGTAGGTAGTAACCATATCTAGTCATAAGGATCAAATTTGGCTAGATATTGAATAGTTCCTATGGGATTCTACAACTCATAATGTTGAACCCAGTTTTTTCATGTTTGCTGTATTTAGCACTTCATCTTTGTCCCCAAGATTCCCCTTGGTAAGAGATGTATTATTCTTTTGACATGCTCCATGGCTTCTTATGAACCTAAAGGACAATAGGGAACTAAGAAAACATGCATATATTATTTATATTGAGCATGGCTATAGAAACTTTGATGATAGGTTTGCAGAATGGTAAAAAATCAACTTTTTTGTACCTATTTCTTTTGGCAAAACAAAAAATAGTGAGTGAGAAGCAATCATATGTTCTAATCACCAACTCATTGAAGTTAACTAGGGAATTTATCTCAAGTCCTACAAAAATCCCTAATCTTATTTTTATGCAACAAAACGTAAGAAATGACTATTTTGATGAAAATGTATTGGTCCATCAACTTTGGAGGCTTGGTGTGACCAAAAGATGAGAAATTTTACAAGTTTCTTATTTTTTCCATGTGTAGTAGGCCTTGAACTATAACCTCATGAGAGGATTTTACAAAATGACTGGATCTACTATGGTTTTGGAGGTTTTTTTCAAAACCCTGAAAGGACACTTTTATGTCCTGTTAGGTTACCAACCTAGTGAGCACGTAAAATGCCGAAAAGCACAAAAAGCTAAAAATAGCACAAAAAGAAAGAAAAGATTTAAAAAAAACTATGGGCTCCCTTCGCCCATCAAAATAAGAAAACGGGCTCGCTTTTCACTAAAAATCATGAAAAGCTAAAAAAAAGAGTGAAAAGCGTTCGAAAAGTAGGTTTTTACAAAATTGTACCAGAGCTTCCTCGGGACTTGTAGATTAAGGATTTGGCCCTGCCTTTTGCAAAAAAGCACCAAAAAGCTTAAAAAAAAGGGGATTTTTTTTCAAAATGAATTAAATGTTCGTCTGACCTACCGGAACATGAATTAAATGTTCGTCTGACCTACCGGAACATGCTTTTCACTTTAGAACCTTACAACTCTGCCAAACAAGCATTCTATACCAAAATTTTATGAAGCAAATATTATAGTCTTTTTTTAAAAATTTTTAAAAGAGACGTGAAAATCGAGAATCTTACATCCTCCCACACTTGAAAAATTCGAGGTGTCCTCACCTCGACATGAAATCTGGATAATTTAGTCTCATTACATCATCACGTTCCCAAGTAGCATCTTTCTCAGGATATGTTGCCCATATAACAAGGTATTCAATAATGATCCGGTTACGAAGAGGTTTAGTTCTACTTTGGAGGATTGCTTCAGGGTATACATCAAAAGTTCCATTGGTAGAGGTAGACTGTAGAGAATCATCAAGAATGTGATTTGGATTAAGTATCTTGAATAAGCTGACGTGTAAAAACATCATGTACCTTTTTGTTTGAACCCTCCCTTCTAGCAAGAGTTCGAGAAAGAGTTGCATAGATCGTTTAGGGTCAACATAACTTTTATGTCTATCTTGAGCAATCTTTATGTCTTGGGGTATAAGTTCCATTTGCAATTGAATTTCACCCAACATATCTTTGGATGCTTAAAGTCTTATTAGAGGGTCTGTCCATTTTAATGGAGTGAGACACTCTTGTCCATACAACTCTTGAAAAGGAGACTTTCCAATTGAGCATTGAAATTAGGAATTATATGCAAATTCAACCAAATACAAATATTTGGTTTATTTACTCTACTCATGCACACAATAAGGTCTTAACATATCCTCTGTTCTCTCTGCAAATTTGGTTGGTTCTCTCTGTTTGTCCGTCAATTTGAGGTTGATAAGTAGTACTAAAGGTTAAGTGGGTTGTAGCTGAGAATAAGGCTTTCAGGTGAACTTTGCATCATGATCTAAAATTATACAGCGAGGTAAGCCATGATACATAAAGACAACTTTCATGAAAAGTTGAGTTATATCCTTAGTCGTAAATGTTGTCTTGACTAGAAACAAATGGGTCATTTTTGTAAGCATATTGACAACCATAAAAATAGACTTATATAAGAAGTCCTGTAATGAAATCCATGAATATGCATTTCCATTTCATTTGTGATGCATCAATAGGTTGAAGCTTACCAGGGTATTGAACCCGTTCATCTTTAATATGGTGACTTGTTAAACATATTGTAACATAGTTCAACACTTCATGCTTTCATCCTAGCCATAAGAAATTATTTCTTATTGTAGTGTAAGTTTAAATGTATTTTGAATGTCCTACAATAGGTATATCGTGAGCTTCTTGTAGTATTTGAAGTTTGATCCCACCATGATTTGGTATAAAAGATGTGTCGTAATAGAGATTATTGTCTTAAACATGAAAGCCTTTTATTTGCCTTTCTTGCTTCTCTATGAAATTATCCAAGATCATTTAATACATAATCTTTGTGTAATATGGATCTTGAGGCATACCTTCACGAAAAAGGTCAATTAAAGAGGTAGTAGAGGTTGCAGTAGAGGTTGCAATAGAGGTTACAAACACTACAATAAAGACGGTTCATTGTGGCACTACCACCCAACTTTCAATGCTGACATGGTCCGGGTCATCCATAGTGACTACTCAAATGATGCACACATTGAAATTTTCAAATGCAAGGAACTTAGTGCCATTCTCGCAAAAAATCCCATAGCCTAAAATGCACACAAATGTATACTTGTAAATAAAGAAGCCGCACTCTTTAGCTTTGGCAACAAGAGCGTTGGATCTTTACTAGGATATTGTGGCTTAAGTCTTGGGCAAGGGATCATGGATGCCAAAGAGATTGCATCCCGCATTGGTAACCAGCCATCTATAAAAAGCCTAAATATTGAGTCATTCAACGAGCTCATGAAGAGACTACCTTAGCCCTTTCTAGAAACTCTTCACATGTAATTACTTAGTATGTAACGATGCTTTGTTCAATTTCTTGTTGTACATTCGATTTCTATTCTAATTTGGTCTTTACCATTGCTAAATTGTCTTAAGAGTGTATAGTAATTGAGTTACAAGTGTGTACCAATTGAGTTTTTTTTTGTTAACGTCGCGTGGTATATTTTTCTTAAATTAACATCACAAAAGGGGGTGTAAGTAAGCACTTTTGCTTGTGTGCTTGGACGGGATGAGGGAGCGTAGATGTACAAAGGAGTGCATTGCAAGGTGACATATTGAGGTGGGGAAGCGATAGACTTCTGGCAAAGTCAAGTGCAAGGTAGGGTCATTCTTTGCACTAAAACATCGATTGCATTGGGCGGGAGGGCGAGGGAAGCATCAATTGATTGAGGGCTACAATGCCTACCATTGACCAAAATTGTGCTGCTAAAAGGTACCCCTAGGGCAAGGTGGGCTCCCCTAGGCCCCCACCTTGCCCTAGGGGCAAGTTTTAGCAACCCAATTTCGGTTGGTGCACATCAAGACCTCCAAAAAGTGCCCCTAGTGGAATGGTGGGCCCTGGTGGAGCCCATTGGGTGATACTCGGGGTGCAAGGTGGCCAAAATCCCGCTCCGAGGGGCTTGTGCTACATGGGGTCCCTTGATCATCATGATTATTAAAGACTATACCGCATATATACAATGAAAAAAATGTTATCTTCATTGCACCAACACCATTGAAATTTACTTAAGAAATTAAATCAACACATAATCAAGTTTGGTGCCTTGAGAATTATTAGCTCTGGCATGTTTTAGCATCCCATTTTTGGTTGATGCACATCAAGACCTCCAAAAAGTGCCCCTAGGAGCATGTGGGGGGTCACGAGAGCCCATTTGGCGATACTTGGGGGTTCAAGCCACAGCCAGAAGCCCGCTTCGTGGGGCTTATGATCCATGGGGAAACTTTTGCATGTTTGATCGGGTCAAACACGCTAAAGGTTGGTGCCTTGAGAATTATTAGCTATGGCATGTTTTAGCATCCCAATTTTGGTCAGTGCACATCACGGCCTCCAAAAAGTGCCCCTAGGAGCCCTGGGAGCCCATTTTGCAATACCGGGGGGGGGGGATGCAAGCCAGGCAGAAGCATGCTTCGGGGGCTTGTGCTCCATATGGCGGCTTTATCCTATTTGACCCGATCAAACATGCTAAAGTTGCCCCATGGAGAACACCCCCCTCAAAGTAGGCTTCTGGCCGTCTTCCACCCCAGGTATCATCGAATGGTCTCCCCTAGGCCCCCACCTACCCCTAGGGGCACTTTCTGGTGGCCTATTAATTCTCCCTTGATGTTAGCAATGTATTTTTATCCTTCGCCTTTTGACCTTGGATTTGATTTGGATGCATTATCTTGATCATCATGATTATTAGAAGACTATACCGCATATATATAGTGATAAAAAAGTTATCTTCATTGCACCAACACCATTGAAATTTACTTGAAGAATTAAATCAATACATAATCAAACTACAAGATGCACTGCTCTCATTGATTTGTAAAAAGTTACATCTTATGTGAGACTTTGAAGTCAACAATTGTTACAAAGGCTTTTCTAACTAGTGGGAATGGAGGCAAGTTTTGCCACGTAGATGCATTGCTAACACCATACCTTTTATGGTAACCCTATTGGCATGCCACTAAATCTTGAAAAAGAGAAATCAAACTGTCTTTTGCGCCTTGCTGTAGCGCTCCTAAGGCAGCCGATTGCACTCTGTTGACCCTGCCATAGTCTTGAAACATAATTTCTTTTACTAGCCTTGTAAATGGTGCCTTGGGAATTATTGGCTCTATGCTCTTTTGATATTTTTGTATGTCACAGAGAGCACAAATTCCAAGCCTCCACCTATGCTTCTTTTGGATTGGTGGGGGTGGTGGAGGCTACTCTCTACATGTCCATGCAGGAGTATCATGGTGGTACTTTTTTGGCCTCTCTTCAAATGCTTGCATTGTTTCATCGGCATGCTTGGGGGGTCTTTGCGCTTAGGAACTCTCTTCCCCTTTCCCCCACCATGTCCACTACCAACATTTTTTATCCAGTTGTACAAGAAAGAGACACAACCATTGAGAGAAGAACCAGGTATTCTACTCATAAATTTGTAGCTATTTAGGTTTTCCATTAGTAATTCTAGAATTATAGTACGCACTAGTATAGGGATTTTTATCACAAGATTAGATTGGACTTACCAAATCAAAAAAGGCATATATCCATAGCAATACACAGATTCAAGGTCTAGAATGTTTTAAAATCTGATTTTGAAAAATAAGCAAATCAAATCTTGATGATAAACCAAGGTTTTTAGATGTGGTGTTCCACAATAATACTCAGCAATAGGTTTTTATTGTGGTGTTCCACAATAATACTCAGCAATAGTTTGCAATAGTTTTCTCATATTGCAAACCAACTTTTAAAACCTTATCATCAGCATCAAATAATATGAAAAAAGAGGGGGGTTACGATACTTTTTATTGTCAACAAATATCACTGCAGAATCCTCATGAGTAGATTTAATACAAATCGACCACTTACGCTAAGAGCTGAGAAAGTATGTGCCTTTGAAAAAGCTATAGAAAAAATGACATTTAAGTTTCTCTCTTTTGCAAGATCAGATCTACAAATGTTTAAATATTCATGCTAGTTCATGCTTCCCCTATGAGACAAGACTAGGAAACCTATCTTATGCCTTAAATTTGAGTTACCTTGTGACAAGAGCCTATCCTTTGGAATCGAATTTATCTTGAGGAGGTTTCATTTTTCATTGATTAGAACCTAGTGACTTGTCAGGTATCCTCCTATTGTCGAGTGGTTATAATGACGGGGTGAGGACCTCACATGTGGTATTAGATAGAGCCTAAGTATTAGATAATGACGGGGTGAGGACCACAACTTTAGGTTTCATCGCAACATGATGAAAATTTTGTTGAAGGTGTTATCTCCTCCATTAACAAGAATCCAGAGGGATGGGAACTTGCATGGGACTGCAAAGGTGGCATCTTCTACATCATGTAAAAATCTCGGATGTTTTTCCTCTTATTTAAAAACCTTCGATGAGGAGAAGATCTACAAGTTATCTAGCTTTACTACATCCCGAGTACTACTAGGAATGACTACATTGTTATCTCTGAAGACGACATTGAGACAACCTTAAATGAATAGGTATTCAATCAAGTGGTGAAGGTGATTCCTAGATACATAATCGAATCCATTTCTATCCCTGACATTTTTTCCCAAAATAAGAGCCAGGGTATTTTACGACCCTCTCATGATGTGTATAAGAGCTACTACTCAAATGGAATGGTGGATTGTAGAAACTTAACTATATACGTCAATCGATTGTACCATTATGTCCTTGGATATCTAGCTCTGAGAATTATCTAGCTTTTTAGCAAAGCTAACCCTTGTATATATCACGATAGAATAAATAAATGCTTGTCTAAGTTCTCAATAAGGCCAACTTTTTTTTATTTCTTGCAGGAATAAAAGTTATGGCATCTTGAATTAATTGCATCTTAAGTTTTGTCTTGAGCTATTGAAGTTTAAATCACTTTGTCATAATAACTAATATCTAATTCTCCTAAAATGATTTTCTCATGTTAAACTGATCATTTAATATGGGGAAGTGCCAGGGGAGAAAAAGCTAGAATATTGGTTAAGCTGGCAGACCGGCCACAATAGGGATCCAAAGGGGGGGGGGGGCATCTGCAAAAGAGCAATGTGCAACAATGGGCTTTAAAGACCCTAAGGTTCGGAATGGAGGTGGGCCAATGAGAATGAGGCTAGAGTAAATCTAGTTTAACTAATTCAAAAACACTTAATACAAGAACCAATAAGAATTAAGCTCTCTAGAAGCCCAATGGCTTGCCTGATTCCTATTGGCCAGGAGACAAAGGGGTCCAATGAGAGTTTAGTTGCATTAATTAATTACCTAAAGCTCTCACAAAAGGGGAAAGGGGCACACATGTCAGAAGGCTATCACTTATGCTGCTTAAATTTCATTGGCTAGAGCTGGGAGAGGTCCAATGGGGTGTCAGCATGAGTAAAATACAAGAGGGGTCGACCAAGAGAGAGAGGGGGCTGAATTTGTCAAGTCATTAGCACACACATTGTCACACAATCTCATGTGTGGAGCAAGAATAATCTCTCTCTCTCTCTCTCTCTCTCTCTCTCTCTCTCTCTCTCTCTCTCTCTCTCTCTCTCTCTCAAGCTTTAATGGAAAGCTTATCACCTACTCCAAGCTTGTGAGAAGGGAGGCCTATACCAACACCTCTTGGCTTTGTGATGCAAATCCAACCAAGAACCAAGCTTCAATGCATGCTCATCTCCTCTACCATGCTAATTGCTAAGCTATGCTATGCTAATATGAATGATTATGTGAGGATATGTACATCTTTCTCGTAAGACTACTCCTTCCTCTCAATCTACTCTCATAGCCCGCTAGCTCTCACCATCTTCGAAGGTGTGTGAGGTCTTGGATCTGCGGCGGCCGTGAGGGAATTGATGTTGTGTTTTATAGGTGTTTTTCTTAGTGCTTGAAGCTTCCATCTTCATTGCACTAGCTGTTAAGTATGGAGCCTGATTTACCTTGTAATCTTCTGTGGTAAAAGCGCACATTTGTAAGGCCCCCATTATGAGGAGCAGCCATTGTGCGTGAAGGAAAATCACTCACCAAAAACCAAAATTTTCACGGCCAAAAAATCAGGGGCAACTTTAGGGGCCTCGCCGGAATATTCCTTTTCGCCAGAATATTATGGCCGGACGGCGGCCGAAAACTGGTCGGAAAACAACCGTCGGTTGGCCGGTCGTCGGAAGTCAATGACCGGTGGCCGAATTCAAAAGCGGACTTGTCTTGTCAAGGGCGGCCACACATGGGCGGATTGGAGGGTCCGATTTGGACTTATCTACACAAGGGCGGCTACACATGGCTGCCTCTCATGAGAGAGGACAGCCCTTTTGGCCTATAAAAGGAAGCCATTTCTACACACATTTCATAGTGTGAAGTTGATGCAACAAGGTGAGTGTGAGGTGGTGAGAGTGAAGCAAGGCGGGAGCTCTATTAAGGGTTTAATCCCTTTGTAAACTACTTCTTGTTTTGAAGTACTAAAGCCATTGAGTGGTTGCTTTCCCGTGGACGTAGCCCACATTGGGTGAACCACGTATATCGTGTGTACGCTCTCTCTCTCTCTCTCTCTCTCTCTCTCTCACTCTCACTACTCTATAATCTCGTTATGTGAATCTGTCTCTCTCCATTAAGTAATCTACTCAATTATCTATTTAGCTACGTCTTATTTCCTAACAACTGGTATCAGAGCAAGGTTTGCTCGTAGCTAAATTATCTCAAGGAAAGGATTCCTTGAATTGAGTGGGAGTTATGGCAGAGGAAGGGAAGCTCAAGATTGAGAAGTTCAACGGTAAAAACTACCAACATTGGAAGATGCAGATTGAAGACTATCTCTACCAGAAGGACCTCTATTTGCCACTAGGCGGTCTTGCAAAGAAGCCCGCAACGATGGCAGATGAAGCATGGATTGTCCTTGATCGAAAGGCCCTGGGAACAATCCGGTTAAGCTTGGCGTCAACGGTGGCCTTCAATGTTTCGGAGATGAAGACCACGGAGGACTTGATGAAGTCACTTGATGACTTCTACGAGAAACCATCGGCATCCAATAAGGTATTTCTTATGAAGCGCTTGTTCAATCTAAAGATGGCAGAGAATGGTCCAGTTGCAGAACACCTAAATTACTTTAACACAAACATAAGTCAACTTCGATCGGTGAAAATCAATTTTGATGACGAAGTGCGAGCTCTTCTTATACTATCATCTCTACCGGATAGTTGGGACAGCCTTGTGATGGTTGTAAGTAATTCTATCTCTGGCACAAATACTCTTAACACTAGGTTGGTAACCTAATAGGACATAAAAGTGTCCTTTCAGGGTTTTGAAAAAAACCTCCAAAACCATAGTAGATCCACTCATTTTGTGAAATCCTTTCATGAGGTTATAGTTCAAGGCCTACTACACATGGGAAAAATAAGAAACTTGTAAAATTTCTCATCTTTTGGTCACACCAAGCCTCCAAAGTTGATGGACCAGTACATTTTCATCAAAACAGTCATTTCTTACATTTTGTTGCATAAAAATAAGATTAGGGATTTTTGTAGGACTTGAGATAAATTCCCTAGTTAACTTCAATGGGTTGGTGATCATAACATATGATTGCTTCTCACTCACTATTTTTTGTTTTGCAAAAATAAATAGGTACAAAAAAGTTGAATGTTTACCATTCTACAAACCTATCATCAAAGTTTCTATAGCCACGCTCAATACAAATAATATATGCATGTTTTCTTAGTTCCCTATTGTCCTTTAGGTTCATAAGGAGCCATGGAGCATGTCAAAAGAATAATACATCTCTTACCAAGGGAAATCTTGGGGACAAAGATGAAGTGCTAAATACAGCAAACATGAAAAAACTGGGTTCAACATTATGAGTCGTAGAATCCCATAGAAACTATTCAATATCTAGCCAAATTTGATCCTTATGACTAGATATGGTTACTACCTACAAAATGCACGTAGTTGTCACAAGAAACTAACAATATTGAAAAAGCTATACTTGATATACTAGAGTGTTTCGTTTTCTTCTATAATTGAAAAAATCAACCATCATTGTCTACTATACAAAATAGGGTATTAGGTGCCCCAAAACTCAAGGAATATTAGCTTTATGTTACAATATGCGACATGGAAAATCAAAACTGCATTTGGATATCATGAAAGCCACCAAAAAAATCATAGAAGAGCTAAAATTGGTTAAAAAACAGGATTTGACAATTTTTGTAATTTGGTCATAACTTACAACTTTAACATTTATTTCTCCCAAGAAGCATCAGGACATGTTTAGGGCTACTAAATATAGTTCTCTAGCATTATAGACCTCACAAACATGAATTGGTATAGTTGCAAAAAGTTGAAAAAAGCCAAAAACAGGACCCGTTTTTTCACACAGTTTAGGTTGTGAAATGTTGTGCAAGGACAAGGTTAAAGATGGAATTGATATTCCAAAAAAATGTCGAGTTTTTTTCAGCTCATGAGACAACTTTTTAGACAGATAGCACCTCAAAATCCATTTTGAAACTCTTGACCTAATTCGAGGAAAATGGTCACTTCACAGGACATAAAAGTGTCCCATTACCAACCTAGTGTTAAGTTTGATGATGTTGTGGGTGTTCTCCTAAGCGAGGAAATGTGAAGGAGAAGTACAGGAGAGTCATCAAGTGCTGCATTGTCAGTGGAAACAAGAGGAAGGCCTAAGGAGAGGTTCAAAAACCAAAAGGGTCGTGATCGCTCAAGGCGGAGCAAGTCACGCACAAAGTCAGTTCTTGAATGTTGGAACTGCGGCAAGAAGGGCCACGTCAAGAAGGATTGTTGGTCCAAGAAGAAGAAGGAGACAGAGTCTCAAGACAACAAGCCAACATCGGAGGCCAATGTGGCAGGTAAAGTAGAGTAAGATGCTCTAATTCTCTCATTAGACAATGTGTCTAATTCCTGGATAGTAGATTCCGGGGCTTCATTCCATGCGACACCACACAAGCAACATTTCCAAGACTACACCAAAGGTAATTTTGGGTATGTATACTTGGGAGATGATGAAGCTTGTGAGATTGTCGGAAAAGATACAGTTTCTGTCAAAACTGCTAATGGAAATGAATGGAAGCTTAAAGATGTTAGGCATGTTTCTTCTCTTCGCAAAAATTTGATCTCTACAGGACAATTGGACGATGAAGGTCACAACATTGCATTCGGAAACAAACGGTCGAAGATATCAAAGGGATATTTGGTGGTTGCCAAGGGAGAAAAAGTCGGCACACTTTACTTGTGTACTGTTAGCACGCATCCTTCAGCTTGTGCAGCAACTACATAAGTTGATAGTGCGGTGTGGCACTATCGGCTTGGGCATATGAGTGCCAAAGGAATGAAAATCCTTCAAACAAAGAAGCTTCTACCAGGTTTGAAAGAAGTGGACTTCGAGTTCTGTGAAGATTGTGTTTATGGTAAACAAAAGAGGATAAAATTTCAAAAATCGGGAAATGAAAGAAAAAATAAAAAACTTTAGTTGGTTCATTCTGATGTTTGGGGTCCTGCAAGTACACCATCACTTGGTGGCTCATTGTACTATGTAACATTCATAGACGATGAGACTAGAAAAACATGGGTTTATGTCATGAAGAATAAATCCGATGTATTTTCAATATTTCAAAGGTGGAAAGCCTTTGTGGATAATGAAACAGTTACCAAGGTTAAATGCCTCAGATCCGACAATGGAGGCGAATATTGCAGCCAAGCTTTTCAAAGCTTTTGTGCTAGCAATGGCATTCGGAGGCAAAGGACAACCCCAAGGACACCTCAACAAAATGGGATTTTGGAAAGGATGAACAGGACAATCATGGAGCGAGCACGAAGCATGTGGCTACATGCAGGCCTACCGCTTGAGCTTTGGGCGGAAGCTGTAAGTACGTCTGTGTACTTAATCAATCGGTCACCCTCAACGGAATTGGATGGGGGAGCTCCAGAAGAGGCATGGAGAGGTAAACCGGTGAATTCTGCATTTCTCAAAGTGTTTGGGTGTGAGGCTTTCATGCACATAGATAGAAGCCTAAGATCAAAGCTAGATGCAAAATCCAAAAAGTGTTTCTTCATTGGCTATGGAGAAGGTGACTTTGGGTATCGCCTATGGAATCCTGAAGATGGTAAAATCTTAAGGAGTAGGGATGTAATTTTTAACGAACAAAATACGTACAAAGATTACTTGGAAAGAAAACAAACAAAAGAAACAGGTGATGAGTACATGGAGCTTGAGGACGGTGAAGACTCAAGGACTGCAAACGGTGACAATGTGCAACAACGTCAACCTTATGAGGAGCCTCAAACTATTCCCCGAAGATCTACAAGAGCAAGTAGACCTCCAGAAAGGTTTGTTCCTTCCTTCAACCATCTCTTGATCTCAGATTATGGAGAGCCAGAATCATACGAAGAAGCTATGCAACATGAATCCAAAGAAGAATGGACGAAGGGCATGCAAGTGGAGGTGAACTCACTACATCGCAACCAAACATGGGAGTTGGTTGAGTTGCCTAAAGGTAAGCGGGCACTTCAAAATAAATGGGTGTACAAGCTGAAGGAAGAAGGTGGGAAAAAAAAGGTACAAGTCTAGGCTTGTAGTAAAAGGGTTTTCTCAAAAGAAAGGTATTGACTTCAATGAATTATTTTCTCCTGTTGTAAAAATGAACTCAATTAGCCTTGTCTTAAGCCTTGTGGTTGCTCATGATCTAAATCTCGAGCAAATGAATGTAAATACGGCATTCGCTCACAGTGACTTAGAGGAGGAAATCTACATGCTTCAACCAAAGGGGTATGAAGTAAAAGATAAGGAGAAAATGGTTTGCAGATTAAAGAAGAGCTTGTATGGTTTAAAGCAAGCATCAAGACAATGGTACTTGAAGTTTGATCGATGGATGTTGGATCATGGATTCACAAGATGCAACTCGGATCACTGCGTCTACACGAAGAATTTGGGAGATGGGAAATTCATCATCCTAATGTTATATGTTGATGACATGTTGATTGCAAGTGCTAACATGCAGGACATCAAAGACCTAAAAGAGGAGCTGTCTAAATCTTTTTCAATGAAAGATTTAGGTGCTCCAAAGAGGATACTTGGTATGAAAATATCAAGGGACACGACGAAGAAGACAATAAAGCTATCTCAAGAAGATTATATCAAGAAGGTACTAGAAAGGTTTGCAATGCAAAATGCAAAACCTATTTCTACACCTTTGGCTGATCACTTTAAACTAATGAAGGATATGTATCCAAAGACACAAGAGGAGATAGCCTATATGTCTAAAGTTCCATATGCTGCAACGGTAGGTTCTCTAGTGTATGCTATGGTCTGGACAAGGCCAGACATTGCACATGCAGTGGGAGTTGTGAGTAGATTCATGGACAACCCAGGTAAAGAGCATTGGCAAGCTGTGAAGTGGATACTTAGGTATCTAAAAGGGACAACAACAAATGCTTTGTATTTTGGAGGAACTGATATTTTTCTAGAAGGGTATGCTGATGCAGATATGGCAGGTGACAAAGATACTCGAAGGAGCACTACTGGCTATGTGTTCACGGTTGGAGGCACATCAGTAAGCTGGGCTTCAAAGCTGCAGAAAGTGGTTTCACTTTCTACCACGGAAGCAGAGTATGTAGCAATGACGGAGGCAAGCAAAGAAATTCTGTGGCTTCACAAATTCTTAGAAGAGCTTGGATTCAAACAAGACAATTGTGTCTTGTATAGTGATAGCCAAAGCGCTATCCATCTTGCAAAGAACTCAGCCTTTCATTCAAGGACAAAGCACATTGAGGTGAGATATCACTTCATATGCACTCTTTTGGAAGAGGGACAGCTAAAGCTAGAAAAGGTGCATACAAGTGAAAATCCTGCAGACATGTTTACAAAGGTGGTCAACAAGGAGAAGTTGATCTTTTGCTCATCTTCAATCGGCATTCAAGGATAAGAAGCCAGGATGGAAAGCAGTCACACAGGTTTGGTTTTGAGATCAGTCTCCAAGTGGGAGATTATTAAGTATGGAGCCTGATTTACCTTGTAATCTTCTGTGGTAAAAGCGCACATTTGTAAGGCCCCCATTATGAGGAGAAGCCATCGTGTGTGAAGGAAAATCACTCGCCAAAAACCAAAATTTTCACGGACAAAAAATCAGGGGCAACTTTAGGGGCCTCGCCGCAATATTATGGCCGGATGGCGACCGGAAAGTGGTCGGAAAACAACCGTCGGTTGGCCGGTGATCGGTAGTCAATGGCCGGTGGCCGAATTCAAAAGCGGACTTGTCTTGTCAAGGGCGGCCACACATGAGTGGATTGGAGGGTCCGATTTGGACTTATCTACACAAGGGCGGCTACACATGGCTGCCTTTCATGAGAGAGGATAATCCTTTTGGCCTATAAAAGGAGGCCATTTCTACACACATTTCATAGTGTGAAGTTGATGCAACAAGGTGAGTGTGAGGTGGTGAGAGTGAAGCAAGGCGGGAGCTCTGTTAAGGGTTTAATCCCTTTGTAAACTACTTCTTGTTTTGAAGTACTAAAGCCATTGAGTGGCTACTTTCCCATGGACGTAGCCCACATTGGATGAACCACGTATATCGTGTGTACTCTCTCTCTCTCTCTCTCTCTCTCTCTCTCTCTCTCTCTCTCTCTCTCTCTCTCTCTACTCTATAATCTCGTTATGTAAATCTGTCTCTCTCCATTAAGTAATCTACTCAATTATCTATTTAGCTACGTCTTATTTCCTAACACTAGCTAGTTGTTAAAGGAACACAAAGACTTGTATTGTAAAATGTCTCTCTTGATGGGGGAAACCTATAATACAAAGCCTTTTGGAGGGGGGACGGGCTCCATGTAAATCCGGTCCTCAATTGTCGTCAATAGCTTAATTTCTCTCTCTTTTGAAGTATTTTTCATGCCTATCTAGCTAGGTGATATGCTTTTTGTTGCTCTCTCCACCCAAGCACTCTTGTTATGCTCATTAGGAAACTATTCTAATGAAATTCTCACCATGTTAATGCTATTTTTTGCTACACACAAGTTACTAGGCCATTAAATGTTACGTTGGTGTCAGAGCACAAGGTTTGTCTTTTCTGGCTGAAGCAGGGAGGTCCTCAAGCTAGCTATAAATGGTTGGTACTATTAAATGCAATTGAGTAAGTAGAATAGGGATTTTCCAGCCTTGCAGTGCGACTGCCTTCGTGCAGATAACGGGGCATCACCATCGAGAGCTATGGTCTTAATAGTGGAGTCCTATAGGGCTTGCCTACGGCTTAACCACTATTGAGCTATTAGAAGCTTGACAGGAGCCGGTGTTGTTTTGGTGATGAAGGACCCTCTCTTCTATTCCTTGGAATTAATGGTATTCAAGCCATGGGTACAGTAGCTTGTGTGCTTTTTCTAAAGGGATAAAGAGGAGTAGCAACTAGGGCTTGAAGTGCCAAAGTACACCTAAAAAAGTTTACACCAAAAGTTGTTAGAATGGCTGACAATAGTAAAGAGAGTGAAATTAATGTTGATAGCTTTAATTTTGCTAATGAGCAAGCTATTAATAATGCCTCTATACTTGTTAACTACCTTGTTTCTAGGCTTCAACAAGCCATGGGAAATCCATCCCTCCAAAGTGAAGTGCAACAGCAGCTTCGTGCTCATGGGATTCTCCAAACTCCCCACCATGACGAGAGAGTACCTTGGAAGCCTCCTTGCGAGACTCCCAAAAGAGGCCTCTCTCCGATTCGGGAAGGAGAAGAGGATCCATACGAAGGGCTGAAAATTTTGCTTCTTGATGATGCATCTCCTTCTCAAAGGAGAACTCAAGAGCCCCTACCGAAGGAACAAGAAAGAACTGAATCTCCTGTGTAACATTTAATGGCCTAAAAACTTGTGTGTAGCGGAAATTAGAATGAACATAGTGGGCATTTCATTAGAATAGATTCCTAATGAGAATTACAAGAGTGCTTGGGTGGAGAGAGCAACAAAAAGCATATCATCTAGTTAGATAGCATGAACAATACTTTCAAAAGAGAGAGAAATTAAGCTATTGACAACAGTTGAGGACCGGATTTGCATGGAGCCGGTCCCCCCTCCAAAAGGCTTTGTATTATGGTTTCTCCCATCAAGAGAGACATTGTACAATACAATTCTTTGTGTTCCTTCAAGACTAGCTAGTGCAATGAAGATGAAAGCTTCATGCACTAAGAAAAACACTTAGCAAACACAACATCAATTATCCCCGGTCTCAGACTTGGCCAAGACCTCACACACCTTCAAAGATGGTGAGAGCTAGCAGGGTATGAGAGTAGATTGAGAGGAAGAAGGCGTATCTTACGAGAAATATGTACATCTCCTCACATAATCACTCATATTAGCATACCTTAGCTTAGTAATTAGCATGGTAGAGGAGATGAGCATGCATTGAAGCTTGGCTCTTGGTTGGATTTGCATTACAAAGCCAAGAGTTGTTGGTGTAGGCCCTCCTTCTCACAAGCTTTGAGTAGGTGGTAAGCTTTCCATTAAAGCTTGAGAAGGAGAGAGAGTCTTCTTTACTTCACACATGAGATTGTGTGAGTGTGTGTGTGATAATGCCTTGCAAAAATCAGCCCCCTCTCTCTCTTGGGCGACCCCTCTTGCTAATTGCTCATGCTCTCCTCTCATTGGACCTCCCCAGGCCTAGCCAATGGTAATTAAGCAGTATAAGTGATAGCCTTCTGACATGTGTCCCCCTTTCCCCTTTTGTGAGAGCTTTAGGTAATTTAATCATTCAACTAAACTCTCATTGGACCCCTTTGCCTCCTGGCCAATAGGAATCAGGCAAGCCATTGGGCTGCTGAATGCTCATTGGACCCCTTGGGAGACTGTCCAATAGTCTTCTAGAGGACTTAATTTTCATTGGTTCTTTTATTAAGTGTTTTTAAATAAATTAAACTAGATTTAATCTAGCCTAATTCTCATTGGTCCACCTCCAAGGCCATCCAATAGAAATTGGGTACACCTTGTGGGCATCTGGGCTAGGGAGCTGACATGTGTCCCTCATTCCCTTTGTGTAAAGGGAGCTTGTGTATGTGTGTGTGGATTTCTCTCTCATCCCCTACAAGCAAGGCTCGCCCCCTCCTAAGTAGGGATGTGTAAAGACTTTTTTGGACACACACAAAGCATCCAATTCCCCTATGGTTGACCTTTGGACACAACCTTTGAATTTTGGAACCTTAGCATTTTGGAAGTCTTAATGGGCTGAACCTTAGGGTATTTTTAGCCCATTGTTGCACATGGCTCTTTTGCAGATGGTCCCCCCCTTTGGATCCCTACTGTGGCCGGTCTGCTAGCTTAACCAATATTCTAGTTTTTTCTCCCCTAGCACTTCCCCATATTAAATGATCAATTTAACATGAGAAAATCATTTAGGAGGATTAGATATAGATTATTATGACATCATACCACCTCGGTGGAGATGGCTCCACGAAGACAGCGGGCTAAACGCTCTCCATCACCTCCTAAACGGAAAAGACCATCGCACACTTCTCCACACCATAATTCAAACAGGGATGATAAAAAGCAAGAGAAGAAAAAGGCGAGAAAGAGGTTACCCTCTTCTCCATCTTCTTTATCCTCTTCCTCTTATGAAGAAAGTGATGGTGCCAACAAGGAAGACAAAGGCAAGAAAAAGGCGAGAAAGAGGTCACCCTCTTCTCCATCTTCCTCAAATTATTCATCTTCTGAAGAAAGCGATGGTGCAACTTTTGAACCATAAAAAAGAAGAGGCCATAGGAAATCCTATGCTGCATGGAAGAGGTCATCCAAGTTCAAAGAGGGAGGAAATAGCATCTCTTTCCTTACCTACGATGACACCTTTGGTGCTACAGACAAAGTCTTGGCCTTTATCGAACAATTTGATGCGGCGTTTGGAGATGAGGGCTTCACGGAGTCCTCTAAGCTACACCATGTAGCTATGCACTTTCAAAAGTCCACCAGAAAATGGTGGTCTATAGAGTCTACGGGCCAACGGTGAAGCTCCACAAACATGGAAAGCTGTAAGAGCTTCCATCATGAAGCAGTTTTTGGCCACCGATTCCAAAGACAAAGTAATCACCAAATGGCGGAGCTTGAAGCTCTCTCCCTACGAATCCTTCACAAATATGTGGACAAGTTTTGGGATTTACATCTCAAAGCCACTTTCTTCAAAAAGATGGATTTTGGAGAGCAAAAGCAACAATTTTTGCATGGGCTTAACCAAAGAAATGGTGGAGTATGTCAACTCCCAAAGGCCACGCACCATATCTACGGTTATACACCATACTATGGTGGCTTCTCGAATCAATTTCCAAATGGAAATTCTAAGCCCACGGAAAACAAGGGTTCCAATGAGCCTAAGGGGAAGGACAATGTCCAAAAGTCTCCCAAAAGCAATTCCAATAACAACAAAGCTAAGGAGAAGGGAGTTTACAAAGGCAAAAACAAACTCTCTCCTGAAGAGCTTGAGTGTTATCGCAAAGATAACCGCTGTTTCAAGTGCGGTGAGCAAGGGCATGCTTATCGCGCTTGTCCCCAAAAGAACACCCGCCATGAACCTCCTAGAGCTACCTTGGTCGAAATCCAAGAAGAGGAAGCTCAACACAAAGGATCTCTTCTATGCCATGCTTGGGGAAAGGTAAGAGAACATGATGCTTTTGTTCTCTTTGACCCTGGTTCTACTCACAATTTCATATCCACAGAGTTGGCCACCAAGTTAGGCATCCAAGCCTATGAGATGGGAGATGTCCTACCCGCAAAGGGTGCTTTCAAGGGGCAAGAAGCTTCAGCCACTCCCTTAATTGGGATTAGAATTCTTCCAGGCACAGCAGTCAGTTCCTCAAAGGTCCCTTATGATTGCAAGCCTTCAATGCACTAGGCTCCATGTCCAAAGCTATGTGGACAAAGAGGATTTCTTTATCTCTCCTCTCAAGCACAAGGATGTAATCCTAGGGGCACCATGGTTTGATCGCATGGCTGCCAATGTTAAATTCCCTGAAAGGAAAATCTACTTTAAGTATAGAAAAAAAGATATGTACATAGATGCTAAGGAAATGGGTAACACCATACCCATTGTACATACGCAAGCTTTCAATAAGTCAATAAAGAGCTCTATTTCCGTGTACATGATTTTTGTTAAAGATTTTACAAAATGAACCTAATGCTTTAGCAAAAGAAAATATAAACAATCACAAGGAACTAGAGTTATCCAATTTTCTCAAGGGGTTTCAAGATGTCTTTATTGACAACATCCCTTGTGATCTACCTCCTAAACGAGGCAATAATGACCATGCAATTGAACTTCTTCGAGGAAGTTCACCGCCTAATAAACCCCCTTATAGAGTTTCTCAAGCTCAATAAGAGGAGATTATGTGGCAAGTGCATGAGTTAGTTGAGAAGGGCATGGTTAGGCCTAGCTCATGGGCCATTTTGTTCACCTGTGCTATTAGTGCAAAAGAAAGACGGCACATATCGTATGTGTGTTGACTATAGAGCACTAAATACGATCACTATCAAGAATAGGTTTCCCGTTCCACGGGTAGAAGACCTATTTGATAAGCTACAAGGGTCCACCTACTTCAGTAGGATTGACCAAAAAAAGTGGCTATCATTAAATAAGGATAGTTGATCAAGACATTGTAAAGATCGCATTTTGCACTACATTTGTTCTTTACGAACACATTGTCATGCCTTTTGGCTGACCAATGCACGAGCCACATTCAACCACTTGATGGAGAAGCTATTCAGGCCTCACCGTACCTTTACTGGAGTGTTCTTTGATGATATCATCATCTACTCTAATTCATTAGACAAACACAAGCAACACCTCCAGGTAATATCTCAAGTCTTAAGAGAGAATAAACTTTATGTTAATTAAAAAAAAGGTGAAAATTTTCTTGAAAGAGATTCAGTATTTAGGTCACATTATCTCTCAAGATGGCATCCAAATGGATCCATCAAAGCTAGAGGTAATAAAGGATGGCCTAAACCAAGAAATCTTCATGAACTAAGAAGCTTTATAGGTATGTGTGCATTGTATAGACACTTCATAGAAAAGTTCTCACAAATTGCAAGACCATTACATGACCTAACAAAGAAAAATGTTAGGTATACATGGTCTGCAAAGGAGAACAATGCTTTCAAAAAGCTTAAAGAAAAGCTTATCTCTCAACCTGTGCTTACACTGTCAAATCTCTCAAAGACATTTGAGGTCCAATGTGACGCTTGTGGTGATTGTCTTGGAGCTGTTTTGCTCCAAGAAGGGCACACCATAGCCTATGAAAGTCGAACGCTCGACCCTATTGAGCAAGCTCTAGGCATATATGAAAAGGAACTCCTCGCAGTTCTACATGCCTTAGACTCATGGAAGCACTATTTATTGGGGACTCCTTTCATTCTGCTGACGGATCACCAAAGTCTTAAGTACTTCATGACGTAGACTAAGCTCTCCGACAAACAAATGAGGTGGGAAACTTTCCTTTCGCAATTTCATTTTCATATTGCTCACATTGCTGGCAAGCATAATAAAGTAGTCGATGAACTCTCAAGACGGCCGAGAGTGAATGCAGTTTCCATAGCAACTCACAATGATCTATCTTCTATGATAGATGAATTGATCCCGATTCTATAGATGTGATTTCAGCCCTTACACTAGTGAAAAAAGAGGAACCATTTACTTTACAAGATGGTTATCTTCTCTATGGCAATAGACTATGCATCACCAACTCACTAGTGAGAAAGTAATGTATAAATCTCATGCTCCTCCTTATGCAGGGCATAGAGGGATTTACTCTACCCTAAAAGGGATTGAAACATATTTCTATTGACCTACCATGAAAGCAAATATACAAGAGTATGTTTTTAAATGTGTGGTATGCCAAAAGACAAAGTTTGATAGAGGGAAGCAATGTGGATTGCTTCAACCTTTGCCAATGTGTGGTATGCCAAAACACAAAGTTTGACAGAGGGAAGCAATGTTGATTGCTTCAACCTTTGCCAATCCCTAATTCACCATGGGAGAGCATATACATGGATTTTATCTTTGGATTGCCTAAGTCTATCCATGGGAATACGGGAATATGGTCGATAGTAGACAAGTTCAGTAAACAAGCTCATTTTATACCTGTCAAAAGGACTATCAAAGCCCATCAAATGGCAACCCTATTCATTTCACAAATCTTCAAGTACCATGGATTGCCAATGTCCATAGTGTCAGATAGAGATTCTAGAATGACCAGTAATTTTTGGAAGGGTTCTTTGAGAATTTAGGGACAAGGCTAAATTTCTCTTTGACCTATCACCCGCAAACGGATGGCCAAAGTGAAATAGCTAACCTAACAATTCTTGATCTACTAAAAGCCTATGTAACGAAAGTAGATCAAAGGTCCCAATGGGAGAAGTACTTACCCTTAGTGGAGTATGTCTACAATAACACTGTACATACTTCCACTGGAAAAGCACCTTTTCAGGTAATTGAGGGAAGATAAAAAAGTCCCCTGCTACTTAAGGTACACGGGAAGATCTTCGCTGCAGATAAGTATAGCCAAGACCTACAAGAATCTTTCCAAAAGATTAAGGATGCTATCTCTATCTCATAGCAAAGGCAAAAGGTTGCTGCTGATACGCATAAAAGAGCCCAGGCCTTCAAAGAAAATGATTGGGCCTTACTTAAATTCCGCAAGGCTCGATTAAGGCACACGACGGGCAAGAATCCTACAGGACACCAAAAGTACTATGCTAAGTTAGCAAAAAGGTTAGTACTATGGTCCCTTCCAAATTCTTAGGCCAATCAATGAGATGGCGATGACCTATCAACTCAAGTTGCCATTGGATCATACACAATGCTTTTCATGTGAGCCTACTAAAGCCTTACAAAGGAGAGCCACCTCAAGAACCAACTATTGAAGACCCACAGAAGATTGAAGACCAAGAAGAGGTGTTGCAGCTCGAGTCCATTCTCCAACATGAAGACAAGGTATTAAGAGGCGGTAAGACTATCCAACGATATCTTATTAAGTTTAAGAATTATCCTTTTGAAGCTGCTAGGCACATAATTAAAGGATAACCTAAACCTTGTCAATGCACAATGCTTCCCTAGAGTAAGCAAATGTACAAATGTTTAAAATGAACAAAGTTATTGTCTTATAAGACTCTCTTTTTCTTTATTGTGCACAAATGTGACGTAGTATGCATGCTTAGATCAAGTTTGCGGAGACGACGTCTCCCAAACACCAAGTAGAGCTTGCCACTCTACTATGGAAGATTGATAGGACTAATGTGTAGACATGCTTGCGACAGCCTTAGGCTCTCAAGCGCCAAATGGATTAGTCATCCATTCTGTAATGATATCATAGGGTAACATGGGGATCCTCTACCCGCTAAAAAAAGGACTAATTGAATAGGCTTTATCTTCTCTACCCCATAGTCAAGGACAACTATGATTCCAAGAGAGAGGTAATGTCATGATAACTAACATCTAATTCTCTTAAATGATTTTCTCATGTTAAACTGATCATTTAATATGGGAAAGTTCCAGGGGAGAAAAAGCTGGAATATTGGTTAAGCTGGTAGACCGGCCACAATAGGGATCCAAAGGAGGGGCCATTTGCAAAAGAGCAATGTGCAACAATGGGATTTAAAGACCCTAAGGTTCAGCCCATTAAGACTTCCAAAATGCTAAGGTTCCAAAATTCAAAGGTTCTGTCCAATAGTCAAAGCTTAGTTAAATTGGATGCTTTGTGTGTGTACAAAAAGTCTTCAATGAGTCCTACATAGGAGGAGGCGAGCCTTGGAAGTAGGGGATGAGAGAGAAACACACACACACACACTCACAAGCTTCCTTTACACAAAGGGAATGAGGGACACATGTCAGCTCCCTAGCCCAGATGCCCACAAGGTGCACTCAAATCCTATTGGATGGCCATGGAGGTGGACCAATGAGAATGAGGCTAGAGTAAGTCTAGTTTAATTAATTCAAAAACACTTAATAAAAGAACCAATAAGAATTAAGCTCTCTAGAAGACTATTGGACAGTCTCCCAAGGGATCCAATGAGCATTCAACAGCCCAATGGCTTGCCTGATTCCTATTGGCCAGGAGACAAAGGGGTCCAATGAGAGTTTAGTTGCATTGATTAATTACCTAAAGCTCTCACAAAAGGGGAAAGGGGGACACATGTCAGAAGGCAATCACTTATGTTGCTTAAATTTCATTGGCTAAGCTGGGAGAGGTCCAATGGGGTGTCAGCATGAGTAAAATGCAAGAGGGGTCGACCGAGAGAGAGAGAGAGAGAGAGAGAGAGAGAGAGAGAGAGAGAGAGAGAGAGGACTGAATTTGTCAAGTCATTAGCACACACCTTACCACACAATCTCATGTGTGGATCAAGAAGACTCTCTCTCTCCTTCTCAAGCTTTAATGAAAAGCTTATCACCTACTCCAAGCTTGCCAGAAGGGAGGCCTACACCAACAACTCTTGGCTTTGTGATGCAAATCCAACCAAGAGCCAAGCTTCAATGCATACTCATCTCCTCTACCATGCTAATTACTAAGCTATGCTATGCTAATATGAGTGATTATGTGAGGAGATGTACATGTTTCTTGTAAGACTACTCCTTCTTCCTCTCAATCTACTCTCATACCCTGCTAGCTCTCACCATCTTCAAAGGTGTGTGAGGCCTTGGGTTTGAGGCCGTGAGGGAATTGATGTTGTGTTCTATAAGTGTTTTTCTTAGTGCTTGAAGCTTCCATCTTCATTGCACTAGCTAGTTATTGAAGGAACACAAAGAATTGTATTGTAAAATGTCTCTCTTGATGTGGGAAACCTATAATACAAAGCCTTTTGGAGGGGGGACCAGCTCCATATAAATCCGGTCCTCAACTGTTGTCAATAGCTTAATTTCTCTCTCTTTTGAAGTATTGTTCATGCCTATCTAACTAGGTGTTATGCTTTTTGTTGCTCTCTCCACCCAAGTACTCTTGTTATGCTCATTAGGAAACTATTCTAATGAAATGCTCAATATGTTCATGCTATTTTCCGCTACACACAAGTTACTAGGCCATTAAATGTTACACACTTGATATGGCATTGAATCTTAAATCAAATCACCAATAAGTGCATTATTGCATAGGTACCATCCACTGCCTTGTACACTATTGCACATGAGAAAAAACTTCTCCTAAAACAAGCCGAACCTCCCACATTCAAAGGCAAGAAAACCCATATTGAGTGCGATGCAAAAGCTTGGATTGAGGCTTTGGAAGACTATTTTGAAGCTGCAGAGACCCAACCCAAAAATCAAACTATGCTTGCAATGTTTTGCATCACTGGCGATGCAAAGATATGGTGAAATCATCATTGCAAGGAGTTGGGTATCCTATGATCTTTCCAGTCTTAGGAGGATATTAAAAGAGAGTTACAGAGCGATATCTTCCACTAGCTCATTGGACCATAAAGATGAATGAGTTGTTTTCTTTGAAATATCCTTATCAGTAGGGAAGTACTACTCTAAATTTGTAACCCTATAAGATGTGAGCCCAATATTTCCATTGAGCAGCAGGTAGCTAGATTTTGTCAAGGATTAAATCAGCCTTTGGATACTTGTCTTGAAGAAATGAGACCCATTTCACTCCAGGGTGCTCTCTTAAGGGCAACACCTTTGGCTAAAGAAATGGAAAGGAATCAAGGGAGAGCAAACTTTAGAAACCAAAGGGACATGCCCAACAATTGGAACACTAGACGTGCTAATCAAGATTATCAACCTCGTCCTATAGCAACAATAACTACAGTAACTCAACGCCATCATCCAAATATTTGTTGCTATAAGTGTAATGAACTAGTAGGTCACTATAGAAGTCAGTATCCCATAAGAAATGTAGTAACAACTGCACATGCGATTCCTATAGCCCCAAATGGTAGAGGTCAACCTATTCAAGGCAGAAATGCAAGAAGAGGCCATGGAAGAGGAGTTGTGGCCCGAGCCTACAGTAGGAGACCAAGCTGATGAACGAGCAACTCTTCATGCCGCAATTGAAAATCTTGGGGCAAGACAACAATATGTATTCATCCAAGCACCGGGAGCTTGCCAAGGTGAAAAAAGTTGAATTCTTAATTGACTATGGAAGGACACACTCATTTTTCTCTCTTAAATGCACAAGAAAGCTAAAGCTAAACCAATACCGTATTAATTATAGATCTAACAAACGGAAAAGAAGTCCTAACTCAACATACAATAAGTCATGTAAATTTTAAACTCGGGGGATACCCTACTTTCGTTCACTTTTTCACTTTACCCCTAGGAATTTATGATGGGATATTAGGGATGGATTGATTGAAACAAAACCAGGTTCACATTCACTGTGCACAAGGGAATTTTACCTTTACAGATAACCTTGCGAATGAGGTTCTAGTTCAAGGAAAGAATGGGAAACCTAAGGCTCACTTAGTTAAAACTAGTAGACTTTTGAAGGGTCTACAAAAGGATCAACAGATTTATGCAATTAAAACCATGGGAACTGACCTAAGGCCATTTTTTAAAAGCACTAGGTATAAAGGTCAAATTGAAAGTGAGAGACCTAATTTTTACAATGAATGTTGTACATGGCGAGCTATTACTACATAGAGTAAATTTAATCATCATATCTTCTTTTATGGGCATCCAATTCAAGTTATTGCATTGTGTTTCTCTTTTCTTGTTTGTTTATTTGAGTATATACATTGTCAGTTTGGATGAATTTTGCCATAATCTGAGCATAAATCCACTATTTTGATAGTATTTTCAAGTGATAATTCCAATTTGCTAATAGAAGATTGTTTCTAGGCCTTAGATAATGTTGTTAGACCACTTATATTCACCTTTTGTTGATGTGAAAAAGGATGGATTGCAACTCATGTACCTCTTAAAAATGGAATGTCAGGGTCCATATAGGTTCAATTAACTCTTGCCTATAGGCTTTGAAGTATCATTGTATATAGAGCTGACACAAATATTTTGTATGGAGACTACAAGAGGTCAAAAGGTACTTGAAAAATACACTCAATCCTTATCTACACAAAACTACACTCAACTTCATGGCAGACAACAAAAACTAATCGTAACATCTACAAGAAAATCTTGATAATTCACCAAGCAAACAAAGTTCAAACGTTACCAAACTTATAGGTCAAGTAGATGAAGCTTAAAACACATGCCTAAGGTCTCAAATCCACTTTTCAATCACTTTTGAAAGAACACTTAATATCTACAAGGGCTGTTTTAACATAGTTTTTTTTTGGCTCAAAGTGCACTCAATAGCTTAGCAATGGTGCCACCTCTCCTATGCATAAAATGTAATTTGGATGATTAAACTTGAGTTATGATTCTATTAAGAAGAGGATTAGATACAAAGCATAGAATCATCCATAAGAAACTTAAAATGTCACATAGAGATTTCGCAATGGAACAGACAACACCTCAAGTAGACAATCCACAAGGGAGTTATGAGTGAGAGAATATTGCAAGAGGGTAGAAACAGACTAGAGAGAACATACAGGTAATTATAATCTCAAAACTCACAGCTTCGACTATCAACTTTATATTCTCATAAAAATAATTGAAGTTATAGCTTTGAAGATGATCAGTTTTAAATATAAAAAATGAAGGTAATTACAAAATTAAGCTAAAAAATGAGCCGCTTTGTTAGCATGCTGGTAACATTCTCCCACTCTTACTCTGGGTCATCCATGACAATGTCATATTGCAAGGTAATTCTTTGGCATGCAAGCTGTGTGCTATTTCCTGAGAGCTTCAAGGGCTTCATAATATTTGATTATGAGCTTCTTGTCACCTTTTGTGAGAATCTAAAGATCTATTGGTATCTTGAGCTCCATGACTAAGTATCCAATAAATCTTGCTAGTAGATTTTCAATGATTGGGCCAAAGATCTTTGTTCTGAAGGTAAGGAAGCCTCAAAGGTTTGCATATTCCATAGAGCACTTCATCTAGTGGCTGATCTAAGAGGTCATACATCAAAGTACCTAGTTGCCTTCTAAGAAAGACATCCATGGTGCGTCTGTTTGCTCTACTTGATGAAATGTCTACATGCATGTGAGAATCATCTTGGCTATTTTGATGAAAAAAATGAATTCCAAGTTTGGGATTCTCTTGAAGACCCCTATTGCATCTCTAAATGTCATCATCATGTAGTCAGTAGCTTTTCCTTTTGGTGGAGAGAATCTAAGATAATTCAGCTAGGTGGGATGTTGCTTCAAAATGATTTGATGGTTATCCCAACTCCTCACTTGGGATTGAACAAATGGTGAGATCCTTTTTTATCTCTTGGGGAGCTTGTGTGTGCATTATCATATACCTGGGATGCTACTTTAACCAATACTTTCTCCAGGATGGATATGGCTCTGTAGTATCAATTGCTTGGTCCTTGATCAATCATTCTTTAACTTTGAGGAATTCATACTTCACTAGCACATAAGGAAGAGATTTTTGATGCCATGTGTCAATGATCTTATGAGAGGTAAGATGAGAAACATTTCATGCTCCTCCTCGGCCATTGTCTCTTTCCATATGTACTTTATCTCTTGCTCAATATTCACCCTTAAAAAATTGTGCCTTCAACCTTAGTGATTGGCTCAGTGGTGTCTTCTTCTATGATGGTTTGTTTTCCTTTAAGCTACATATGAGCCACTTGTAGCTCTTCTTGAAGCTTGGCAATTTGCTTTAGATAGTCTTCTTCCTTGTGCATAAAACTGACTGATAGTTCTCTTCTTTGCATTTGATCTAGCTTTAATTCTATCTCTAGATCTTTACTTCTGCTCTCTCTCTCTCTCTCTCTCTCTCTCTCTCTCTAATATATATATATATATATATATATATATATATATATATATATATATATATATATATATATGAATTCCAGATCTTCAAGAGGGTCCTTGCCTTGATGGTATATAGGGTTCTTTGTTTGAATCTTACGGAGATTTAAATCTTTAAAATCACCTTGTAGACCTCGTTCCCTTTCAAAAGCCTCTTTCCCTTTTTCCATCCTTGTGGATCTCTAGGAAAGTTCTTCGATGATCACTGGTGGTGGTACTTTAAGTCTCTTTGAGTTCCTTTTCCCTACTTTTTGTTTACCTTTGACAACCCATTTTCTTTCTTCTTTAGTGTTCAATGGTTCAAGAGCACTTTCTCTGGACGATTGGTCTTCCATATCATGTCGTTCTGGGGGGCCTTTGTCCCTCTCTTCATCTTCATCTGCGGATGCTTATACTAGTCTCCCTTTAGATCTTCTAGCGGTGAGAGTGGTGGCTTCTTGTTTCTGTTCCTCTTGTTCTTCATTATTTACACCCATCACTAGCCAGGCATAAACAACCGCCCTAATCTAGGATCACCTAGGCCATCTACACTTAGGACAAAATTTACCATCAAAATACCATACAAGTGATAAAGAATATCTCTATAGCCCTTTATAAAAACATTTTTATCCAATTGTGTGAGAAAGAGACACAAACATTAGAGAAGAATCATCTATTCTAGTCATAAATATGCACCTATTCTGATTTTCATTCGTAATTCTAGAATCTATGGCCAATCTTATAGTGTGTACAAATATAGGGATTCCTATCACAAGATTAGGCCGGACTTACTGAAATAAAAAAAGCCCTCATTATTACTTTGTCCACTGGTTTGGAAATACCTTAAAATAATGTTCTTAATCATTTTTTGAGGATGATATCTTCTATTTGTCAATGGTATGAGAACACCTAATATAAATTTGTATCTACATTATGGTTGGCCTATTCATGGTGCTCAAATGGAACTTCTTAATAACCTAAAAGGCTAACATAATGAGGTTCTAATTTTTCTTTTCCTAAACGAAGGAGAGTAAAGAGTTACTGAACTAATCAAGACCACTGATCCATTGACATGGAAACATGAGCCAATACCCACTTTCCACATCCACACTCACACTTTAAACTTGTTTCCTAGTTACTACCACATGGTTGTTCATAACACAAAGTTCATTTTCTTATACTTTTTGTCATGGATTCCTCAAAACAACCCTTCAAATGTTATCAAATCAAGACCAAAATATTCTTTCCTAAAAGAAAAATTACTTTTTTAAACGTCAAAACCCTAAAATTTCACTTCTCGTTGTGAGAGTTTATTACCCTCGATGTCTTTGGTTACCCATATAACCAAATTGTCTTGTAATCTATGCACAAATTCACAAAGTGTCGTACAATCTACACACAAATCCATAGGGATTATCTTGTAATATGGTCACAAACACGCTATAGTCTAAACTCCCTTTGATATCCACGGAGGAGGGCTTAGCGGATTGAATGCTATAACATTGCATATGGGTGTACATATCATGCGTATAAGATTTAAAATAAAGAAGGCAATTTTTTCCTATAATTGAACAATCTATTTTTCAAACAGTCTTTCTTTTGTAAAAAAGAATCATAAAAAAATATGCCGTGATTACTTTGGATTTGGTTTTATTTTTAGATTTTTTTCTCTTTTCACTTCTCTAACATCTATGCAATGCATGTAATACTTATATATATTATTCTAACCTTATCTATTGCGAGGCCGATGCCTAGCAAATTTGATGATACGTCCTCCTTGTGATTCTTTTTCCCTTAATAGATTTCCAACTAGCATCACCCTCATCAAAGTGAGTCTTGCACGGGTTCTTTTTGGGGCCATCTTCACCCCACTACTTAGTTAAGTTGACACAAACCGTTTGGACCATAAGGAAATGGCAATGATAATTACACCAACTTATATGTCCCTTCCAATAATTTAAATTTAAGGAAATAAAACAGGTGATTATGTAAAGTCTAAAAGACATTCATGTCAATACACCCGTGTAATGCAACCTACACTAACCACATGCTTAGTTTACACCATTTTTTGGCAAGCACTTAATCCCTTTAGTTGAACCAGGAGTTTGAACGAGATTAGCTTGTTTTGCACGCATACTGATGAGAATTTGAATATACGATCATACATAAGAGACTGTGAAATTGAGTGAAAGAAGTAGGGTAGTATAGAAACATTTAGAAAGGATTTTAAATGAAAAAGAGACAAAAGATGGTAGCATGATTAAACATTTAAAAAAATAATAGCTTTCATCCAATTGTGCTTTTGAGTTATTCATCTCTCAAAACTTTGATGTAATCACCAAGGTTACAAGCAACAACAATAGAGTCTTCTTCTCCCAGGAGTATATCCAAAATGAGTGAGAAGAGGGTCCTTTTAATAGATTTTGGCAAGTTGGGGTTGTGCTTAAGCTGCCCCCTTGCTCCTAAGCTAGTCCCTAGCTTCCAAGGGCGTCCCCTATTGCTATTCTAAGCTATATAGAGGTGTCTTAAACTCACTTGCTAGCCAAGAAATATCAAAAGTCCATTTTCTAAGTCTTCTAGTGTTACATCTCATGTAAGCCCCCGCTTAGAGCCTTTCTTTCCAAAGCAGATGGGTCCATGCCTATCGGTCATTCTATGGGCATCTATGGACATTCACATGCATACGCACACATAATTTTGAATTATGAATTAAATATACTAGCTTGAGAATAAGGATTAATTGACTAGAGTGGGCTTAGATTATCAAAATTCAATTATGAAAGTTGCTTTTAAAAGATGAGCTTGAGACGAGCTAATGCGTCAGATGCACACACCTGCTATATTAATAGTTTTTGAGCAGATAGCTATTTTCATGGAAATTTAGGATGATGTAGATTTAGATGGGATGATCACGTCTACAAAGGAGCAAGCACCTCAAAACTTACTATTTTTAGACAAAAATGACAAAGAATTTAAATTTTATTTTTGAAAAGCCTACGTCAATACATACAGCAATAGCTCATCGGAGTGAAAAAGCTCCTAAAAATAGAAACTTTCTATTTATGAATAAAATGGCATGATCATTTTACTTTACATGGAGATTCCCTCTCCAAGAGTGGCAGAAATCTTACAATATGAAATGTTTTGTGCTTGAAGATTGTTTGTCAATGGATTGAAGATTAAAAACTCAATTTGTAAAAAAACTTATGATAAAGTCCTCTTTGAAGGTTTGCATATAATAACTAGGTAGAAAAATGAGCCATACATATAGTCCCATGATGACATTTTTGAAGGGCGGTGTATTAGCTAGGTCCCAAAGTTAGCAACCCACCGCAATAGACATCTATAGCATATCTATCTAGCACTCCCATGATGACATTTTTGAAGGGTGGTGTATTAGCTAGGTCCCAAAGTTAGCAACCCACCGCAATAGACATCTATAGCATATCTATCTAGCACTAGCATATTCTAATGTCAATACACTGGGTCACAATTAGGATGGGGCATGGAGGCACATTGGGTTTGTTACACTCAATACACTGGGACATAATTATGATGGGGCATGGAGGCACATTGGGTTTGTTAGACTCAATGGAGCTACTAAGAAAAAAAGATGCACTCTTGAGAAATCACTAAATTGTCACTATTGGTCTATAGCTAATGCATGCTCAATCTTCGCTCCTACTAACTAGGTGATGATTCTTCACACAAACAAGCTCAAAACACCAAGGAAACTTTAGAGACTATAGGATTAACTAAACCTATTTGGACCCAAACATCCCATTTCTAAGAGGTTTATGAATTTTGATCCATCATTTTGGAAGCCGACAAAACATGAACAAAAGTCTAATAGCATCCAATGAGACCTAAAAACACTGTGAGTAATCCTCTCCATGGTAGAAGAGGTAAGCCTAAATTCCATCTCAAGAAGATTTTATTAAGCATTCATACTCACTTGCAAGATCATTTCTCACTACACGAACATATCGACTCTTAGGAACTTTGCATTTCACTTTTATACTATCATTCATTGCAAGGTTCTACTCTTACACAATCAAGCATTGACTCTTGATAATTACTCAAAAGAAGTTTACGATTGTAAGTTGGTTCACTCTAAAGTTTTACGTTTGCACTTCATGGACCACACTAAAGCAAAGATCATCCTAAAGAGCATATGCATTGTTCCTTCAAGTTTGTATTATTTGATTTTTTTAATGCAATTACGATATGAGAGTAGTAAGGGGATAGCTTCACGGATGTCATGACCGTGTTTCTTGAACATAAAACTCCCATGGCTTCCATGGAGATGCCCTATGGATTGCAAATAATGCAAGAAAAACAAATTGGATTTGTCCAAGACGGAGTTAACTTGAAATTTACGTCGAGACAAAATCTTAACTCCCAAGAAACTCGTTGTTTTTCTTAAAGTCTTGTTTGAGTAGAGATTAAAATGAAATAGGAACTAAAAGATTATAACTTAAGGAACTTAATCTAAATTTAAGCTAAGATTAAAATTTTATCGAGAAGATTTGACGTGGATAGCCCTAGCATAACATAGAAGATTTAAGTGTGAAGTTTGTCTTACATGTTTGGAAAAAGGCCAACGTCGGTGTTTACATGTGGGATGCAATGGGGGATGGTCCTTTTTGTCTAGGACTAATAACCATTGGTCTATGTTTTGAGCTCAGATTCATTCATTGCTCTAGAAATGGGATTGAATGGGAGTGTGTCATGACCGAGTGATGAGACTCGCGGATGCGTTTGAAAATTGGCCTAGTTCTGGTAGGTCTGATGCCAATAGGAAAATGATGAAGAAAAATGATTCCATGAAAGGATCGGATAAGGAAGAAAGATGTGATTAATTAATTGTTTAGTAAAAAGGAACTTTGAAAAGGCTAGGAACCTCAATGGGCTATTCTAGAATTGTCCTCATCAACCGAACCTTTGCTCTACTTCTCGAATATTTATTTAAAAGGAGCTTAAGGTAGATTAATTGTAAGAATTGGAAGTTGTGTTAAGGCATGCCTCCATACATAGCAGAGGGGACAGATACTCGAGTCCTAAGAGCAGGACAGGGATATGCCTAGAGAAGTATATGTGATTGCTTGAAAGATAACTGGATAACTTTAATAATACAAAAAAGTAAAACATTCTGAAATGGAAGAAGGTGAGAAAAGACCTGATAAATGCACACTTGCAAGGATATGCAACAGATTACATATTGCGTTCAAATGCGTAAAATTTATTCTTGGTTGGAATAGTGTCTTCTAGTATCATAGTATTACCTTGGAAAGATGCATTGTCAAATGGTTTGGTAGAAGGGCGGATTTCGGAGGGTTCATTTGTTGGCCAAAAAGTTGAATCTAATTTTATGTTGTCCATGAAGTTTAGTCAGAAACGGGGAAAGGGATTCTCATCCACGGAGCGCAAATTAAACTTGGAAATGAGGAATTTGTGCAGTAAATACACTCATCTTAGGGGAAACTGTGGGACGCGTGTCTAACCTCACTATCCTATCTTATTGCAATATTAGCGAGAACCACGATTAAATTGTCAATCCATGGGATGAAACTGACTCAACTAGTGCATAGAGGCTACAAGAGGGTGCCAATCTCTCAGAAAACAACTAACAACTCGCATCTAACTCATGCTATACTCAAGTGATAGAAATCACTAAAAGCCAATCGCTAATCAACAAACAAATCACATCCGTTGCAGTATCAAATGACATCCGAACGTAATGGAACTTTTAGGACATGTTTATAAGACCTAAGCACCCATGCTTATGGTCTCAAATGCCACTTTAGGTCAAGTGCCAAAATCATGATTATTAACAGCAGTGGATTTTTGACCTAGTCGTTTTCGACTCAGAATACATCTAAATGCTTAGCAATGATGCCCCAATACCTCGCCTATGCTTAGTTTTTTATTTGAATGTGTAAATTCCTAGTTATGATGAAATTAGGCCGCGGGTCGGCGAGACCAAAAGCTACGAAATACCGTGATGTGTTTACGTCAATGCGTAGAGCTCTTACCTGCGGTTGCAATGCAACAAACGCACCCGCAATGTGACAACCGGGGAGGGAGTAGGAAGCACGAGAAGGAGATATCTAACCTCACTATCCTATCTTATTGCAGTATTAGTAAGAACCACGATTAAATTGTCAATCCATAAGATAAAGCTGACTCAACTAGTGCATAGAGACTACAAGAGGGTGTCAATCTCTCGGAAAACAACTAACAACTTGCATCTAACTCATGCTACACTCAAGTGACAGAAATCACTAAAAGCCAATCGCTCATCGACAAACAAATCACATTCGTTGCAGCATCAAATGACATCCAAACATAATGAAACTTAGACATGTTTATAAGACCTAAGTACCATGCTTATGGTCTCAAATCCCACTTTAGGTCAAGTGCCAAAATTGCGATTATTAACAGCAGTGGATTTTTGACCTAGTCGTTTTCAACATAGAATACATCTAAATGCTTAGCAATGATGCCCCAATACCACATCTATGCTTAGTTTTTTATTTGAATGTATAAATTTCTAGTTATGATGAAATTAGGCCACGGGTAGGCGACGTCAAAAGCTACAAAATAGCGTGATGTGGTTACGTCAATGCGTTGAGCACATACCTGCAGTTGCAATGCAACATAAACGACTGTAATGTGACAATCGAGGAGGGAGCAGGAAGTGCGAGAATGAGAGAAGTGAGCACCGTTAGTTCACACTGTGTATTTTATTATCCAAAAAAAATTAATAACTTACAAAAATTGGCTTTTATACCTTAGCCAAGGTTTTTGGTGGTCAAAACTAATAATCTGGGAGTTCTACCAAAGATGGATAATGACAGGTTGATACAATTTAGAAGCTTGTAGTCCCGGCTCATCAATTACAAGGTTTATCTAAAAATTAGGAGTTACAATATTCCCGATTTATCAAAATAATAAGTGTTTTTACAATGAGAACTCCGAAAAAGGGTTTTCGTGGTATCTGTGTTAGCTTGCTGCTAACATTCTCCCCTCCTCCCCTATGTCGTCCCTTGACATAGCTTTATGGGCTGAAGTAGTCTTCGGACAAGCGGCTGGCGAGGCGATCTTTATGCACTGTTAGAGCCTTTTGATATCTGATTTTTCGTTCCTTATCTGGCACTTACAAGAACTGCATAGTTACTCTGTTTTTCAGCTCCACTGTTGAGTAGCTTACAAACCTTGAGGTCAGGTTGATGATCACTGGCGCAACTATCTTCGTTCGCCAAGTGAAAAATCCCGTGTAGAATGCTTCCTCGAACACCAGCATATTGTGAGAAGGTAGAAACATGCACCTAGCATAGAAGCCATAGAGGACTTCCTCAAAAGGTTGGCCACTGAGATCATAGCACAACCCTTTGTTACCCTTAAGAAATGACATCCAAGGGGCGCTTGCTTGCTCTGGCTCATTGAACACTTTGATGCAGGTGAGTGAGCAGCATTCGATAGATTTTGTATAACATAGCACATGACAAATCTGGTAGACTTTTAAAGAATAACATGGCGCCCTTTAGGGTTTTCACCATGTATTCTTCAGTCGGCTGTCCCTTTTCTGGAGCAAGCAATCTGGGGTAATGTAGCCAAGTTGGTCGCTTTTTTAGTAGTGTCTCATGTACTATCCAGGTCCTTGCTCTTGGTATAGGCATAAGGTAGGATCCTTTTGCAGGGCCGCAAGTGCTCTTGTGAACAGAATCAAGAACCTGGGATTCTTGTTCAGCTAGCTCAACCTTCACTTTGGGTGGTCTTTATCTGTGTCCTCGACTTGCATGTTGGTGTAAAGCCTTTCTTTTACTTGCAGCAACTCAACTTTAATCAGAGGGTAGGGCAGGGATTGTTGGTGTCATTGCGTATTTATTTGATTGGGAGTGAGTTGTGTGACATTGATGGAATGAAGTTCTCTCAGCTCCCAATCCATTGCTACCTTCCACTACTCATGTACCTCGTGTAACTTTTTCCTTCATTGTATCTTCTTCAGCCTTTGAGAGCTAGACCATGGGCAGTGTGTCTGCTTTGGTAATTGGTACTTGAAATTCTTCCCAGCTCTACTGTGGACTGTGTCTCCATGTCAACAAATGATACTGAGGGGATTTATATCTGAGGTTGCTCCGAAGTGCCTGCCTCTTCTTGCATTTTTTTTCCTTCCCTCTCTCAGTAGCTGGTTGACTCATTTGAGTTCAATTATCTCCTTCAGCATCTCGTCTTCTCTTTGGACCCGCATTAAAGCCAGGTCTCTGCACTGAGACTGCTCTAATTTCAGCTCCATCTTGAGGTCTTTATTTTTCTTTTCTAATGCCTTGTAGACCTCGTATGTTCCCTTGATCGAGGCGACGGCTGGATTTTCTCGTATTTGCCGCAAGAATAGCGCCCGATCATTGATTCTTTGTTCTGAGTACTGTAGGGAAGCATTGGCCACATCTAATTGTACCTAGATATTTTGAGCTGATAGGGTTATAGATAGAAGTTCAATTGTAACTTCCATTAGCTGATCATCCTTTGCTTTGCACGCATCTGACAGTTTTGTGAGCAACTCATCCAGTTCCTCCATTTCTTTTTGTTGCTTATCTCTTGCGACTGATGTTGTTCAACTTCCACTCTCAACTCGTGCACTTGCCTCTGTAGATCGATGATGACATTGAGTCTGTCATCCAGCTCCCCTTGGAGTGCGTCAATCACCATCTCTAACTCTTTGGCCCGTGTGCTACGGCCAAGTGCTACTGAGCGAAGTCTTTCTGTCATCTCTTGCATTTGCTTAGCATATTCGTTCACTTGCAGGATGATTCGTTCATATTTGTTCACTTGCAGGATGACTTAATCATTCGATTGCCAATCTTCACTTTGTATTAATTGTCTTGATGTTTCTGCAGATTCTTTTACCTCCGGCTACATCATGGCTGCTAGTTGTTGTTGTTGCCCTTGTGGCTGCTGATCTTTTTCAGTTAAGGTAGAAGGTGGTGCCTCGGCCTTATCTTGTTGTGTTGAGGTAGCGGGTGTTTTCTCAGCCTCTTGTTCTCTTGTGTACTCAAATTTTGCGGAGTCCTCTTCTGGTACAGGACTGGTTGCCTTTTTTGTCTCTGGCTCTTTCTTATTTTCTTCTCTTGAGTAGAGACAGCTATTGGTTGTGTTGTTTCCGCTGCTTCTTGCTGTTCAGATTCTTGTGTAGATTCAGGTGTTTTTTTTTGTTCAGGCTCTGCTTCTTTTGTTGGCTGTTGTTGTGGTTCTAACTGCCGGTGATGGTGGTGGGCTCGGTATTGGGTGATCTTGGTGTTCAGAAATAGGAGAAGAGATATGGGGAGACACATCACCTTGAGGACGTTGTTCTTCTCCTTGTGCAGTGTCTTCCTCTGCATGCTCTTGATGTTCTGCTACCTCTTTCGCTTTTCTCATCGCTTCTTCTGCTTCTTTTAGCTTTAGAACTTCTACTCCTTGGTACATCCATTCCAGTACTTCAGTGGGTTCTTCAACCTAGCTTCCTGGTGTGATGCTTAGTTCTTGGTCCCTTAAGTCCACTAGGCACCCACTTTTCCGGGTCCTTTCCTTGTGCTTGGCGACTGCGTTGGTATGCGTGTTTCTCTCTTTCAAATTGGGCTTGCTTTTGAACAGGCTCTTCTTGGTGTGCTGCCACGGCTTTTCTCTTCATTTCCTCCCGTCATGCTCTTTTTTCTTCATTATCCGAGCTCTCACTACTATGCCATTCCGGTGAGCTTTCAGCACACTCTTCATCTGACTTCTATGATCTTTTGGCAAACCTTGTAGCTCAAGGAGATGGTTGAGCTGACACTATCCAAGTGTTTTGATATGGAGCAGGTGGTAGGTTGTTGGCCATGCCGATGGCATGGTATGCAATCCTTGTCAACTCCTCTGGTGCACCCAGGTATGTGATCTTTCCTTCTTTCTTTATTCCTTTCAAAGTGGTCAAGACATATTGAGCATGGTCAACCAGTTGCCTGGTTGTTGACTTAAGTCCTTGTGTGAAGGTAGTGGAAACCGCATGGTTTGGTGTTGTATACCTTGGCGGCCTCTTAGCAAGGAAATGGAAGTGTTGGTGGTATAACCTACCTGGATCTTCAACTTGTTTATGAATAAGGTCTGCAAAGATGGCCGTGGCGGTTTCTTTTGTGAAAGTTTCTACCGTCTTCCTATCCCTTGCCCTCATTGTCATTCCTTATGTGGGCAGTCTGAGTGCTTCTGCCACTATTTCCTTGGTGATCACTACTTCAACTTTGTTCCCTTGTGGGTCAGAAATCTGTGCAGTTCCATCTTCCTTGATCGCAGACAAAAGCTCGTAAGCTTTTTGGAAGTCCACTCCGCACGGCTCTTGTTCATAAAAATCTATGAGTCCTAGCCGTCCGTTGGCATCTTTGGCTTCGGGCTTTGCAGCGACATCATACACTTCCTTTGGTAGGAGTTGCAACTCTACTTGATGCCCCTCCTCGCTCTTAAATATGGCAGTGAACACTGTGGTGTGATGCTCCTCAAGCTGTTCCTTTGAGAGATAGGTTGCCTTGGCGGTTTTGATTGAATCGGCGTCCAGTTGGTAAGCTGGTACTTCTTGCAACTTTTCTTTCTGGTTGAGCTTTTTCTTGGCCCTCTCTGCTGCTTGCATGGCTTCTGTTCAGTGAATAGAGTGTCAAAGTTAGCATATTTGATGGATTTTTCTTCGAAATGTCCTTTAGTCTGAAATGTTGACAATTTTGGTCCAATTTGCTTCAAATCAATTTTTGAACAAGCATAGATGCATAAAAACATGTGAGGAACAAAATTGTAAAGTTCAAACAAAAATTTACAACCAAAATAAATAATCGCGATTATTTATAGCTGAGTAATTTCTCCAACTTTTTGCAAACTTGGCATCACAGGCTTGAAGTATATACCAAATACATGCTCTGAGTGAAATATGGGCTCATTTGGATGCATAGGGTGAAAATGGTACGAGATTTTGGCTTTAGGTCTCTGAAACAGTAGATATAATGGAAATTTGAGATTTTGAGCTCCAAATTGGTTCAAACTTGGCTAGTGGGTTTACCACATCATATACTTTGGATTTATGATGGCAAAATATCAAAATTCCTTCATTTTGGCTAGAAAGTAAATAATCACGATTATTAACTTTTCTACCAAAATCAACATTTTTTGGTACAAATTGGTTCTAAGCATTGTATAGACCTTGTGTATGTGATATGAGGTGATTTGGGTCAAAAAGAGTGGTCCATAACTCAAATTTTGGCTTGCAAAGACTTCTTTGCGTTTTTTGGTAATTTTACAAGTTATTTGCTCACTTTGGCTCATACATGATTTTTGGCGTATACACATGATAGGTGAGGTGATGATACCATTTTGCAAAAGTAAATAATCACGATTATTTACAACAGTCACAATTTTCTTGCAAAACTTAAAAATTTTGACCTAAACACATTCTATACACCTAAAACAAGTCCTAAATTAAATTTGGTCAAATTTGGTCTTGTTGGCATCACTTTGTGCTTTGTCGACTCTGAAATCGTTGATTTCTATGACTACACTACCTGTTGAGTTGGTTTGTCACTTGTGAGGCTTTGGACTTGTCCGCAACATAGTCGTGAAGCAACTCATCCAATTCTGGCTCATTTGGAGTCATTTTGATCTCGTATATCGAATTTGACGCTTTGTAGCCTTCGAACCGCTTTCTGCTTTTTGAGGGCTTTGCTTGATTGCTTTCACAAAACCAATCATCTACATTGTATATAAACCTCGTATGGAAGCTGTCTATGGAGTCATAACCAAATTTTGGCATCTGCCAAAACCTAGCTTTTCTTCTGAGGACCCCCTCGACCCCTGCCGAATGGTCAACTGATGATATAGAAAGGTTCTATTATGTTAGGGCATGCTACAGTTCAAATCCCATCTAATTTGGTCGAGCTCACAAGCCGCTATGATCAATTTTTGGTCGTAGGTCTTCGTGCACTGCTCGAATTCTAGGGTTTTTTCTAGGGGTTTAGACTAGCTAACCGACCGTACAAAATGGATCATTGATGAGTAAAGAACTTACCCCTCATGTTTTGTGTGAGACGACGCTGAAAACGGGCAACTGTAGACTCTGAAAAGTATGCACGAAAGAGGTCGAAAAGCTCTCTCTGCAAAGGTGACAAGTGGAAATGAGGTTGTTTTAGCCTACCTGGGATATCTATACTCGGACTTTCCGAACCATTTTCCCCAGATTCCCCCATTAGTCCTACTAGGCTGTGAAATCTATGTTAAACTCAAAAATTTCTCCGATCGGATTCCTATAACTCATTCTGCAAGAATTTTGCAAAAGTAGGTCTGGCCACCTAATTTAGGCTTCCCGCTTCCATCTTTCGATTTCATTGAAAATTTTTGTGCTTATGCGCCTTGTCTTTTTTATCACCACCGTGTCTTCCATTTTTCCATATGAGCTTCTTTGCTATTTATTATTAATTTTTGACCTGTTTAATAAAAAAATCAAAGAAAATAACAAAATGCGCTAAAAAAACAAAGTAGAAATCTAATAATTAAGAAAATCCATTGAAAAACACAGCTTTATTAATTTTTGTTGGATTTTTCCATTTTTAAGTCTCATTATCAAGAAAAACCATGAAAAATAACCAAAAAGGACTATTTTTTAATGATTTTTTGATAGTATATATTCTATTTACACTCACTTGGAAGATATTATCAGTGAATTTTTCCTTAACGATAAATTATTAGGTAATTTTTTAAAAAATCACACGTTAATATTGAACTTTTTTCTCCCTCTTCAAACATTGCCCTTAATTACTTAGTACCCTTCCACCCCTCCTAGATGGCGTACTTCGAGACGACTGTGTGCATGGGTTGAACAATCGTGTCTTATGCATAGCCGTGGTTGGCTCTACCATGCTTTGAAGATCAATGCAATTCGAACCACTATGATGTGCAAGAGCTGGATTTTGAGTAATTAACTCAAGGGTTTCTGATGTCGAGGCTTTTTGAAGCTGTCTTCCAAAGAGAAATCTTGTAGCTTGTGTGCTTGCTGTTTGATTGTACCATTAGGATGCTTCAGCACGGTAATTGCATGAGCTGTTGGTAACACTTTTGCCATTGGTAGGCTGGTGTGCTTGGTGTGGAATGGTGTGGTGGAGTCTACTGAGACTTAACTCTCCATTGCTTGATTGGTTTTACGGTTTGTGGAGAAGATAAGTGCTCTTTTTTCTTAAAAATCCTTTTCATGTTAGGTTCCTTGCTCGGAGAAGCTCGTCTCTGTGTTTTGAGCTTTGGAACCACCTTTGGTACTGTCGATGATGTTTTGGGCATCCAAATTTGGATCGGCTTATCCTTAAGCTGTACTTTTGGTACCCAAATTTTCATGACTCCTTGCATGCTACTTGTAGCATTTTCTTGTCGAGAGGATAGAGAAGATTGATTGCTTCGTGGTTTGGTCTGTTGATTGCTTCCTTTCCATTCCTCCTTGCTTGGTGCAATTGGAACAATGAGTTGCCCGCCTTTAGGTGATAGCTTGAGCTGATTTGTATCCCAATCTGGTATTGCTTTGTATATTTGCATCCAGGGAATTTCAAGAATCATCGTCTCATTCATGTGTTCATCTGGTAAGCATACAAACTGATGAGGAAATGAAAATCCATGTACCACGTTCAAGTTGACTGCTCCCAATGTTGGGGTTGGGTTCTTGTTGCATCCTTTGATTGTCACTATTCCTGCTGTCAAAGACTGACTTGTTGCTTTCTTGTACATGGAATAACTGACTGCATTTACTCTAGCTCCTGTGTCGACCAAAGCATTTGTGCTATGATTATTGAGTTGTACTTTTATGTGCAGATCCATTCCGTCTAACCGTTCATCATCTGTTGAAATTGCATCTTTAGGCAATTCCCATTGTCGATCATCTATATCCAAAGTGTTGATGGGAATCAGTATCTGTTGATTTTTGAGAGCAGCTTTTCATTTGAGTACCGAAAGCCGAGCTTCCTCTTGGGCTTCATCAATAACCTACTGTCATTTAATCCTTCTTTGCTTGGCTGCATGCATTCTTTCTAGCAACTCATTGGTTAGCTTGTATTTCTTTAAACGGCATCCACTAATCCAATTATCCATTGGTTCACCATCTAGGGTGGACAACTTAACTGCTCCAATTAGAGATACAGCTTCAATGATAAATGGTCCGTTTCCCTTTTTTTAAAACTTGGGAATGTGTTGCTTAAGGGAATAGACTAACACTAAGTCCCCTTTCTTGAAGATTTTTGTAATTAGACGGGAATCAAAAAACTATTTTTGTTTCTGCTTTTGTGCATAAATGTGAGCTACAGCAGTTAGTCTTTGCTCATCTAGCTTTTCTAGATCTTCAAGTCTTTCTGACAATTTGTGTCCAGTCCAGTCAAGATTCTTTGCTACCCTTAGTGTCGACAATAGAAATTCTATTGGCAGTATGGCATCAAGACCATAAACAAGGTTAAAGGGTGTAGCATTTAAAACTGTTTTGAATGAAACTCGATAAGCCCATAGAGCAGCATGGAGATTCATTTCCCAGTCTGTCCTTCCTGAACTTACCACCTTAGACAATACCGAGCTAAGAATTTTGTTCGTATGCTCAGCTTGTCCGTTTGCTTGTGGGTGATAGGGAGCTGATTTGTTATGAATGACCATAAATTCATTAAGCAAATACTCAGTTACCTCATTGAGGAAATGAGTTCCCCGATCAGTAACAATTTCTATTAGCAGTCCATATCTCGTGAATACATACTCATATAAGAATGTGGCAGTGGTTCGGGCATCATTCTTTTGAGTTGCTTTAGCCTCAGCCCACTTGGTCAACTAGTCCGTAGCTACAATGATATATTGAGCTTGGGTTCTATAAGCAGGTGGTTGTATCAGCCCAACAGAATCTATCCCCCATTTTGTGAAAGCTCTAGCCCCCATCATTGGTGTTAAGGGCATGCTATCTATACGTGTTGGCATTTTTGCTCGTTGACAAGAATCACACCTTCAAACATATTATTTGACATCTGCAAAAAGTGTTGGCCACCATATGCCTGCCATTAAGATTGCTCTTGCGGTGGTCTGACTAGAAAAGTGACCTCCAGCTAGTCCAGCATGTGCTTGTTCTATAATTGGAATAAATTCGTCTTCATTTGCACAAAGACGCAAATGTTGATCTTTACCTCTCCGATACAGTTGGTTTTCAATAAGAGCATAGTCTCTTGCCTCAGTTTCAATTGCTCTTTGGTGACGTTTACTCATATCCTCAGGAAATGTTTGGCTTGATAAGTAAGTAACCAGATAGTTACTCCATTTAGGAACACGTGACATTTGAAACAATGTTACGTGAGGTATGGGTGTTTGTTTTTGACATTGAGAACAGTCCTTTACAAAAGAGCGAACATCACTCCTCATAGGTGGCCAAAATACTCCAAGTCTCACGCTCCTTTGCATGGTTTGGTCTTCCGCAAAGTGAAGTCCTACTATGGTAATATGTGCTAGTGTCCTTGAGCTTACCCACGGGTTCAAACAACTTTTAAGCTTACTCTCCAGTCAGATTGAGTGATTTGGAGTCTTTTCATGCTATTTCTAGCCATAGACCTGAAATTCTGCAACTTGCAATAATAGCTCACAATGATTCTTTCAGAGAGAGCAATGTTCTGAAATCCACCTCGGATCCTACTTACCCTACTCCTAGATTCTCATGCAATGGGGTTGTGAAAAGTGTCCACTAACACTCGTTTTCTTGTCTTTTATGGTTTTTTGAGCATTGATTTTAAGACTTGTCTCATCTATCAATCATCCTCAAAATCCTAATCTATTTCTATAATTCTACAATCCTAAAGGCACTCAGATGGTACGATTACTTCCAAGCTACCTCTACACAGCAGAAGATGACAATATATTAGGCTATGCGGTTTCTAAAAAAAAGTTTTGAACTCTAGGCGATCCTAGAGGAAGTTAAAGGATAACTTCACAAGACGCTCATGTTTTTTCCTAGTTTAGGTCTCTTCGATCCCCGGGAACGGTGCCAAATGTAGGACGCGTGTCTAACCTCACTATCCTATCTTATTGCAGTATTAGCGAGAATCACGATCAAATTGTCAATCCATGGGATGAAGCTGACTTGACTAGTGCATAGAGGCTACAAGAGGGTGTCAATCTCTCAGAAAACAACTAACAACTAGCATCTAACTCATGCTACACTCAAGTGACAAAAATCACTAAAAGCCAATCGCTCATCGGCAAACAAATCACTTCCGTTGTAGCATCAAATGACATCCAAACATAACAAAACTTCTAGAACATGTTTATAAGACCTAAGCACCCATGTTTATGGTCTCAAATCTCACTTTAAATCAAATGCCAAATTTGTGATTATTAACAGCAGTTGATTTTTGACCTGGTCGTTTTCGACCCAAAATGCATCTAAATACTTAGCAATGATGCCCCAATACCCCGCCTATGCTTAGTTTTTGATTTGAATGTGTAAATTCCTAGTTATGATGAAATTAGGCCGCAGGTCAATGACACCAAAAGCTACAAAATACCGTGATGTGTTTTCGTCACGGTATTTGTGTAGAGCTCTTACCTGCGGTTGCAACACAACAAACGCGATTGCAATGTGACAATCGGGGAGGGAGTAGGAAGCATGAGAAGAAGAGAAGTGAGCGCTGTTAGCTCACGTTGTGTATTTCAATATCCAAAAAACTTTTTAATAATTTACAAAAATTGGCTTTTATACCTTAGCCAAGGTTTTTGTGGTCAAAACTAATAATCTGGGAGTTCTACCAAAGATGGGTAATGACAGGTTGATACAATCTAAAAGCTTGTAGCCCCGGCTCATCAATAACAAGGTTTATCCAAAAATTAGGAGTTACAATATTCCCAATTTATCAAAATAATAAGTTTGTTTACAATGAGAACTTAGAAAAATGGTATCCGTGGTATCTGTGCTAGCTTGCTGCTAACAGAAACGCACCGTCGACTATGCTTGGTCAATAACCAGGAAAAAAGAGTTAGTGACCTTGAAACAAGGGTGAACTAGAGAACTCCCATCAGTTGACCCTTGAAGGTTGAGTTCAAATCTAGTTTAATGACTTCGATTAGAAAGTTGGACTAGTAAGCAAAGGTGCTTCGAGACTAAGGTATCCATATAAGACAAAGTGAATGTTATAACCCCCTTGAGTTGGCATCGAAGAGCAAGAGGAGTCATGTCTTGGTGTCAGTCTCAAGCAGGAGGGATGTTGGAGGTCATGGTGTATCCATTTGGAGATGGTACAGTTCGATGGTCCCTGACATGGCCCTCATAGTAATTTAAAAATACAAATGTGTTCTTTACAAGGGAAGGGGTATACATATTAGCATCTGCAATCACTTCTCCCCTCATACATGGTTATTACCCTCCACATCATTTAACTGAGATTGTGGTATGAGACTTTATCAAGTGCTTATGTCATAATAATCAATATCTAATTATCCTAAATGATTTTCTCATATTAAACTGATCATTTAATGTGGGGAAGGCCGGGGGAGAAAAAGCTAGAATATTGGTTAAGCTAGTAGACCGGCCACAGTAGGGATCCAAAGGGGGGGGGGCATCTAGAAAAGAGCCATGTGCAACAATGGGCTAAAAAGACCCTAAGGTTCAGCCCATTAAGACTTCCAAAATGCTAAGGTTCCAAAATTCAAAGGTTGTGTCCAAAGGTCAACCCTAGGGAAAATTGGATGCTTTGTGTGTGCCCTAAAAGTCTTTGCACATCCCTACATGGGAGGGGGTGAGCCCTAAAGGTAGGGGATGAGAGAGAAAGCCACACACACACACACACACACACACACACAGGCTCCCTTTACACAAAGGGAATGAGGGACACATGTCAGCTCCCTAGGCCAAATGCCCACAAGGTGTGCCCAATTTCTATTGGATGACCCTTGAAGTGGACCAATGAGAATTAAGCTACATTAAATCTAATTTAATTAATTTAAAAACATTTAATAAAAGAAACCAATGAGAATTAAGTCTCCTAGAAGACTATTGGGCAGTCTCCCAAGGGGTCCAATGAGCATTCAGGAGCCCCATGGCTTGCCTGATTCCTATTGGCCAGGAGGCAAAGGGGTCCAATGAGAGTTTAGTTTAATTATTTAATTACCTAAAGCTCTCACAAAAGGGGAAAGGGGGACACATGTCAGAAGGCTATCACTTATGCTGCTTTATTGTAATTGGCTTGACTTGGGGAGGGCCAATGAGGCTTCAGCAAGAGCAATTAGCAAGAGGGCTCGCCCAAGAGAGATTGGGAGCTGATTTTTGCAAGGCATTATCACACACACACTCACACAAGCTCATGTGTGAAGAAAGAAAAGACTATCTCTTCCCAAGCTTTAATGGAGAACTCATCACCTACTCCAAGCTTGTGAGATAGAAGCCTACATCAACACTCTCTTTGCATGTGGATGAAAATCCAACCAAGAGCCAAGATTCAATGCATGCTCATCTCCTCTACCAAGCTAATTACTAAGCTAAGCTATGCTACATATGAGTGATTATGCGAGGAGATGTACATCTTTCTCGTAAGATACTCCTTCTTCCTCTCAATCTACTCTCATACCCTGCTAGCTCTCACCATCTTCGAAGGTGTGTGAGGTTTTGGGTCTGAGAACGGGGATAATTCAAGTTGTGTTTGTTAAGTGTTTTGCTTAGTGCATGAAGTTTCCATCTTCATTGCACTAGCTAGTCTCGAAGGAACACAAAGAATTGTATTGTACAATGTCTCCCTTGATGGAAGAAACCATAATACAAAGCCTTTTGGAGGGGGGACCGGCTCCATGAAAATCCGGTCCTCAATTGTTGTCAATAGCTTAATTTCTCTCTCTTTTGAAAGTATTGTCGATGCTATCTTACTAGGTGTTATGCTTTTTGTTGCTCTCTCCACCCAAGCACTCTTGTAATTCTCATTAGGAATCTATTCTAATGAAATGCCCACTATGTTCATGCTAATTTCCGCTACACATAAGTTATTAGGCCATTAAATGTTACATTGGTATCAGAGCTCAAGGTTTCTCTTTTCTTGCTCAAGAAGGGAGGTCCTCAAGCTAGCTACAAATGGTTGGTATTATTAATTGCCTGTGAGTAAGTAGAATAGGAATTTTTCAGCCTTGTAGTGCGCCTGCCTTCGTGCAGTTAACGGGGCATCACCGTCGAGAGCTATGGTCTTAATAGTGGAGTCCTACGGGGCTTGCCTACGACTTAACCACTATTGAGCTATTAGAAGCTTGACAGGAGCCGGTGCTATTTTGGTGTTGAAAGACCCTCTCTTCTATTCCTTGCAATTAATGGTATTCGAGCCACGGGTACAGTAGCTTGAGTGCTTTTTCTAAAGGGGTAAAGATGAGTAGCAACTAGGGCTTGAAGTGCCAAAGTACACCTAAAAAGTTTACACCTAAAAGTTGTTAGAATGGCTGACAATAGTAAAGAGAGCAAGCTACTAATGATGCTTCAATGCTTGTTAACTATCTTTTTTCTAGGCTTCAACAAGCCATGGGCAATCCATCTCTCCAAAGTGAAGTGCAACGGCAGCTCCGTGCTCACGGGATTCTCCAAGCTCATCACCATGACGAGAGAACACCTAGGAAGCCTCCTTGTGAGACTACCAAAAGAGGTCTCTCTCCGATTCGGGAAGAAGAAGAGAATCCATATGAAGGGCTCAAGAATTTACTTCTTTATGATGCATCTCCTTCCCAAAGGAGAACTCAAGAGCCTCCACCGAAGGAATGAGAAAGAAGCGAGTCTCCCGCCACCTCGGCGGAGATGGCTCCATGAAGACGGCGGGCTAAACGCTCTCCATCACCACCAAAGCGGAGAAGACCATCACACTCTTCTCCACGCCATAATTCAAAGAGGGATGATTAAAAGCAAGAGAAGAAAAAGGCGAGAAATAGGACACCCTCTTCTCCATCTTCTTCATCCTCTTCCTCTCATGAAAGCTATGGTGAAGACGACAAAGATCAAGACAAGAAAAAGGCGAGAAAGAGGTCACCCTCTTCTCCACCTTCTTCAAATTCTTCACCTTCTGAAGAAAGTGATGGTGCAACCTTTGAACCATCAAAAAGAAGAGGCCATAGGAAATCCTATGCCGCATGGAAGAGGTTGTCCAAGTTGAATAAATTCAAAGAGGGAGGGAAGAGCATCTCTTTCCTTACCTATGATGGTACCTTTGGTGCTACGGACAAAGTCTTGGCCTTTATCCAACAATTCGTTGCAGCGTTTGGAGATGAGGGCTTCACGGAGTCCTCTAAGCTACGCCATGTAGCTATGCACTTTCAAAAGTCCGCCAGACAATGGTGGTCTAGCCTACGAGCCAACGTTGAAGCTCCACGAACATGGAAAGCTTTAAGAGCTTCCATTATGAAGCAGTTTTTGGCCACCGATGCCAAAGACAAAGTACTCACCAAATGGCGAAGCTTAAAGCTCTCTCCCAATGAATCTATCCACAAATATGTAGACAAGTTTTGGGACCTACAACTCAAAGCCACTGTCTTCAAAAAGTTGGATTTTGGAGAGCAAAAGCAACAATTTTGTGCGGGCTTAACCGAAGAAATGGCGGAGTATGTCAACTCCCAAAGACCACGTACCATATCAGCGGTAATACACCACACTATGGTCGCCTCTCGAATCAATTTCCAAACGGGGGCAAAAAGAAATAATAAGCCCCCGAAAAACAAGGGTTCCAATGAGCCTAAGGGGAAGGACAATGTCCAAAAGTCTCCTAAGGGAAACTCCAACAAAGCTAAAGAGAAGGGAGTTTACAAAGGAAAGAATAAACTCTCTCTTGAAGAGCTTGAGCGGTATCGTAAGGATAACCGGTGTTTCAAGTGCGACGAACAAGGGCATGCGTACCGCGCTTGTCCCCAAAAGAATAACCGCCAAGATCCTCCTAGAGCTTCCTTGGTTGAAATCCAAGAGGAGGAGACTCACCAAACTCACCACAAAGGATCTCCTCTATGCCATGCTTGGGGAAAGGTAAGAGAACATGATCCTTTTATTCTCTTTGACCCTGGTTCTACTCACAATTTTATATCTATAGAGTTGGCCACCAAGCTAGGAATACAATCCTACGAGATGGGAGATGTCCTACCCACAGACAGTGCCTTCAAGGGGCAAGAAACTTCAGTCACTCCCTTAATCGGGAAATTGAGGCTTCATGTTCAAGGCTATGTGGACAAAGAGGACTTCTTTATCTCTCCTCTCAAGCATGAGGATGTAATCCTAGGGGCACCATGGTTTGACCGCCTGGCTACCGATGTTAAATTTCCTGAAAGGAGAATCTCCTTTAAGTTCAGGGAAAAAGACATGTATATAGATGCTAAGGAAATGGGTAACACCATCCCCATTGTACATACACAAGCTTTCAACAAGTCAATAAAGAGCTCTATTTCCGTGTACATGATTTTTGTTAAAGACTCTCAAAATGAACCTAATGCTTTAGCAAAAGAAAATAAAAGCAACCAAAAGGAATTAGAGTTATCCAATTTTCTCAAGGGGTTTCAAGATGTTTTTATTGACGACATCCCTTGTGAGCTACCTCCTAAACGAGGTAATGATGACCATGCAATTGAACTTCTTCCAGGAAGTTCACCGCTTAATAAACCTCCTTATAGATTTTCTCAAGCTCAACAAGAGGAGATTATGCGGCAAGTGCATGAGCTAGTTGAGAAGGGTATGGTTAGGCCAAGCTCATCTCCATTTTGCTCACCTGTGCTATTAGTGCAAAAGAAAGGCGGCACATATCGTATGTGTGTCGACTATAGAGCACTAAATAGGATCACTATCAAGAATAGGTTTCCCGTTCCACGGGTAGAAGACCTATTTGATAAGCTACAAGGATCGACCTACTTCAGTAGGGTTGACCTAAAAAGTGGCTATCATCAAATAAGGATAGTTGATCAAGACATTGTAAAGACCGCATTTCGTACTACATTTGGTCTTTACGAATACATTGTCATGCCTTTTGGCTTGACCAATGCACCAGCCACATTCAACCGCTTGATGGAGAAGCTGTTCAGGCCTCATCGAACCTTCATTGGAGTGTTCTTTGATGATATTATCATCTACTCTAATTCATTGGAGGAACACAAGCAACACCTCCAGGTAATATTTCAAGTTTTAAGAGAGAATAAACTTTATGTTAATCGAAAGAAAAGTGAATTTTTCTTGCAAGAGATTCAGTATTTAGGTCACATTATCTCTCAAGATGGCATCCAAATGGATCCATCCAAGTTAGAGGTAATAAAAGGATGGCCTAAACCAAGGAATCTTCATGAACTAAGAAGCTTCATAGGTATGTGTGCATACTATAGACGCTTCATAGAAAAGTTCTCACAAATTGCGGGACCATTACATGACCTAACAAAGAAAAGCGTTAGGTATACATGGTCTGCTAAGGAAAACAATGCTTTCGAAAAGCTTAAAGAAAAACATATCTCTCAACCTGTGCTTACACTACCGGATCTCTCAAAACCATTTGAGGTCCAATGCGATGCTTGTGGTGATTGCCTTGGAGCTGTTTTGCTCCAAGAAGGGCACACCATAGGCTATGAGAGTCGAAGGCTCGACCCTGTTGAGCAAGCTCTAGGCATATACGAAAAGGAACTCCTTGCAGTTCTACATGCCTTAGACTCATGGAAGCACTATTTATTGGGGACTCCTTTCATTCTGCGAACGGATCACCAAAGTCTTAAGTACTTCATGACACAGACCAAGCTCTCCAACAAACAAATGAGGTGGGCAAATTTCCTTTCGCAATTTCATTTTCATATTGCTCACATTGCTGGCAAGCATAATCAAGTAGCTGATGCACTCTCACGACGGCCGAGAGTGAATGCGGTTTCCATAGCAACTCACAATGATCTATCTTCAATGATAGATGAGTATGCTATTGATCCCGATTTTAGAGATGTGATTTCAGCCCTTGCATTAGGGAAGAAAGAAGAACCATTTACTTTACAAGATGGTTATCTTCTCTATGGCAATAGACTATGCGTTACTAACTCACTACGTGAGAAAGTAATGTATGAATCTCATGCTCCACCTTATGCGGGGCATAGAGGGATTCAGTCTACCTTAAAGGGAATTGAAACATATTTCTATTGGCCTACCATGAAAGTGAACATACAAGAGTATGTTTCCAAATGTGTGGTATGCCAAAAGAAATAATTTGATAGAGGGAAGCAACTTGGATTGCTTCAACCCTTGCCAATCCCTAATTCACCATGGGAGAGCATATCCATGGATTTTATCTTTGGATTGCCTAAGTCTATCCATGGGAATACGGGAATATGGACGATAGTAGACAGGTTTAGTAAACAAGATCATTTTATATCTGTCAAAAAGACTATGAAAGCCCATCAAATGGCAACCCTCTTTCTTTCACAAATTTTCAAGTACCATGGCTTGCCCATGTCCATAGTGTCGGATAGAGATCCTAGAATGACCAGTAATTTCTAAAAGGGTCTCTTTGAGAATTTAGGAACAAGGCTAAACTTCTCTTCGGCCTATCATCCACAAACTGATGGCCAAAGTGAAATAGCTAACCTAACCATTCTCGATCTACTAAAAGCCTATGTAACGGAAGTAGATCAAAGATCCCAATGGGAGAAGTACTTACCCTTAGTGGAGTATGCTTACAATAACACTGTACACACTTCCACGGGAAAAGCACCTTTCGAGGTAATTGAGGGAAGATCAAAAAGTCCCTTGCTACTTAAGGTACATGGGAAGATCTTTGCTGCAGATGAGTATAGCCGAGACCTACAAGAGTCTTTCCAAAAGATTAAGGATGCTATCTCTATCTCACAGCAAAGGCAAAAGGCTGCTGTTGACAAGCACAGAAGAGCCCAAGCCTTTAAAGAAAATGATTGGGTCTTGTTAAAGTTTCCCAAGGCTCGATTAAGGCACACAACGGGCAAGAATCCTACGGGTCACCAAAAGTACTATGCTAAACTAGCAAAAAGGTACTATGGTCCCTTTCAGATTCTTAGGCCAATCAATGAGATGGCCTATCAACTCAAGTTGCCCAATCATTGGCTCATACACAATGCTTTTCATGTGAGCCTATTAAAGCCTTACAAAGGAGAGCCACCTCAAGAACCAACTATTGAAGACCCACTAGAGATCGAGGACCAAGAAGAGGTGCTGCAGCCCGAGTCCATTCTCCGACATGAAGACAAGGTACTAAGAGGCGGTAAGACTATCCGACGATAGCTTATTAAGTTTAAGAATTATCCTTTTGAAGATGCTAGATGGATGCAAGGCATACAATTAAAGGATAACCTAAACCTTGTCAATGCTTACAATGCTTCCCAAGAGTAAGCAAATGTACAAAATGTTAAAAATGAACAAAATTTTTGTCTTATAAGACTCTCTTTTTCTTTATTTGTGCACCAAAATGAAGTAGTATGCATGCTTAGATCAAGTTTGTGGAGACGACGTCTCCCAAACACCAAGTAGAGCTTGTCACTCTACTATGGAAGATTGATAGGACTAATGTGCAGACATGCTTGCGGCAGCCTCAGGCTCTCAAGTGCCAAATGGACTAGTCATCCATTGTGGAATGATGTCGTAGGGTAACATAAGGATCCTCTACCCGCTAAGAAAAGGACTCATGAACATGCTTTATCTTCTCTACACCATAGTCGAGGACGACTATGATTTCAAGAGAGAGGTAATGTCATAATAATCAATATCTAATTCTCCTAAATGATTTTCTCATATTAAACTGATCATTTAATGTGGGGAAGGCCAGGGGAGAAAAAGCTAGAATATTGGTTAAGCTAGCAGACCGGCCACAGTAGGGATCCAAAGGAGGGAAAATAGGGATCCAAAGGGGGGGGCCATTTGCAAAAGAGCCATGTGCAACAATGGGCTAAAAAGACCCTAAGGTTCAGCCCATTAATACTTCCAAAATGCTAAGGTTCCAAAATTCAAAGGTTGTGTCCAAAGGTCAACCCTAGGGAAAATTGGATGCTTTGTGTGTGCCCTAAAAGTCTTTGCACATCCCTACATGGGAGGGGGCGATCCCTAAAGGTAGGGGATGAGAGAGAAAGCCACACACACACACACACACACACACACAGGCTCCCTTTACACAGGGAATGAGGGACACATGTCAGCTCCCTAGGCCAGATGCCCACAAGGTGTGCCCAATTTCTATTGGATGACCCTTGAAGTGGACCAATGAGAATTAAGCTAGATTAAATCTAGTTTAATTAATTTAAAAACATTTAATAAAAGAAACCAATGAGAATTAAGTCTCCTAGAAGACTATTGGGCAGTCTCCCAAGAGGTCCAATGAGCATTCAGGAGCCCCATGGCTTGCCTGATTCCTATTGGCCAGGAGGCAAAGGGGTCCAATGAGAGTTTAGTTTAATTATTTAATTACCTAAAGCTCTCACAAAAGGGGAAAGGGGGACACATGTCAGAAGGCTATCACTTATGCTGCTTGATTGTAATTGACTTGACTTGGGGAGGGCCAATGAGGCTTCAGCAAGAGCAATTAGCAAGAGGGCTCGCCCAAGAGAGATTGGGAGCTGATTTTTGCAAGGCATTATCACACACACACTCACACAAGCTCATGTGTGAAAAAAGAGAAGACTATCTCTTCCCAAGCTTTAATGGAGAACTCATCACCTACTCCAAGCTTGTGAGATAGAAGCCTACATCAACACTCTCTTGGCATGTGGATGCAAATCCAACCAAGAGCCAAGCTTCAATGCATGCTCATCTCCTCTACCATGCTAATTACTGAGCTAAGCTATGCTACATATGAGTGATTATGTGAGGAGATGTACATCTTTCTCGTAAGATACTCCTTCTTCCTCTCAATCTACTCTCATACCCTGCTACTCTCACCATCTTCGAAGGTGTGTGAGGTCTTGAGTCTGAGAACGGGGATAATTCAAGTTGTGTTTGTTAAGTGTTTTGCTTAGTGCATGAAGTTTCCATCTTCATTGCACTAGCTAGTTTTGAAGGAACACAAAGAATTGTATTGTACAATGTCTCTCTTGATGGGAGAAACCATAATACAAAGCGTTTTGGAGGGGGGACCGGCTCCATGAAAATCCGGTCCTCAACTGTTGTCAATAGCTTAATTTCTTTCTCTTTTGAAAGTATTGTCGATGCTATCTAACTAGGTGTTATGCTATTTGTTGCTCTCTCCACCCAAGCACTCTTGTAATTCTCATTAGGAATCTATTCTAATGAAATGCCCACTATGTTCATGCTAATTTCCGCTACACATAAGTTATTAGGCCATTAAATGTTACAGCTTAAATAGCATGTTCATACTTTACAGCTCTTGTGTGTGCTTTAGATTGGTGGACGATGTATTTCAATGGATTTGAGACAATGGCATTCTGATATGTGATGTACCATGCTTGAAGATCGTTTGTCCCCATATTAAACATAAAAGGCTCAATTTTGAAGGTGTTTTTGATGGAAGTCTCCTTAAAGGTCTACATATAATGACTTGGTAGAATCATGAGCCTTGCATATAGTCCCATGATCACATTTTTGGAGGGTGTTGTGGCCAAGCCCCAACGCTAGGGAATCATTATTGCAATAACAAAAATTTATAGCATAGCTATCTAGCACTCACACACTGTAATGTCAATCAATACTCAGGGAAGAAACCTTGGGTTTATGAGACTCAATGAGGTTATTGTGAAAAGAAACGCACTCCTGATCATCTGAAAATTATCACTATTGATTCACTATTGGTTTACAACAACTAACACATGCTCGATCATCACTGATGATCTCTCAACCAAATGAGCTTGAAACACGAAGAAAACTTTAGATATCATAGGTCCTTAAGGGATAATAGAACATATCTTGATCTTGACATCCAAAACTTGGATATACAAGGGGAATTTCACTAGAAAGGGTATCTCTATTAGCATCTACAATCACTCTTCCCCTCATAGATGATTGTTGACCACAACATTGTTTAATCAAGATTGGGGTATGGGACTCAAGTGGTTAAATGGTACATCCATACTAGGTAGATCTTGCATCTACTTTAGCTTGATGGGCTATATATTTTAGTGGGTTTGAGATAATAACTTCTTGATATGCGATGTGTCATACTTGTAGATCCTTTGTCACCTGATTGAAGACTCAATTTGAAAGGAGATTTGTGAAGATCTGCATGTAATGGCTTGATAAAGCATGAGCCTTGAATATGCTCCCATAATGACATTGTGTATTGGCCAAGTCCCAAGGTTAGAGGATTTTCGTAACAACAAACATCTACAGCATAGCTATCTAGGACTAATATATTCTAATGTCAATACTTAGGGAAGCATCCAGGATGGAGCATGAAGATGCATTGGGTCTATTAGACTTAGTGGAGCTACTATGAAAAGAGATACACTCATGAGCAATTACTAAATCACACTTCTCAATCTACAACTAATGCACATTCAATCTTGTTGCCTACTAACTACTTGATGATTTCTCTGTCAACTAAGCTTCAAACACCAAGAAAAGTTTGAAGACTATAGGAAAGGACTAATATAACCTATCTAGACCCTAACATCCACTTTCTGAATGGTGCATGAATTGTGATCCATCATTCTACGGATTGACATAAACATGAATAGAAGTGGTCCAACAACATTGCATAATTCTTAGGAATAGCCTCTTATAAAAAATATAGCATTATCACTTGAAATACCATCAAACAAAGTATTTATAGTCACACAGAGCATATTTGCAAACTTCAATAATATATACAATCAAATAGAAAAGCAATAGGAGAGAAATATAGGACAATAGTCAGAACTATATTTGGATTACCGGAAAAAAAGATATGAAGAGTAGAAATTTGGTTTGTGTAGCACTCATACAATGCTCATCCAAAAACAAGGTCTCTCACTTTTAATTTGACCTTTATGCCTAGGGCTTCTCAAAAATGGCTTAGCCCTAGCTTCCATGGTTTACATCTTTACATTAATGAAAGATAGATTCACAAGTTAAAATTCAAAAGATGGGATTTAGCGATTCAATCATATGAATGTGGCTTTTAGAGGGATATTTTCACTAGAAGAGCTATCTATATCATCAACATTTGCAAATCACTCATCTCTTACTAGATAATTGTTGCCCTCCGCACTGTTTCATCAAAATCATGATATTGGACTTCATCAAGAGCCTGAATGGCATGTTCATACTTTGAAGCTCTTGATTTTGCTTTAGCTTGGTGGGCTACATATTTCAGTGGGTTTGAGACAACAACATTTAGATATGTGATGTGTCATGCTTAAAGATCCTTTGTCAATAGATTGAAGATTGAAGACTTGATTTCAAAGAAGCCTATGATGAAGCTCTCTTTGATGATCTATGTGAATGGCTTGGTAGAATATGAGCCTCACATAATATCCGATGATGACGTTTTTGAAGGGTGTATTGGCTAGGTCTCAATGTTAGCAAATTGTTACACCACACATCGATAGCATAGCTATCTGACACTGAAATATTCTAATATCAATACTCAAGGAAGCAATGGGATGGAGCATGGAGATGCATTGGGTTTGCTACTAAGAAAAGAGATGCACTCTTGAGAGATCATTGAATCGTCACTATCAGTCTACAGCTAATGATGTTCGATCCTCGCTCCTACTAATTACTTGATTATTCTTCCGCCAAATAAGCTCAAAACACCACAAAGAAAACTTGGGAGACTAAAGGGAAGAATTAATAGAACCTATTGGGACATAAACATCTCAATTTTTAGAGGTATCTGAATCGCAATCCATCATTTTATAGATCAATAAGACATGAACAAAAGTGATTTAATAGCATCATCTAAGGCTTAGGAGAACTCTCCTATAAAAAAATTAGCATTATCACTTGGAAATATCATCAAAATCATGGATTTATGCTCACATAACATAGTCCCAAACTTCATCCAAACAAACAATATATACACTCAAATGATAGAGCAAGAGAAGAGAAACACAACACAATAGTTGGAACTTGACTCGAATTAGCTAAACAAATGATATGATGGTTATAAATTTTCTTTGTATAGTAGTAGCACAACTTGTACAATGCTCATTGGGTCTCTCACCTTCAATTTGGTCTTTATACAGAGGGCTTTTGAAAAATGGCCTTAGACATAGTTCCCATGGTCTACATTTTCAGCTTAACAAGGGAGAGATTCACAAGTTACAATCCTAGAGATGGTGTTTAGTAGTTCAGTAATTTAGTAGTTTACAAATGTGACTTTTATAAGCAAAATTATACGTATCAGCATCTGCAATCACCTCTCCCCTCATAGATGATTGTCGCCCTTGACATTTTTTAATCAAGGTTGCAATATGGGACTTTGTCAATTGATTAAGTAGCACGTCTGTACTTCAAAGCTTTTGCATGTGATTTAGCTTGGTGGGCTGTGTACTTCAGAGAATTTGAGACAATAACATTCCAATATCTCTTGCATCTGATTTATCTTGGCGTGCTATGTATTTCATTGGATTTGAGACAATAACATTTCAAATATCGGATGTGTTGTGCTTGAAGATTTGTTGTCATCGGATTGAAGATAGAAGACTTGATCTTAAAGGATCTTGTGATGAAACTCTTTTCAAAGGCCTGCATGTAATGGCTTGGTAGAAACATGAGCCTTGCATATAGCCCCATGATGAAATTTTTGGAGGGTGTTTTAGTCACATCCTAATGTTAAGATATCACCGCAAAAAACGGACATCTATAGCATAGCTATCTGGAAATCACACTCTAATGTGAGTACTCAGGGAAGCAATCGAGATAAGGCATGGAGATACATTGGGTTTATTAGAGAATAAAGTTACTATGAAAAAAGATATACTCCTAACCAATCAGAGAATTGTTGCTATTGATCTACAGTTAGAACATGCTCAACCATCGCTCCTGCTAACTACTTGATGACTCCTCAATTAAATGATTTTAAAATGCCAAGAACCTTTAGAAACTATAGGCAATGGCTAATAAAACCTATTTGGAGCCTAACATCCCATTTCTAAGAGGTACATGAATTGCAATTCATCATTTTCCACATCAACAAAACATGAATAAAACTTGTCTATCAATATCACCTAAGGTATAGAAATAGTCTTGTATCAAAAAATTGACATTATCTCTTTAAAATGCCATCAAAATAGTGTATTTATGCTCATACAATGTAGTCATAATCTTTATCCAAATAGACAATGTATAGATTCAAATGAAACAACAAGAGGAGAGAAACACAATGCAATAGTTAGAACTTGATTTGAATTACCAAAAAAAAAAAATGATGATTACAAATTTGCTTTGTGTAGCAGTAGCTCAACTCATACAATGCTCATTCAAAAAATTAGGTCTCTCACTTTTAATTTGATCATTATACCTAGGGCTTTTCTAAAATGGCCTTAGGCCTAGTTCCCATGGTTTTCAAATTTAAATTAACAAGACAGAGATTGTCAGGTTATAGTTTGAGAGGTGGCATTTTGCAATTCAATAATACAAATGTGACTTTTATACGGTATTTTCACTAGAAGGGGTATTCTTACCAGCATTTGCAACCACTCTCCTCTCATACACGATTGTCACCCTCGACATTGTTTAATCAACGTCACAATATGGGACTTTATCAAGTGCTTAAATGGCATGCCCATACTTTGCAACTCTTGCTTCTACTTTAGCTTGGTGGGTTGTATATTCCAGTGCATTATAGATGCCAGCATTTTTATATGTGATGTTCCATGCTTGAAGATCCTTTATTATCGGATTGAAGATTGAAGACACAATTTTGAAGGAGCTTGTGACAAAACTCTCTTCAAATGTCTGCTTATAGTGGCTCGGTAGAAACATGAGTGTTGCATAGAGTCCCATGATGACATTTTTGAGGTGTACTGGCTGGGTCCCAAATCACATAGCTATTTGACACTAACAAACTCTAATGCCAATACTCTCAAGGAAGCAACCGGAATGGGACATGGAAATGCATTGGGTTTGTTAAGATAATGAAGTTACTAAGAAAAGAGATGCACTCCTGAGAAATCACCGAATCATCACTATTAGTCTACAACTAAGGCATGCTCAATCCTAGATCCTACTAATTACTTGATGATTCTTCAACCAAATGAGCTCAAAACACCAAGAAAACTTGGGAGACTATAGGCAAGGATTAATATAACCTATCGGAACCCAAATATCCCATTTTTGAGAGGTATATAAATCGCAACTCATCATTTTGTAACATGAACAAAAGTAGTCTAACAGCATCACCTAAGGACTAAAAACACTCTCCTCTCAAAATATTAGCACTATCACTTGAAAATTCATCTAAACATTGGACCTATTATCACAGAGCATAGTCACAAACGTCATCCAAGGTGGCAATGTATACTCAAAGGAAAGAACAAGAGGAGAGAGACACAATGCAATAGTCATAACTCTTTTTTGATTACCAGAAAAGAAGATATGTACAAATTTGCTCTATATAGTAGCTCAACTTGTACAATGCTCATCTAGAGAGCTGAATGTTTCACTATTAATTTGATCTTTATACCTTGGGCTTTTCAAAAATAACCTTAAGCCCAATTCCCATGGTTTACATTTCTACCTTAATGAGAGAGAGATCCACAAGTTACAATTCTAGAGATTGCCTTTTGCAATTCAATAATAGGATTTTAAAAGTAGATTTTCACTAGAAGAGTTATCCGTATCAGCATCTACAATCACTGCCCCCTCAAAGATAATTGTTGCTCTTGACACCATGCATTCATCAAGCGCTTGAACGCATACATATTCCTTTTCTAGCATTCAAAGTGTTCTTGAAGCAATCTATAATGTAGACAATCTAAAAGACCAAACATCTCTTGCATTTTTTTTAAAAAAACTAGCATGAGCCTAAGGTTACGGTATGATAGTTCATCAAGTGATTAAATGGAACCTACCTTGTAGCACTTATATTTGCTTTAGCTTGGTGGGCAATGGGATTGAAACAATGGTATTTTGATATGAGATATGCTATGCTTGAATATTCATTGGACCAGTGGACTTTGAAGATTGAAGGCTCATATTTGAACGAGCTTGTGATAAAACTCTCTTCAAAGTTGTGCATGTAATGGCGTGGTAGAAACATGAGCCTTGCATATAGTCCCATGATGACATTTCTGGAGGGTGTCTTGGCCAAGTCCTTATGGGGGATCACTACAACCAGGGATGTCTATAGGATAGTTATATGGCACTCATACACTCTAATTTCAATACTTAGGAAAGCAATCAAAATGGGACACGAAGACATATTTGGTTTGTCAAACTCAATGTAATTAATCAGAAAAGAGAGGCACTCTTGAGCAATCACAGTATTGTCACTATCCATCTACAACTAACACACACTCGATCTTATTGCTCCTACTAACTACTTGACAATTCCTAACCCAAATGAGTTCTAAACACGAAGAAAAATTTGATGAGTATAGGCAAGGGATAATATAACCTATTTGAACTCTTACAACTAATTTTTGGAAGGTACATGAATCGCAATCCATTGTTTTTCACGTCAACTAAGGCCTAGGAATAGTCTCCTATCAAAAAATTAGCATAATCACTTAAAAATATAGTGGATTTATGCTCACACGGCATAATGGGAAACCTCATTTAATTGACAATGTATATACGCAAATGAAAGAGCAAGAGGAGAGAAATATAGTGCAATAGTATATACTTGATTTGGATTGTCAAAAAAGAATATATGATGATTACTTTTTATTTGACCTTTATACCTAGAGCGTTTCAAACATGGCCTTAGACATAGTTCCCATTGTTTACATTTCTACATTAATATGACAGAGATTAACAAGTTAAAATTATAGAAATGTTATTTTGCAATTCAATAATACAAATGTGTCAATTATAAAGGAATTTTCACTAAAAGGAGTGTCCGTATCAACATCTCCAATCACTCCCCCTCCTTTATAAATGATAGTTGCCCTCGACATTGTTTAGTCAAGATCACAGTATTGAACTTTAAGAGGATATGATTGCCTCCCCCTTGAACTTAATTTCATTGACTCCTCCCCTTGAGATCATATCATGCATATAGAGTTTTTGGTTTACTCCAAACGGTGAGTTTTTTCTACCAGCCAACAAATGACTACCTTGGTTTGAAAATCAAAGGGTAATGTAGCCAGGTGGTCCTTGTCTTGATTATTCTTTGGTAAAAATGTCAACTCTAACCTCTATGTGTTGGACAATAAAGTGGTTCCTATCAAATTTCTTTTAGTGCATTGCTAAGAGAAATGTAATACTTGGGATGCTTCTAGAACCACACAATCCTCCATATAGGCTCTATCTCTTTCTTGGTATCCATTGACTTCATCCTCTCCTCTTGCATATCCTTGAGGACCCTCCCTTTTACTCCCAGATACTCAAATTTCATGAGTGGAAAGGAAAGTCAGCTCTAATGCCAAGAGTGCTCTATATGTTTAGGAGTGAGTGTACTAACATTGATACAATGCAACATTTGCTGCAAGAAGGACTTCTAAATAGGTCCGATGCTTTGAGTTCAAAAGTAGCAACGGGAAAGGCTACTAGAGCCAAGGACTTTGGCCAAGTTCAGAGCCTCAAACGGGCCAATGGATTGCAAGACCACGGGATGTGAGCTAATGCAGATTTTTGAATGCAACAGAATGTTGTCATTAGATAAGTGCATACAACATGCCCTTCTTGAAGTAGTATTGCTCCAAGTCAATCACTACTAGCATCACAATGGATCTCAGATGGCTTTGAGAGGTCTGCTAGCACTAAGACGTGTTGAGATTTTAGTCTTTCTTTAAGCTTAGTGAAGACTTCTCTCTCCTTTTGAGTCCATACCTACTTGATGTTCTTCTTGGTCAAATCATATAATGCTCTTGCTATGGCCAAGAATTTTGCAATGAATCTTCTATAGTATGAGCACATTCCAATAAAACTTCGTAGTTTATGTAGATTCCTTGGCTGAGGCCATTCATTTATCACTTCAAGCTTTTGTGGATCCATACAAAGACCATCCTTTGAGATAATAAATAATGAATCTTTTCTAAGAAAAATTCACTCTTTTTGTGATTAATGAATAACTTATTCCCTTGCATTGCTTGAAACACTGCTTTGAGATACTCATTGTGTTCCTATAAGAACTTAAAGGAGACTATGATATCATCAAAAGAATACTCTAGTGTAAGCCCTATGTACATGAAAAATTATTTCCATTATTCAATTGAATGTGACTGGAGCATTTGTGAGCCCAAAAGGCATGACAAGATATTTTTTGTACAAGCCAAAGGTAGTCCTAAAGACTGTCTTGTGAATATCTTCTAGCACCATTTGTATTTGATGATAGCCACTTTTAAGGTCTATTCTACTAAAGTAAATAACCTTGCAACTTATCAAACAAGTCCTCAATCCTTGGGACTGGAAATCTATTCTTTATTATCATCTTGTTTAATGCAAGTGATGCCAAAACTTGGTGCTTCTAACAAGCTTATCATCATAGACAGAGTTTTTAGTTTACTCCCCAACTTTGGGTTTATAAGGTTTACCTAATTACCTTTATCATTCATAGGCTTGGTCTTACATCTTATAGAGGCACTATCTAAAGCCTTTACAAAAAATGGGACAGGGCAATGAATCTGTCATGTCGTTGTCTTTTTCGTTGTTTTCATGTAGTCATGTCCTTCTTCTTTATCGGTCGGCTTGTTGAGGATGCAGTCTCTATGGGTGGCGAATGGAATTAAATACACATACATTTCATGTGTAGTGCTCGTGTGTGTGCTCATGATTATGGGTGGTCTTACCGTATACATGACATGACGTATAGGCAGTCTATCCCTTGTGAGTTTTACAAGAGGAGGTTACAATAAAATAACAAATGTAAAGTAACTCTTTGCTGAATGCAAATCACTTCTTCACAATGGTCAAAATCACTTGGAAGTTTGAATATCTTCTTGCAGATTCGTGCCTTGGCTTTGCAAGTTCCAAAGTTTTTGGATGCACTCATTGATTTGGTGTAGAAAACTTTATGCTACAAGAAGGACTTCTAAATAGGGCCAATTTCATTTTAGTTTGAAAATGGCATCAGAAAGGGCTACTAAGGCCAAGGACTTTGGAGAATTCAGAACCTCAAACGGGCCAATGAATTGTCAAACCATGAGATGTGAGCTAATGCGGATTTTTGAGCACAGCAAAATGTTGTCATTAGATAAGGGCATACAAGGCTCTACTCAGCAAGTTTTGAAACAAACAAATGATGTGCAACAAGCAGCTAGGTTGACCTTCACCGATTGAGCAAGTAAAAAAGGAACCGCTCGCTTCCAGTGTAGATGGGTGATGTGAAGGCCAACAGATGATAGTGATATATAGTGATGGCAAATGGTGTCGTGCTCTGATGGAGTCGGCGGGACCCGACACTGGAATTAATTCCACCTTTGAAAGCATATATGTCTGCTCAAGGGGCACTAGGAAATGGGCACATGGGTCCTCTCTCTTTCCCTCTTTGACCTTTAGGTTTTTCAAAAAAAATGCTTTTCCACGTGGTTTGAAGGCAAAAAAAGGGGGTTTTGTTTTCTTTTTTCTTGCTTTATCAAAAAAAACCTTTGAGCATTGAATGCTCCGAAGCTCACACACAATTTTTTCTATTTTTGTAATTTTTCTTTGATTAATTTACAAGTGGGAAACCTCAAAGCGAGGAAAACCCACGAAAAGAAAGGGATACAAAAATTGGAGCACTATGAGGCTCCGAAGGCTAGAAAGAAAGTCCTCTAGGTATCAAGAGTGATGCCCAAATCCCAAGTGTTGCATGTTATCCATAATATAATCCCAAAGAATAGTATCCAATGCCTTTTCAATGTCAACCTGCATGACCAAGACATCATGTCAAGTATATTTTGCATATTCCATACCAATGATGACATTCACGAGGTTATCAGTAATTTGATGTCGTGGAATGAAGCCGTATTGAGATTGATGCAAGCCTTCATGCAGAAAGCACTTGAGTCATCATTTTTGCCATTAATTTATATACCACATGCATGAGTGTAATAGGCCACCAATGAGAGAATTCTTCACACAATGCATGCTTAGGTATCAGCTTGAGCAAACCTTCTTTCCCAGAGGAGGGCAGTTCCTGTTGTTCCCAAGATGTCTTCATTCAATAGAGGCAACTTCAAATAATCCAAGAAAGACAAGAAAAATTCCACAAGAGAGACCATCCCAACCAAAAAGCTCTCCATCGACCCAAATCAAGCAAGTTGGCATACAATCCCAACTTACTGAGAACAGCTTCCAAGCCTTGAGCCTGTCGCATTGAAAGAATGGAAAAATTGTTTAAAAACACATTCTTTATCTGCAAAGGCCTGTTGACGAGCTCGAGTCTGCCATTTGGCCAATTTCCTCTCATCATTGTGTCGTAACATAGCGTGAGTAGAAAAAAAATCTATCATTTGAGTGTCAGTAAGAGAAGAATGATTAGCCAAGTGCATTAATCCGCTACAAGCATCCTTTGCCTAATTAACCTATTCCCTTAATTATGACAAATAATCTCTACCATAATCCTAGATAACACATTGAACACACATAACAAAACAAAACCAAGCTATATCCATATCAATATACATCTGGGAGATCAAAGGTGGGATGATATCCACAATCATAGCACGAAAAGACTCATGCTTGAGATAAGCATTATTGACGTGCAAAAGCCTTCTTGGGTAGGCGATCATTGACATCAAAAGAGCCAAAACGAAGTTTCAAGCATACAAGAAAATGATCCTAGAGACACATAGCATAATCAATCCTCATCTCGCATACAAAGTCATCATACTGTTGCATGTGAAAAAGATACCAGTGATCCAACCGAGCGCGATACATAGATTGAGCATAATGGTGAAAAGTGAATCCTAGATCAATCGCATGCAAAAAGAGCCAAAAAACAAGCCCATTCCATGTCTACATAAATTGATCCCATGATTATGTGAGAATGCCTAGTAGTATTATCCGCAAGGTTTGGTGCATTACTAAAATCGGAACGCCAACAATAAGAGGAGATAGCACTCCACAATTGTTCCCTATCTGCAAAAGCTGTGTATGCATATAATCCTCCAAATTCAAAAACTTCCCCATTAACAATACATTGGATGACCATCCATCTCCCAGTCAGGTCATTGAAAACCAAGGTCGGGAAGAGTTCGTATCGAACAAGTATAAGCACTCCAAAATAGCCAGTTGATCGTGCATAAGCTATTAGTAGCCTGCAGAGTAAGAAGTTTGTCCTACAAATTGATGTTGGTTATGGTCTTGAAGAACCACAATGTCCGCTTCACATGTATGTACATAGTGCTAGGTAAGCTGCCACTTGTCGTGATTGCATAACCCACGCACATTATAGGAGATGCAATTCAAAGAACTATGCATTCTGATATGGTATATACAACGGGCAAGGAAATGGGAAAAAGGAGAGAAAACTCAAGTACGAGTGCCCATCGACACATCCTCCCCATTTGTAGGTACCTAAGGAGGTGGGTCGAGACCTGGACCCAAATGATTGAAAATAAAGGCACCTTGCGATAAAGAGGCTTCTCCTGTAACAACTTTCTTGTAAGAGCGGACCACCATGTCCCCAAGCTTCAGCCAAAGAAGTGTTCTCATTACAAGGGAGTTTTTTCTGCGCAACATTCTTCAAAAGGGACAGAAAATAATAAGAAGATGTCGGAATACGGTCTGTAGCAGCTTTAGCGAGTTTCTTGGGTACCATCCAAGTTTGGGAGGTTGAAAACCAAAAATTAAACAATAAAACTACAAAGTTAATTGAGGATGCTAATGCTTATCAATTTTACTGATATAGGGCTCAAATGAAAGCTCTTGGATGAATGCTTCTTTCACACATGCTTAATGCAAAGAGATTATGTCCACACTAAAAGTAATTAGAGAGCTAATGAGCTAAAAATCCAAAAGTTAAGCAACTTATTGAAAACTAAAAACAAATGGACTTCAATAGCTCAATAGAATTCCCAAGTGACATGTGATTTGGGTGCTTGAGGGCTCTATGAAACAGCTTCATGAAGCACACACCACACACATAAGTTGAAAAATGCAATACGGCCTACTAAGAGAGTTATGGTAATCCAAAGTAGACTAAAAATGATCACAAAATGTACACAAATTAAAAAGGCTCTCTCTCTCTCTCTCTCTCTCTCTCTCTCTCTCTCTCTCTCTCTCTCTCTCACACACACACACACACACACAAACACACAAAATTATTAGAATTCCACTAATTAAAAGCACAAGAAGGGTAGTGGCTCATTGGTATTGCCAAAAACATGCACATGTTTGATTAGCAATGCTAGTGATTATGGAGGGGGAGAGAGGGAGAAATTAGTTAAGCCTAGGTGCGAACCATCGGCTCTAATACCACTTGATGGGTTAATTGATGCGGAAATGCACTCCCTAATTGCCAATGGTAAGCGTGGGCTATGGTGGATGGAGCCTTAGCTTCACCATGATGTTAGGATTAGGGTTAGAGTCATTAGGATTAGGTGCTATTCTATGGCAATAGCAAGAGCATAAACCTATAGTGTAGACACAATGAAGTAAACTCAAAGTGCAATCGATTCATAGAGAGAACTCTCTTGAATAAGCTTAGTGCTTTACATCCATTGGCTACAAGGGTTGCATCTTCTTTTCATTGGACCATGTCATCGTCTATCCTTCCTTATGTGGCTAGAGGTGTTTCCCATGTGGTGGAGCAATCTAGGCTCTCATCGTAACAATCCTTCCCTTGAGAGGCTATGAATGCCTCCCCCTTGAACTTAATTTCATTGGCTCCTCCCCTTGAGATCATATCATGCATACAAAGTTTTTGGTTTACTCCAAACCTGAGTTTTAGGTTTTCTCGCATCCCATGGTTTTGGGTGTACCCATAACCTCGTGCTTCTAACGAGCTCCATCATAGACGGAGTTTTTAGTTTACTCCTCAACTTTGGATTTATAAGATTTACCCAATTACCTTTTTCATTCATAGGCCATGTCTTACCTCTTATAGAGGCATTGTCTCAAGCATTTACAAACATGGCAGAGGCCAATGAATATGTCATGTCGTTGTCTTTGTCGTTGCTTTCATGTAGACATGTCCTTCTTCTTCATCGGTTCAGCATGTTGAGGATGCAATCTCTATGGAAAATGGAGTAAAATACACATACATTTCATGTGTAGTGCTCATGTGTGTACACATACATTTCATGTGTAGTGCTCATGTGTGTGCTCATGTGTGTCTATCCCTTATGGGTTTTACAAGAGGAGGTTACAATAAAATGACAAATGTGATGTAATTCTTTGTTGAATGCAAAGCACCTCTTCACAATGGTCAAAAGCACTTGGAAGTTTGAATATCTTCTTGTAGATTTGCGCCTTGTCTTTGTAAGTTCCAAAGCCTTTGGATGCACTCATTGATTGGGTGTAGAAAACTTTATGCTACAAGAAGGACTTCTAACCACACACTACACACATAAGTTGCAAAATGCAATCCAGCCTACCACGAGAGTTATGGTAATCCAAAGTAGGCTGAAAATGATCACAAAATGCACAGGAATTAAAAAAACACAAACAAACACACACACACAATTATTAGAATGCCACTAATCCAAATCTTACTATTCAAGAAGGGTAGCTCACTACTATTGAAGAAGGGTGGTGGCTCATTTGTATTGCCAAGAACATGCACATGCTTGATTAGCAATGCTAGTGATTAGGGGGAGGGAGAGAGGGAGAAACTAGTTAAGCCTAGGTGAGAAACGTCGACTCTGATACCACTTCATGGGTTAGTCGATGAGGAAGTGCACTCCCTAATCGCCACTGGTAAGCATGGGCTATGGTGGATAGAGCCTTAGCTTCACCATGGTGTTAGGGTTAGAGTCATTAGGATTAGGTGCTAGTCTATGGCAATAGCAAGAGCATAAACCTATAGTGTAGACACAATGAAGTAAACTCGAAGTGCAATTGACTCATAGAGAGAAGCCTCTTCAATAAGCTTAGTGCTTTACATCCATTGGATACAAGGGTTGCATTCTCTTTTCATTGGACCATGTCATTGTCTATCCTTTCTTATGTGGCTAGAGGTGTTTCCCATGTGGTGGAGCAATCTAGGCTCTCATCCTAACAATCCTCTCCTTTAGAGGCTATGATTGCCTCCCCCTTGAACTTAATTTCATTGACTCCTCCCCTCGAGATCATATCATTCATACAGAGTTTTTGGTTTACTCCAATCTGTGAGTTTTAGGTTTTCTCACAACCAAGGGTTTAAGGTGTATCCATAACGTGGTGCTTCTAACAAGCTACCATCATAGACGGAGCCCAAACTTTGGGTTTATAAGGTTTAACCAATTATGTTTATCATTCAAGCAGGATCTTACCTCTTATAGAGGCAGAGTCTAAAGCCTTTGCAAAACATGGGAGAGCCAAGGAATATGTCATGTCGTTGTCTTTGTCGTTGTTTTCATTTAGTCATGTCCTTCTTCTTCATCAGTGCAGCTTGTTGAGGATGCACTTTCTATGGAAAATGGAATAAAAGACACATACATTCCATGTGTAGTGAGTGCTTTTGTGTGTGCTCATAATTATGGGTGGTCTTATCGTATACATGGCGTATAGGCAGTGTCTATTCCTTGTGAGTTTTACATGAGGAGGTTACAATAAAATGATGAATGTGAAGTAACTCTTTGCTGAATGCAAAGCACCTATTCAAAATGATTGAAAGTGCTTGGACGTTTGAATATCGTCTTGCAGATTGGCACCTTGGCTTTGTAAGTTCCAAAGGCTTTGGATGCACTTTTGATTCGGTGTAGAAAACTTTATGCTACAAATAGGGCTGATGCTTTTGAGTTCGAAAGTGGCAGCGAGAAAGCCTACTAAGGCCAAGGACTTTGGCCAAGTTCAGAGCCTCAGACGGGTCAATGAATTGCGAGAACACGGGATGTGAGCTAATGCAGATGATAGTGTCGTATAGCACTGGCAAATGTGTCGTGCTTTGATGGAGTCGTTCGGCGGACCTGACACTAGAATTAATTGCGCCTTTTAAAGCATGCACGTCCGCCCAAGGGGTGCTGGGCGATGGGCATGTGGGCCCTCTCTCTTTCTCTCTTTGACCTTAACCTTAGATTCCCCTAAAAAGGGGCTTTTTCACGTGGTTTTGAAGGCAAAAAAAGAGGGTTTTGTCTTCTTTTTTCGTGCTTTATCAAAAAAAACTTTCAGCATTGAATGCTTCAAAGCTCACACACACACACACATACTTCTATGTCTGCTATAGAAAACGAAAGATTAAACAATAAAATTGCCAAGTTAATTGAGGATGCTAATGCTTATCAATTTTAATGATCTAAGGCTCAAATGAAAGCTCTTTACAAGCACTTCTTCCACGCGTGCAAAGAGAGTTATGTGCCCACTAAAAGTAATTAAAGAGCTAATGAAGTCAAAATGAAGTCAAAATCCAAAAGTTAAGCAACTTATTGAAAGCTCAAAACAAAAGGACTTTGAGAGCTCAATTGAATGCCCAAGTTACGTGCGATTTGGGTTCTTGAGGGCTCTATGGAACGGCGTCATGAAGCACACACCACACACATAAGTTGTAAAATGAAATGCGGCCTACCATGAGAGTTATTGTAATCCAAAGTAGGCTGAAAATAATTACAAAATGTACACGAATTAAAAAATCACACACACACACACACACACAATTTTTGAATGCAACTAATCAAAAGTTTACTATTGAAGAAGGGTACTGGCTCATTGATATTGCCAAGCACATGCCCATGGTAGCGATGCTAGTGATTAGGGAGAGGAAGAGAGGGAGAAATTAGTTAAGCCTAGGTGTGAACCATTGGCTTTTATACCACTTGATGGGTTAGTTGATGCAGAAGCACACTCCCTAATCGCCAATGGTAAGTGTGGGCTATAATGGATGGAGCCTTAGCTTCACCCTGGTGTTAAGGTTATGGTTAGATTGATTAGGATAAGGGTTTAGGATATGGCAATAGCAAGAGCATAAACCTATATAGAGAGAAGCCTATTAAATAGGCTTAGTGATTTACATCCATTGGCTACAAGGGTTGCGTCCTCTTTTCATTGGACCATATCATCATCTATCCTTTCTTATGTGGCTAGAGGTGTTTCCCACGTGGTGGAGCAATCTAAGCTCTCACCCTAACAATCCTCCCCTTAAGAAGCTATGATTGCCCTCCCCTTGAACTTAATTTCATTGACTCTCCCCTTGATATCATATCATGCATACATAGTTTTCGGTATACTCGAAACCGTGAGTTTTAGGTTTTCTCACAACCAAGGGTTATAGGTGTACCCATAACCTGGTGCTTCTAACAAGCTACCATTAGAGATGGAGTTTTTAGTTTACTCCCCAACTTTGGGTTTATAAGGTTTACCCAATTACCTTTATCATTCATAGGCCTAGTCTTACCTCTTATAGAGATAGTGTCTAAAGCCTTTATAAAACATGGGAGAGGGCAATGAATATGTCATGTCATTGTCTTTGTCATTGTTTTCATGTAGTCATTTCCTTCTTCTTCATTGGTCCAGCTTGTTGAGGATGCAATCTCTATGGTGAATGGAGTAAAATACACATACATTTCATGTGTAGTGCTCGTGTGTGTGCTCATGATTATGGGTGGTCTTATCATATACATGACGTATAGGCAATGTCTATCCCTTGTGAGTTTACAACAAGAGGTTATAATAAAATGACGAAAGTGAATAACTCTTTGTTGAATGCAAAGCACCTCTTCACAATGGTCGAAAGCACTTGGAAGTTTGAATATCTTCTTGCATATTTGCACCTTGGCTTTGTAAGTTCCAAATGCTTTGGATGCACTCATGGATTGGGTGTAGAACACTTTATGCTACAAGAATGACTTCTAAATAGGGTTGATGCTTTTGAAAGTAGCATCAAGAAAGGCTACTAAGGATAAGGAATTTCCCCAAGTTCAAAGCCTCAAACAGGCCAATGGATCTAAGGACCACGGGATGTGAGTTAATGTGGATTTTGGAACACAATAGAATGATGCCATTAGATAAGGGCATACAAGGTGATCAACAAGTTGTAAAATGAAACAAAAGATGCACAACAAGTAGTTGAGTCGACCTTCACTAATTGAGCAAGCAAAAAAGGAATCACCCGCCTCTAGTGCAAATGGGTGATGCGAGGGCCAACATATGATAGTGTGGCATAGCGCTCGCAAATGTGTTGTGCTTTGATGGAGTCTGTCGGACCCGACACTGGAATTAATTTCGTCTTTGAAAGCATGCACGTTCGCCCAAGGGGCGCTAGGAGATGGGCACGTGGGTCCTATCTCTTTCTCTCTTTGACCTTAGATTCCCCTCATAAGGGGCTTTTCCACGTTGTTTGAAGGAAAAAAAAAAGGGGGGGGGTTTGTTTTCTTTTGCCCTACTTTATAAAGAAAAAAATTTGAGCATTGAGTGCTCCGAAGCTCACACAGACACACTTCTATGTCTGTTGTAGAAAACCAGAGATTAAACAATAAAATTACCAAGTTAATTGAAGATGCTAATGCTTATCAATTTTAGTGATCTAGGGCTCAAATGAAAGCTCTTGACGAGTGCTTCTTCCATAGGTGCTTAATAAAGAGATTACGTGTACAATAAAAGTAATTAGAGAGCTAATGAAGTCAAAATCCAAAAGTTAAGCAACTTATTGAAAGTTGAAAACAAATGGACATTGAGAGGCCTATTGAATGCCCAAGTGACATGCAATTTGGGTTCCTAAGAGCTCAATTGAATGCCTAAGTGACGCGTTATTTGGGTTCCTGAGGGCCCTATGGAACGGCGTCATGAACCACACACCACACACATAAGTTGAAAAATGCAATGCAACCTACCATGAAAGTTATGGTAATCCAAAGTAGGGTGAAAATGATCTCAAAATGGACAGGAATTAAAAAATCACAAACAAACACACACACACACACACACACACACAATTATAATAATGTCACTAATCCAAAGCTTACTATTCAAGAAGGGTAGCTCACTATTCAAGATGGGTAGTGGCTCATTGGTATTGCCAAGAACATGTACATGCTTGATTATTGATGCTAGTGACTAGGGAGAGGGAGAGAGGGAGAAATAAGTTAAGCCTAGGTGCGAATCGTCAACTCTGATACCACTTCATGGGTTAGTCGATGCGAAAGCGCAGTCCCTATCACCAATGGTAAGCATGAGCTATGGTGGGATGGAGCCTTGGCTTCACCATGGTGTTAGGGTTAGAGTGATTATGATTAGGCTTTAGGCTATGGAAATAGCAAGAGCATAAACCTACAGTGTAGACACAATGAAGTAAACTCAAAGTGCAATTGATTCATAGAGAGAAGCCTCTTCAATATGCTTAGTGCTTTACATCCATTGGATATAAGGGTTGCATCATCTTTTCATAGGACCATGTCATCATCTATCCTTTCTTATGTGGCTAGAGGTGTTTCCGATGTGGTGGAGCAATCTAGGCTCTCATCCTAACAATTCTTCCCTTGAGAGGTTATGATTGCCTCCCCCTTGAACTCAATTTCATTGACTCCTCCCCTTGATATCATATCATTCATACTACAGAGTTTTTGGTGTACTCCAATCTATGAGTTTTAGGTTTTTTCACAACCAAGGGTTTAAGGTGTACCCATAACCTGGTGCTTCTAACGAGCTACCATCATTGACGGAGTTTTTAGTTTACTCCCAAACTTTGGGTTTATAAAGTTTACCCAATTACATTTATCGTTCATAGGCCCGGTCTTACCTCTTATAGAGACAGAGTCTAAAGCCTTTACAAAACATGGGAGAGACCAATGAATATGTCATGTCATTGTCTTCGTGGTTGTTTTCATGTAGTCACGTCCTTCTTCTTCATCGGTGCAGCTTGTTGAGGATGCACTCTCTATTGCAAATGGAGAACAATACACATACATTTCACGTGTAGTGCTTGTGTCTGTGCTCATGATTATGGGTCGTCTTATCATATACATGACATGACGTATAGGCAGTGTCTATCCATTGTGAGTTTTACAAGAGGAGGTTACAATAAAATGACGAATGTGAAGTAGCTCTTTGTTGAATGCAAAGCAACTCTTCACAATGATTGAAAGCACTTGGAAGTTTGATTATCTTCTTGCAGATTGGCACCTTGGCTTTGTAAGTTCCAAAGGCTTTGGATGCACTCATTGATTCGGTGTAGAAAACTTTATGTTGCAAGGACTTCTAAATAGGGCCGATGCTTTTGAGTTCAAAAGTGGCAAGGAGAAATCCTACTAAGACCGAGGACTGCTTTCGAGTTCAAAAGTGGCAGCAAGAAAGCCTACTAAGGCCAAGGACTTTGGCCAAGTTGAGAAAGTTGAGAGGCTTAGACGGCGGGCCAATGGATTGCAAGACCACGGGATGTGAGCTAATGCAGATTTTTTATCACAACAGAATGTTGTCATTAGATAAGAGAATACAAGGTGCTACCTAGCAGGTTGCAAAACAAACAAATCATGCACAACAATCAGTTGGATAGACCTTCACTGATTGAGCCAGCAAAAACAAAATCGGTTGCTTCTAGCGTAGATGGATGATGCATGGGTTGCTTAGCAGATGATTGTGTTGTATAGTGCTGGCAAATGTGTCATGCTATGATGGAGTCGGTCGGACCTGACACTATGTTAAGGCGGTTACGCCGCTAGCGGAAGCTAAATAGCGAGAACTCAACCAACAACTGAATTTGTCAGACGAGGACGGAGCTTGATCCGCAAGCGCATGGAAACAACTAGGTGGGTGTCAAATCACCTACTCGACCTTCTAATGACAATCACTACTAAGGAAATCAAATCTAAGTTCTAAAATACGCAAGTGACTGAAATCCGTACTACGAACGAATGCTATACGAAACAGGATCTAGAATCATTGAATCGATCTCAAACTCAAGGGGAAGTCTATACACTAGGTAAGAACAACACCCTTAAGACTTGAACTGCAAAATCAACCTATAATCACTCCGTGCGGTAAACGCGTATGAAGACAGGCCGAAAAATACAGGTGACCGAAACTTGACCCCGATGGTACTAATGTGTAGCTCTACTCGTTGTGGTTCTATAGATATGCTGCACACTCTATTCCGACACACAAGTTGGAAGAAAACTCACACCGAAGCTCGTAGGAACTTACCACACATAGAAGCCGATAGCGCGCACTCTTGGTATCAGTGCGTAGCTCTCGCCGTTGCTAACACAATGGCGGTGTCGCTTCTCCAATGGCAGCTCCGTAGCTCGCGTAGCAAGTAGATAAGACTCTCTCTCTCTCTCTCTCTCAGACACAGTCACGGCGCTCAAAAACTCATTTTGATTAATAATCTGAATCTCCTTAGGTTACAAAAACTTTGGCTTTTATACCTCAGCCTTGGAGGTGAGAACATCTCTAACTAATTACATCAGCAAGTGAAATTGCTTCGGGATTACAAGCTGGAAACTCAATTGAGTCCCGTTACTTAATGAATGGCTCAATTCAAAATCAATGTCGGAAAGACATTTATTACAATCAATGGTTACAAAAATGATGAGTGTGAGCAAAAATGTGGGTGTGATCCTCTGCTGGCTCGCTCAACACTCCCCCCCTCCGCGTTCATGTCGTCCCTGACATGACCTTTATGCGTGGTCAATAAAGTCCTGTCGTCTTGAGCATCTGCAAATGTGATTCGTATCGCAGGTTGTCGATGGTCAAGGTTGGGCCGAATATTTTACTCTCGTGGGTGAGAAAACCGGTGTAGAAAGCTTCTTCGAATGTTTGCATGTGGAAGCTAGGCAAAAACATAATCCTCTGGTATAGGAGGTGCAACACTTTTGGAGAAGGCTGCAATGAAAGGTCATACATCATATCAGTCACTGTGTCGGCCGTCGATAGTAGACTCGAGGTCGTGGCTTTATCTGGCGCGAACACTTCAATGCAAGCTAAGAGAGTCCTGCACATTTTCTTGAGCATCTGACACGAAAGGTTAGGAGAGCCAGTAAAGAGCTTGATGGTGCCCGTTAGGGTTTTCACCATGTAGGCTTTACCTATTCTCTCTCCTGCCTTTGGTCCTGGCATCCTTGGGTAATTAAGCCAATTTGGCTTCTTTTCTGCAATCCTGCCATGCTCTTTCCAGCTTCTGACTCTTGGCACCGGGCAGAAGGTTGCATCCTCCCGAATCTCCTTTGGTGCCTCTACCAAGTAGATGAGGTAGGCTGGGTATTTGTTCAGCCAACCTTTCCTCCATCTAGGCTGCGAATCTACAATCTTCTTTGATTGTTCCTCTTTTGTGATGTCGCCTTCGTAAAGAGCGACATACTGCTCCTCCTCTATTCTCTTTTTCGTTTTTATCACTTCAAACTTCATCAAAGGGAAAGGCAGGCTGGGTTGCATCCACTCTTCATGGAGCACTTTTGTGTCTAGTCCCTGAAGTCTAATGGAGATGAGGAGTCTCCTCTCCCATTCCATTTCCGCCTTAGCACTCTCCTCTGCTGACTTTTCTATTTGGTCATGGAGCCTTTGTTCTTCTTCTTCAGAGATTCCTGAAGTTGAGGCCACCTCTTGAACTGGGTTGGATCTTCAATTGTGGTTGCCTCTCCAGTTTCTGGTAGCTCTATGGCTGCTCCACCTGATCCTTCTTGTGGTGTCTCTGTCTCTCTTCTTTGTTGCTCTTGTAGATCTTGGAGCTGTTTGCGGAGGGTCTCATTCTCTGTTCTTAGTGTTTGATTTTCTAAAGTGAGCCTCTCCTCTGCTGCCAATGATCCCTCCGCAATGTGCAACCTTTGCACTTGCTCTAATCTTAGCTCTCTTTGTAAGCTTCGGACCTGGTCTTTTCTTTTTTCCGATCTCATTTCACCTGCTTTTTTATTTTCCTTTTACTTTTATTAATAAAATCATAAAAAAATAAAGGAAAATAGCAAATTGAAGCCAAAAAATTCCAAACATACATGATAAATAGCTGGTAACCCTGTGTATATGAATATACACTTATTTGTGATTTCTGGACTTAGATTACCACTTTTTTTCACTTTTTTGCTCCAAAAACACTCTTATTTAGTGATATTTACACGTCTAGAGACCCAAATTCATCATTTGATCCCTTCTTGTTGCAAAAAAAGGTATATAAGGGCATAAATATTATCAATATCCGCAATCAAACATAAAAATTGCAAAATCATGTAAGACACTGCCCTTGTAATATAATTTTTGTTTTTCTTTGTTTTTGGCGCTTGTAGTTGCTTTGTAACTCCTGTATACCTATATATCTCCCCCCCTCCTAGTCTGAGTCCTCCCGGACGACTATGAAGTGTCTGTGGGCGAAGCATTGTAGTTGTTTTGGTCATAAGTTCCCAATGCAATTTCAGAGCGATGATACAACAGTCTTTCCAATAAAGGTGCTCTTTGTTTGATTGAAGGATTGGTGGTCGGGTTTTGGGTTGGTGATACTTCGGTAGTAGGATCAGTCGATGGATTCTTCTTTACCTTGTTGTTCTTTTTCACAATCCAAATCTGCTTCCGCTTTGCTTGTGCTTGCCACAAACTCTTTGCGACCCAAACCTGCTTTGTTTTTTGTGTTGATTTCCTCGACTTGAAATACCTAGGAATTTCCGTTGATTGTACTGAAGGGAGTTTTTGTTTACAAATCTTTGGGATCCAAATTTGCTTGCTATAGCTTTGTGCCGTCATGAACTTCTTTGGAATCCAGATCTGTTTCACTGTCCTTGATTGTCTGGAATCACTCTGTTGTCTGGTATTGAAGACTCTGTTTTCCACCTTTGTGTTCTCTGGCACAACCTTTTTTGGTCTCCATATTAACTTTGACTTCGTTTTTTCCCAAGGTTGAGCTGTTATATTATTGCTTGTCTTCCTTATTCACTGTTGAGAATTCCTCGTCGAACAGTAATCCGGTTGTAAAGAAACTTTTGGTTGCCATTGCTTCTTCTTTTTCTCTTGTTGTTGTTTACCTTTGTCTTTGGATTCGTCCTTTGGAGTTGGCTCTGTTTCTTTGGTGAACTTAACTGATTGGCTTTCACCTTCGTATTTGATAAGCACTGATTTAGAACTCCAGTCAATCATTGCATTGTATTGTTTCTGCCATGGTTGTCCTAGCAATAATGGTTGTTGTGTAGCTTGGTCTTCAACGTAAAACATATGAGGATACACATATTGGTTAATCTGTATATGTAAAACTGTGCATCCGACAGTTTTGATTGAATTCTCAGAGTAACTCTTTAACTCTTGCTTGGCAGTTTGTAGTTTAGTGTCATTTGTCAATTGTCTATACAAACTGAGTGAAAGTAGGTTAGCTTGAGCTCCTGAATCCAATAGTGCTCTGGCTTTGATTTGGTTGGTTCCTACTTTGCATTCAATGATGGGTTCTTCTTTGTCATTATCCATTTTGTTATACTGACTGCGTTTATTCGTATTGCTCCTTCATTGCGCTGTTTCTGACGTAGTAGTCTTCTTTTCTCCATTCTTTCCTTCGCCTCGGCTTGCGCTTCCTCCACAATCTTTTGCTTTTTCTGGACACGCAGCTTTTCTTGATGTATTTTGAGAAGCATGTCTTGGGTTAGCGGCAAAAGATACTTTTTCACTCTGCATCCACTAATCCAATTGGGCATTTCTTCTCCGTCTAATGTAGCAAGCTTGACGTCTCCACTTGGTGATAGATCTTTAATCACCAGAGGTCCCATCCCTCGCTTTTTAAGCTTCTTAGCATGCTGTTTCAGAGTGTAAACTAGGACATAGTCCCCAACCTTAAACTCTTTAGTCCGCACATGCTTATCAAAAAATTCTTTTTGTCACCTTTTTTGAGCGTAGATAGAAGCTACTGCTTTTAGGCGAAGCTCATCTAGTTTTTCCAGGTCATCTATTCTATCAGAAAGCTCGTGCCTTGTCCACTCTAGATCCTTAGCCACCCTTAAGGTTGAAATCAAGAATTCTATTGGTAAGATAGCATTTAGCCCGAAAACCATGTTATATGGGGTCGTTCCTATTGATGTTTTATATGCTACCCTATATGCCCATAATGTTGAATGCATCTTCCGGTCCCAGTCAGTTCTCGACTCAGATACAATCTTCGTAAGGACCGTGCATATGGTTTTGTTTGTTGCTTCAGCTTGTCCGTTTGCTTGTGGATGATACGGAGCTGATTTCCTATGGATTACCATGAATTCATCTAGAAGGATCTTTATCACTTCATTTATAAAATGTGTGCCTCGATCACTCACAATTTCTATTGGCAATCCATATCGTACAAAGACGTATTCATACAGAAATTGTGCCATGGTCCTGGCATCTGCTTTTTGAGTTGCCTTTGCTTCGACCCACTTTGTTAGATAGTCTGTAGCCACAATGATGTATTGTGCATGAGTCTTATATGCAGGAGGTGAAATGGGTCCGACATAATCAATCCCCCATTTTGCAAAAGCTCTCGCCCCCATCATTGGTCTAAGCAGCATATCATCTCTTTTAAGTGGTACTTTGGTTCGCTGACAGTCATCACACCGTTTAACGTATTCCTCAGCGTCCATATGTAATGTTGGCCACCATATTCCTGCGGCTAAGACAAGTCTTGCTGTCTTATCACCTGAGAAATGGCCTCCACCTACTCCTCCATGAGCTTGCTCCAGGATTATCACATACTCAAACTCTGATGCGCAAATCCTAAGCTGGTTGTTTTTACCTCTCTTATAGAGTTGATCTCCTATGAAAGTGTAATCTCTAGCTTCTGTCTCTACAGATTTCTGACGAGCTTTTGACGTTCCTTCTGGGAAAGTTCTATTTGTGAGATATTCAACAATATACTGACTCCATTCTGGAGCGATCATTATCTGATATAATGTCGAATACTCTGCTGGCGGTTTTGATGAACATAAATACATACAGTGACATATTCATGTACGCTTTCTTTCATTCCTGGCCAATAGACTCCCAATTGTAACAAATTCCTATATGTGTTCCTTCTTGAACAATGAAATGCACATTCCTGAACATGTGCTTCGCGCAGATATATATTATATTCCTCAGGATTGATGCATAGTCGTAAAACATGATCATTTCCCAATTGATACAACCTTCCTGCAACCAATTGAAGATTCTTGGATTGTTGAATAGCAATATGTTTCTGGTTGTATTCTCTTCTATCGAACTCTCCTCCATAGGTTAATAGGTTAACGACATTTTGAGACCACTTCGGTATCATTTCTATGTTGAACAAGTACGCGTCTGGCATGTCGTCATCTACTCCTATAGGGTCTTCTCCATTCGTCAATCGCGAAAGATGATCAGCTCTAAGATGTGTTTTTCCTTTCTTTACAACTACCGTGAAGTCGAATTCCAGTAAGATAATGAACCATCTCACTATTCTCCCGGTATTGCATGGTTTATTCACTAGGTAGAGCAAGGCTTGGTGATCCGTAAAAAACACAAACTTATTGGCTAGAAGATAATGCCGAAATTTCTTCACAGCATATATCATTCCTAATCCTTCTCGCTCTGTTGTGGTGTAATTCTTCTCTGCATTGTTGAGCTGTCGACTGGCGTAACAGATAGGAAAATCCATATTTCCTTCTTCTGGCTGAGCCAGAATGCATCCTATTGCATATGCCGAAGCATCTATATGCACATGGAATATCTTCTCCCAATCTGGTGATTTCAAGACTGGAGCAGTAATGAGTGCCTCTTTCAATTTCTTGAACGATTCCTCACACTCATCTGTCCATTCAAAGTTCACTATCAGCCTGTAAAGTGGTTGGCCTATTATAGCGTACATGTAAATGAATCGTCTATAATATCCGCAATGTCCCATAAAGCTCTGCACTTGTTTCGCATTGGTTGGTCTAGGCATATCCACTATAACTTTTATCTTCTCTAAATCCGTGGATATTCTGTTTTGTGAGACAATATGTCCCAGAATTCTTCCCTGTCGGACCATAAACACACATTTCTCAGGATTGAGACAAATGCGGTATGTCCTACATTTCTCAAATACTTTTCTTAGGTGTTCTAGATGCTCATCTCTCAGAAGAGAATGTACACACAAGTCATCCATGTATATTTCTAGAAACAACCTTAAGTATTCCTTGAAAGCATGCGTCATCAGCCTCTGGAAGGTTGCGGGAGCATTGGTTAGACCAAAAAGCATAACCCTATAAGCATAGATTCCCCACTCCGTTGCAAAAGCTGTTTTATGTTGATCTTCCAGTGCTATGGCTAGCTGGTTATATCCTGAAAAACCATCAAGAAAAGAGTATGCTGTTTTCCCTGATACACGCTCTAGAACATGATCAGTTATTGGCAGGGGATAATTGTCCCTGATTGTTGCAGCATTCACTTTCTTTAAGTTGACACACACTCGGTTGCGAGACGGGATTAAACAAGGGGCACATCGTTACCAAGCGCGAGCTTCTTGCTCGTCCTTCCTCAAGAAAGGGTAAGAACCAGAACCTCCTTTGTCAAGAAGCTGATCCAAGAAGGTGTAGGGTTTGCACCTTATGAGAAGCGTATCACTGAGCTTTTGAAGGTGGGAAAGGACAAGAGAGCTCTTAAGATGGCAAAGAGGAGGCTTGGAACTCACCTAAGGAGGAGGAAAAAGCATGAGGAAATGTATGCTGCTCTCCGGAAGCAGAGATCTACTGGTGGTACTGAGAAAAAGAAGTGATTGTCATACGTGGGGAAAATATTCTCCATGGTGGACTACAATTCCCTTATCAGAGATCACCGCCACAGAGATACCTAGGTGTGATTCTCATTTTTTTGTATCTGTAGCAGAAAACTGCAGTTGATATTCATCACAAAAGAGAGAGAGAGAGAGAGAGAGAGAGAGAGAGAGAGAGAGAGAGAGAGAGAGAGAGAGAGAGAGAGAGAGAGAGAGAGAGAGTGCACTTGGGGCTCAGGAGCGATTGAGAGGGATCAGGGAGACGTGGGCCCAAATGGAGGATCCAGGGACCAGATTTCGCTTCTTCTCTTTGTAGAGTCGGCGCCGCCGGATGAGCTCATCGGTGACCCAAGGCGGAGTATCGAGGCAAGGAGCTTTGGAAAGTAAAGTGATGTTTGTTATAATCAACACAAACCATTATAGCATAAGCTCAGAAGTCAATTCAGTCTTTTACTAGTGTATTTTGTGCTTGAGAGTCCACGGCAAGATTAAGGCAGAATCAAGCTGGCATGGTACTCGGGTGCCTACCTATTGCCTTGTCGAAAGGGGTACGAAGAATCCGTGCATGACGTTGGTCACCTCGAGGCTCGGCCTCTTTATAATCCATTTTGGATTTGGACCAGTGTCTTTAGAGCCAAGTCCCGCCGTAGATATATAGATTAGCCTTTTCTGAAGGAGGAAGAGCAAAAAAGAGAGAGGTTGAGAAAGTTCAACAACTCTTCTCGTGCGAGCGGAAATAACAGGCCCGAAGGAAGTTAATCTCAATTGCACGGCAAATCAACTTTTGCCACCTAGCTTTGATGCCCCTGTGCTAAGGATTTCCACCTCCTTGTTTGCATTAGGCGTAAGAATCTCATTGCTCTTCCCAGTTCCTCTTTGATCTTTTATCTAGAAGAAAAAAGGCACAAGTGCTTAAAGCCCCGTTCCACCAGTTGCATAGGGGGCTTACAAATGTTATATGTGCTTTGCAGAGTGGTCTCGTCTAGGCTCTATAGGGCATACGGGGGCTAAGTGCTTGCGCTCTAGCCACCGCAAAATCGTGCCTCAAGCTGCAATTTTATAGTGCATGCACTAGAAAAACGTGGGTGGCACTAAGAAAAGTAAGGACAATAGAGTCGCAACCAATCATAGCTCTTTGAGGAGAGATTGGGTGGTGCAATTGCAGGCGGACCACTCTAGTTTACGTTCAACATGACCAGAAAATATGGTTACAGAGCATGAGAAGCTTTTGTCTCCCAACCGTTGCACTGGTCACGTCTCCCAACTAGTACTACTAGTAAATCCCCCTCAGCATCACCAGCTACCCTCAAGGAAAATAACTTTATTGAGGGACTTGCTCGTTTTTTTTGTCGCTCGAAAAAACTCGCTCACCCTCTTGTAAGACTCGGTCTTATGAATCCGTGTTCAATAAGTTGACGAAGCTGTTCTTTTAATTCAATAGCTTCAGGGAGGGACATTTTGTAGGGTCTTTTTGAAATTCGCTCACTACTTGGAAAGGTTTCTATTTCGTGGTCTATGTCCCTTGGGGGAGGTAAATTTGAGAGATCTTCCGGAAATATATCCGAAAATTCCTTACGCCATTTTGGAGTTGTGTTGTCCTCTGAATCATCCTCCTTATTGAGTTTTACTACAAAGATTTGTTGCCCCTTGTGTAACCCTTTCAAAAGACGACTAGCCTTAACTAAATGAGCCTTAGGCTTCCCATTTGATCCTTGTACTAATGTTTCTTCACCTAAGTGATTTTTGAAGGATAGGTTCCCTTGAGCACACTGAATATGGGCTTGATTTTTTATTAACCGATCCATTCCTAGAATACCGTCAAAGATTCCTACTGGTAGAGGTCGAAAGTAAGATGAAGTGAGGGTTCCTTCCAGTTCAAATTCAACTTCCCCGGCTGTAAATTGAGATAGAACCTCTTTCCCATTTGCTAGTTCTACCACTAATTTCTTGGTGGGATATTGGTTTAATCTGAGTTTCCTAAGCATTTAGGGGGGAGAAAAGAGTGTATGCTTCCACAATCTATAAGTAGTTCAAATTTGTCACCTTCTTTGTTTGCAATGGTTTGGATGACTGTATATTGTTGCCGAGCTCCAGGGTTATCAATGGCAGCAAAAAGAGTAGCTCTTTCATCTTCTTCATCCATCAAGGTTGGCTCTCCCACTGCATCATAAGCTCTGGCTCCTCTACCTCTTCCTATGTCTCGTCCTCTATTTCTTCCTCCTCTTTGATTATTTCCTTGGCCTATCTGAGTCTAAGGAGTAGTTCCAGCAACAACTCTGCGATTTTTCTCCTCGGGGCATCGGCTCCTGTAGTGTCCCATTCGATTGCATCCATAACATCTGATATTTGGAAAAGCCTGTTCTATAGTAGCTGCAATTGTCACTGCCCTTCGTTGATTTCCTTGGTTGAAATTTTCCCTTGTCCTTCCTCTAAAGTTATTATAGTTATAATAGTTCCTTGCAGGGGGGTTTCCTTCAGTCGCAAGCGGTTTAGCTCTGAGAAGGACATCTTGAATAGATGTGAGTCTCATAGCTTCTAAGTGGGTACTTAAAGGTTTGTTTAGGCCCTGACAGAAGCGAGTAATCTGTTGTTCCGTTGTCATTGGTGGTGCATAACGTCGTAAGGACACATATTTGGTGTAGTATTCTTCTAAAGTAAGTCCTAACTGTCTGAGGGTGAAAACTTCATTCATTCTAATAGCTTGATGAGCCGGAGGAAGATATCTTTCTTTCACTGCCTGTTTCATTCTTTCCCAGGATGGACTAATGGAAGGATTATCTCTACAATGCTGTTTCCACCAGAGTTTCGCATCTCCAGTGAGTCGAAACATTCCTAGCATTGCCTGATTTTTTGAAGCAGTTCCTGCTGCCAGGAAATAGTCATCCATGACATTGAGCCAGGCTTCGGCAACACATTCTAAGTTGGTTCCCTCTCCCTTAAAGGTTGGGAGTTGAACATGTTTTAGTAGTAGTTTCTTCTCCTGGGTGGGAGTGTAAAGGCTTTTTGCATTACCCTGAGTTTTTAATTAATGAAGATCTTTTAGTGATAACAAGTAATTTTGTGTTGTCATGCAATTTTTCTAGTCTATATATATACTTTCAGAACTTTGAATCAAAACAGAAACCCAAAAATTACTATAATCATTCCATTTGAATTACACAAAACATGTCATTCTCATCAAACCATGGTATATACAAGAGTTAATACAATCACTGACTCATACTATGTACAAGATGGACTCATACTATATACAAGATGGACTCATACTATATACAAGTTGTAACTCTCTATACCAAGATCTTCTTAACCACTGGTGGGTCTGACACGGGATCAAAAAATATAACATCTTTTGATCCTCTAAACTTAGGGCCTACCCTCATGGGTCTGATCCTACCTTAGTATATAAATTTAGCTACCTGATCAAATACCCACTGATTTTGAGACACCTCTAGCCCATCTATAGTAATAGTCTGATCCTGATCTTCAGTACCACTGAAAAAGAAAACTTCGATGGTTCGAAGTGTTTCTGCCCATTTGAGTCTCTTCAAATTTAGTGCCAATCCTTCTATATGTCCCGCATCAATCAAGAAAATTCCGCCAAACTGTGACCAACTGATTCCCCATGTAGGAGGAGGGGAAAACATTTCGTCTAATAATTGCATGATGCTCTTGCAAAATAAGAATTTACTGGAGTTGCAAGCAACATCGAACATGATTTTGAAGATCGTAAACTTTCGGTAAGCTTGGCGGACATTTTCTTGTATTGATTGATAGGGAAATTCTCATCTCAAAATATACTACAATTAAAAATGCAAAATAACTTATTGTGCCTATTTTGTCAACTTTTCATCCTAGGGTCAGGACCTTGTTAAATCATGCTCTGGTACCACTTGTAAGAACCCCAAACACGTCGACACCAAAAAGCGGGATGGGATCGTTGACAGGTCTCTAGGCCTAATAAAATATGAGTCCCTAAACAAGAAGAATCTAGAGAATATGCCTTTTCCATTAATAATAGTTTAGGTTTATAGCCCTAGAAGGAGACCTAGTCCTGTCTCGCATTGCAAACGGGACAACTTGTTGAATTAAAAAAACTATTCCGGTCCTATAACTTCCATCATTCGGATCAAGGTTTCCTTAGCCAACACTTTTTCCCCCTAACATATGTGAGGGCACAGCCGCTGGTGGACTCCTCTTCCAAGTGGAGAAGTCTCTAGATACTTTCAGTGCGCGGGAATGATAGTTACCTGATTAATCAGGTCCACCCGTCCATGATTGACAACCTTAGTCAATCCCCACTTACCACCCCGCACTCACACATGTTGCTTTGTTATTTAATTATTACCACATTCTTGTCACAATTAAAACAATGATTTCTTTTATCCTTCATAACTGAATTTGATTAAAACAGCCCTTGAAAATAGTATTGAAAACATTCTTTTAGCAAACAGACATCTTTAGACTTAAGACAAAGTACTGTCATTCTGGAGTAACTCTGACCAGTACTGGCTTGTCTCAAGACCACCAATACAGGGGTGAAAAAACGGCACCCATTCCTTATTTATAAAAACCTGGGTGGAAAAAGTCATCACCCAAAATCCAGGCACCCATACGCCAACCGGTTGCCCATACAACCGGGCGGTTCCTCTAGGATAAACTCGATATCCTAAGTAATATCCACAAGCACAGACATGCACGGGGTAAAGACGCCACACGCATCGAAGAAATCAACTCGTCCATGGGAGTCGCCATCATTACTCATTACCTGGAGTAAAATATTCCAAGGAATCAGAGGTGTCTTGAGACAAGTTGTCTTAAGGATTATCAAACATTTCTTTCCTATGTCAATCACTCGTAGCCCAAACCTTTCTTTCCTATTTACAACCAATGCTCGTTGGTTTCTTGGAAGTCACCTTCCGTTTTTACGGCCAGTTACTCCTTCCTAGTTCTTACGTATGCAATGTTAATTTGTAAACAAACTTTAAGCTATTCAAAGACTTAAGTGAATAAATGGAAATCCACTTGTGATGACTGGTCAGCCATTTGCTGCTGTACTGGCGCCTGCAGACTTTTCTCCGTAGGCCTATGACTAGGCCCAGCCTCATGGTCATGAGTTGCTCTATCTATTTTGTGGATTGTATCCTCTTCATCGAAAAGAGGATTTCCTCTCATTCTTGTGGGAGCCATATTGGTAGCCTTTATAAAAGGATACTTAATCGATTAGAGCATTAAATGAATAATCTCTTTTATTCCTTTTATCCAAAAATAGGGATTGTCGGAGTAAATAGATATCCTTGTTAATTATTTGGATGAGATATTTCTCCTATAGCTTCTTGGTACTATTAATATTCTCCCATAATTATCGTATAATTGTTGGAGCTATTTTACTAAATTCCTCTTCTAATTTATGTTCCAAAATAACTTATTTTGGCCTTAGTAAATTATGATTTATCTATCTCCTGGTGGGATATTTACCCTAGATGGAGTTTGATATGTTATAGCTCTAGTAATTTTCTGGCTAACTTACAAATTGATTTATAAATTTCCCTTCTAGATTTATGATCTAGACAATATTGGGCTACGCTAATTTGTTATTTGGAGCTAAGGTAATTTCAACTTTCAAAAGTTGTTTCCTATCTCTAATAATTACAGTGTAATTATATAAAATCATTTACTAATTTTCTTTCTCCAATTTATATACAATTTTTTTTAATATTAGTTAAGATTAGTACTTAAACTAATTAATTGGGTATGATCTATTTATCTTGGGTTTCTAACGGTAGTTTATACCTTTGATAATTATCATATAATTATTTAAGTTAAATGTTTTATTTTCCCCTTTTATTTAACATCAAAAACAATGTTTTTCTACTGAGATAATTAGCTAAACTAATTACTTGTGGTTAAGATAATTATCACGAGTTCTTTAAGATGTAATTTTCCTTTGAAAATTATCTCAAAGCTTTGTAGTCTAATTTACTATTTTCTCCCTTTAATGTTTTCTTAAGACACTGTTTTTCTAATGAGATAATTAGATAAACTAATTATCTGTGGTTAAGATAATTAACACGAGTTTCTTAAGATGTTGTTTACCTCTAAAAATTATCTCAAAGCTTTTTAGACTAATTTTCTATTTTCCCCTTTTAATTTTTCTTTTAAAACAGTATCTTTCTACTGAGATAATTAGCTAAACTAATTATCTGTGGATAAGATAATTATCACGGGTTACTGAGATAATTAGCTAAACTAATTATCTGTGGTTAAGATAATTATCACGGATTTTTTAAGATGTATTTTACCTTTGAAAAAATATCTCAAACCATTTTAGTCTAATTTTCTATTTTTCCCTTTTAATTTTTCCTTGAAAACAGTGGTTTTCTACTGATAATTAGCTAAACTAATTATCTATGGTTAAGCTAATTATCACAGATTCTTTAAGATGTTTTTTACATCTAAAAAATATTTCAAATCTTTTTAGATTAATTTTCCATTTTCCCACTTTAATTTTCCCTTAAAAACAATATTTTTCTACTGATATAATTAGCTAAACTAATTATCTTTGGTTAAGCTAATTATCACAGATTTATTAAGATGTATTTTACCTGTGAAAAATTATCTCAAAGATTTTTAGACTAATTTGCTATTTTTCCCGTTTAAGTTTCCATTAAAAACAGTGTTTTTCTACAGAGATAATTAGCCAAACTAATTATCTGTGGTTAAGATAATTATCATGGGTTTTTAGGATTTGTTTTATCTCTAACAATTATCTCAAAGCTTTTTAGAGTAATTTTTTATTTTCCCCCTTTAACTTTCCCTTAAACATAGTGTTTTTCTATTGAGATAATTAGTTAAACTAATTATCTATGGTTAAGATAATTATCATGGAATTCTTAAGTTGTATTTTACCTCTGAAAATTATCTCAAAACTTTTCAGTCTAATTTGCTGATTTCCCCCTTTACTTTTCTCTTAAAAATAGTGTAATTCTACTTAAATAATTACAATAATTATTCAAAAAATTAAGAGATAATTTTCCTAGCATCTTGATAGTCTAATACAGCTATGGTAATTATCTTATCTCAATCTAAGTTTAATTAGTATAATTACCATTAATTTATGATTAAAATGATTAATTTCAGTCCTAATATAACATAATAATTAATTAGATTAGTATCCCTAAGCTTAATCTTAATTATCAACAAAGAATTAATAATTAAGAGATAATTTTAGAGTATAAGTAAGTTTAATCTTCTTAATTAATTGGATCAATGAAGAAAATGTAAGTAAATCAAATCAGCATAATTCGGCTAATTAAAAAGGTTTAGTGCTAATTATCGTGGATTAACCAACTAGAGTTTTTCTCTCTAGTGATTTCTGAGTAGAGATCTCTCTAGGTGATAGAGAAATGGCCAAGACTCCGAGTCTGAATTTTTTGTGAAGAGAGGGGGGTCTATTTATAGGTTTTTACACTCCCGACTGCTTCTGGCAGGTTCTGGCACCTCAAGCTAGCCCCCAGCTTCCCCTTAGCACCATTTGCTACTAAAATGAGCTTGGGCAGGTTCATCACAGCCCCACACAGTCCCCATAATTCCTAAAATCGAGTTTTGCTTTTTTTTTTACTTTTAATAATTAACTTTGGAAATATCTTCAGTTTTTAGAACTTTAGGATAAAAGTCTTTAGCAGTAATAATTACTTAAACCTTTTAATTTTACTTAGCTAATTAAATTCACAGTGTAACCTTTCAGAGCCTATAACTTTTCCAAATTTTATCGAAATTCTGTTCTGAAAAGTTCTAACTATAGTAAAGCTATGGTTACGTTCTAGAAATATCAATATTTGCCATAGTTGGATCATTTTACATTGTTTTCTTAACAACCATGTTAATTTGATCATGCTTTGTACAATTTCTAAGGTTTCAGAAACTGGAAACCTTACACTAATCGCCAATGGTAATCATGGGCTATGGTGGATGGAGCCTTAGCTTTACCATGGTGTTATGGTTAGGGTTAGAGTGATTAGAACTAGGGTAATAGCAAGAGCATAAACCAATAGTGTAGACAAAATGAAGTAAACTCAAAGTGCAATTGATTCATAGAGAGAAGCCTTTTAAATAAGCTTAGTGCTTTACATCCATTGGATACAAGGATTGCATCCGCTTTCCATTGGACCATGTCATCATCTATCCTTTCTTATGTGGCTAGAGGTGTTTCCCATGTGGTGGAGCAATCTTAGGCTCTCACTCTAACAATCCTCCCCTTGAGAGGCTATGATTGCCTCCCCCTTGAACTTAATTTCATAGAATCCTCCCCTTGAGATCATATCATTCATACATACTTTTTGGTTTACTCCAAGGGTTTTAGGTGTACCCATACCCTGGTGCTTCAACGAGCTACCATCATAGATGGAGTTTACTCTCTAATGTTGGGTTTTTAAGGTTTACCCAATTACCTTTATCATTCGTAGGCCCGGTCTTACTTCTTATAGAGTCAGTGTCCAAACCTTTACAAAACATGGGAGAGGGCAATGAATATGCCATGTCGTTGTCTTTGTCGTTGTTTTCATGTAGTCATGTCCTTCTTCTTCATCGGTCCGGCTTGTTGAGGATGCAGTCTCTATGGCGAATGGAGTAAAATACACATATATTTCATGTGTAGTGCTTTTATGTGTGCTCATGATTATGGGTGGTCTTACCGTATACATGACGTATAGGCAGTGTCTATCCCTTGTGAGTATTACAAGAGGAGGTTACAATAAAATGACGAATTGCAAGTAACTCTTGGCTAAATGCAAACCACCTCTTCACAATGGTCGAAAGCACTTGGAAGTTCGAATATTTTCTTGCAGATTTGTGCCTTGGCTTTGTAAGTTCCAAAGGCTTTGGATGCACTCATTGATTCGGTGTAGAACACTTTATGCTGCAAGGAGTTCTAAATAGGGCCAATGCTTTTGAGTTTGAAAGTGGCAATGGGAAAGGCTACTAAAGCCGAGGACTTTGGCCAAGTTCAAAGCCTCAGACGAGCCAATGGATTGGGAGACCATGGGATGTGAGCTAATGTGGATTTTTGAACACAACAAAATGTTGTCATTAGGGCATACAAGGTGCTACTCGGCAAGTTGCAAAACGAACAAATGATGCATAACAAGCAATTGGATCGAGCTTCACTAATTGAACCACGAAAACAAGAACCGCACGCTTCCACTGCAGTGGATGATGCGAGGGCCACCAAATGATAGTGTGGTTTAGCGCTGGCAAATGTGTCATGCTTTGATGGAGTCGGCCGGATCCGACACTGGAATTTATTCCACCTTTGAAAGCATGCACATCCGCCCAAGGGGCGCTAGGAGCACGTGGGCCCTCTCTCTTTCTCTCTTTGACCTTAGATTCCCTTAAAAAAGGGCTTTTCCATGTGGTTTGAAGGCCAAAAAATGGGGTTTTGTTTTCTTTTTTCCTGCTTTTTTTATAAAAAAAACTTTAACATTTAATGCTCCGAAGCTCACACAGACAGATTTCTATGTCTGTTGTAGAAAACCAAAGATTAAACAATAAATTGGCCAAGTTAATTGAGGATGCTAATGCTTATCAATTTAAGTGATCTAGGGCTCAAATGAAAGTTCTTGACGAGCGCTTCTTCCACACGTGCTTAATGCAAAGAGAGTTATGTGCCCACTAAAAGTAATTAGAGATTTAAAGAAGTCAAAATCCAAAATTTAAGCAACTTATTGAAAGTTGAAAACACATGGGCTTTGAAAGCTCAATAGAATGCCCAAGTGACATGTGATGTGGGTGCTTGACGGCTCTATGGAACGGCATCATGAAGCACACACCACATACATAAGTTGCAAAATGCAATGCGGCCTACCACGAGAGTTATGGTAATCCAAACTAGGCTGAGAATGATTACAAAATGCACACAAATTAAAAAGTCACACATACATACACACACACACACACACACACACACACATACATACAATTATTAGAATGCCACTAATCCAAAGCTTACTATTCAAGAAGGGTAGCTCACTATTCAAAAATGGTAGTGGTTCATTGATTTTGCCAAGGACATGCACATGCTTGATTAGCGATGCTTCTGATTAGAGAGAGAGAGAGAGAGAGAGAGAGAGAGAGAGAGAGAGAGAAATTAGTTAAGCCTAGGTGCAAACATTCGGCTTTGATACCACTTCATGGGTCTTGATGCGGAAGCGCACTCCCTAATCACCAATGGTAATTATGGGCTATGGTGGATGGAGCCTTAGCGTCATCATGGTGTTAGGGTTAGGGTTAGAGTGATTAGGATTAGGGTTTAAGCTATGGCAATAGCAAGAGCATAAACCTATAGTGTAGACACAATGAAGTAGACTCAAAGTGCAATTGATTCATAGAGAGAAGCCTCTTACATAAGCTCAGTGTTTTGTATCCATTGGATACAAGGGTTGCATCCGCTTTCCATTGGACCATGTCATCATCTATCCTTTCTTATGTAGAGTGGAATGCGGGGAGTTGATGAAGAGGCGACGGCAATTACTCTTGGCCATTTTATATTTGCACAGTATCTTAGAATATCATTTCAATAAGCCACTATGGCTCTGTAAATAGTTGTAGTGGGAACTCCTCTTATGGGTCATGCAAGAACTAATGAGCTTCACTCATTTGCAAAAGTAAAGTGGTTGTAAAAAGAGGGGCCTCAATTTTTGGCACCTTAAACTCAAAATAATATATTAAATACCAACTCCACAAGAGAGGTTCCGTGGAATTTGGGGCTAGATTTAGGCCTTTCTCTTGCAGATTCTCTTCTCTACTCTCTTAAGCTATGGTTATTTGTTGTGCACTCTCTAATCTAGTCTCCATCTCTTACACATCTTTTACACTCTCTTACAAGCATGTCTATGTCAATTCTATGTTTACTGTGTGTGTGTGTGTGTGTGTGTGTGTCATAGTCTAGGTGAGTGTGTGTGCTTGGAAATTGGAAGAAGAGGTGGACAGGTTGATGGTGATTGCTTGGAAGCTTGTGTTGAATATTTTAAGCGGTCGATCTCCCCCTCTTAACTCCCAACAGTGGTATCAGAGCAAAGGTTTAGTTTCATGAGGAGTAATTATGTGAACATGGCGGCCCGATTAACAACCGACAAGCTCATGTTAAGGAGGTCAAGAGACGTGGCAAGCTATTCTGACACAAGTGCAAGGAAGACAAAAATTTATGAGCTATGCATCCAAGCTCGGCTTAAGGATTCCACTGAAGAGAGTAATAGTATTTTTATTTTCATTTTTTTTGAATTGCAAGAGTTTTATTTTACTATTTCTCTTTCCTTCGTCATGTGTTGAAATTGATTACATCACTTGAGATTTAAATATGGGCACAAGAACCACTATCTCTTATTGGAAATCACATCACCCATCAAGAGCTCACAACTGCTCCAAATTTCCTATCTACTAACGGCTCAATAAAATTTTACTTTGGATTTGGCAAGAAAATCATGTAGATATAGCTAAAAATATAGGCTTATTTTTATTTTAAAAATCCACTTAAGAATGGGCTCAAAAGAGGATTAAAGTATGCCTTATGAACTTGCCTATGTAATTTTATGTATATATATATATATATATATATATATATATTACAAATTAACACAGACACAATTCTCTAATGGAGACGACTCATAACTGACCAGGTGTTTGAGATAGAGAGAGACAGTAACTTATGGCACTCTTAAGCACAAACTAATAAAGCCTTGAATTTTGTGCTGACCATATGTCAACTTTCAAGGCGTCGTTCAGTAGACGGCACAAAGGAAGACCTAATGGACGAGTGGTGCTTTTGCGACTAACGAGGGTTGCAGTTTTTTGTTTACCCCTCTGCAGCTCAACGACTCAGCCCAAAAGGCGCAACAAATGAGGCATGGGAACCTTGTTTTGTCCCACACAGTCGCCCTCTGTCTTTTGCCACTTGTCGGCATCACCAAAGCTGTTTCCACTGCAGTGTGTACTAAGCGTGGGCTCTTCTCACCTTCCAAGGATTTCGACAAACCTGTAGAGTACACACAAGGGGGCTGCGCAGTGCGAGGGATTGACACATCTGCAGGGCAAAGGCATGCATGATGCAGACATGAGAGTTTGCCTCCCTGCAGCAAGTCACAATCAAACTCCACCGTAGGATCTCCATCTTCAGAGTCCACTCTCTCTTGCGCGCGCTATCTCTTTCCAGCTCTAAAGGCTTGCTACCATTTTATCTTATTTTCCCCCATGCATGCACATGCAGCTTAACTTAAAAAGTTCCTACTAAAGCATTGCTCGTCCACCACTCTCGACCCATTTTGATCGCCCACTCATTCTGAGACTCTCAAGGCCTTATAGTCTTTTATAAGAGCACAGTCACCCCTGGTAGGCTGCCGAACACCATTTAAATTAAAAAATAGTAAATAAATAATTTTTCTTTAATTCCTTTGCCATCTCATCATACCCTTTTGCATGCCACCATTGTTCATCTTAATATCGTGCCATTTTCAATTTCGAACAAATGCAAGTTTAGGGCATAGAGCTGTAAAGGAGAAACTCTACCCCAAAATAGAGAAAGATAGTGTATAAACCCGAAAAAAAAAAGAACTAAACCTAATTTTCTAAAATTTCCTCTTCGCAAATTCAAGGAAAGGAAATTTGTATGTTGGAAAAATGAACTTCTTTTCCCGCACATTGTTCATTTGCAAGCTTTATTTCTAGTTTTAAAATCCCAGAAGATATCCATTTTTCCTTGGCCACCCATCCTTACTACTTCTCGACCATTGAGACAATTGGTTAACTGTCTATGGCGCCTAGGTCATACTCGCAATAGCTATCTGACTACCAATCAAAGACGAATATAGATATAGCTTTTAAGATCCTTTCAACCGAGATCTTCCAAAACCTTGTAGGAAATCCCTACAACTTTGAGAAACTTTTCACCAAATTATAAATTTAAAAAAAAAACCAAGTGATCTTATACATGAATAATTCTCACAAGGAGTTGGATTCAAAGTTTCCAATCAACAATCTGGACATTCAACTAGCTGAAGATTAAGTGGACAAAAACCTTCCTTGAACACGATGATAATTATCATCAACCTCAATTGTTTCATAGACAGTTATTTTAAAAATTGTGTTTATGTCACAATATGATTACCCTGAAGATTTTCACATTTACTAATGCAAATGACAAGACTCACTTTCATTTCTTTTATATTACACATGAAGAATTTTTAGGTAATTTATTTGGTTATAACAAACTCACTGCATCTAGTCTGAACATGATCGATCCAATTTCATCAAGAGCCACACCAATGGGACACACATTGACTACATGGTACATAAAGTGTCTATATTCAGAGATGATTGTTAAATTGGATTCCTGCATATGGAGCACTCATCCATCATACCTAAACTACTATTTAATATTTTTCCCTTACTAATTATGCTTCAACGCTAGAACTTTCTATAGCTACTAATCAAGATTAAGCAGTCTTGGGTTGAGGTATTTTTTGACAGGTACTCTGACAACTAATGATGAGGAACATGGCCTCCAAGTTTCATCATGCCATGCCAAGGATAATCTCACCACAGGTCTACATATCAAATAAATTGCCTTGGAACCTCTCCACTCGATAAGCTGCCACATTGGGTTTGTTTTGGTCATATGACATATCGATGTGTGTTTTTGCATATGATTGGTCACTTCTGTAAGTTCCTCTCCCTTCTATCTGTTTAGAACAAAATTTGTTGACATTCATTCATGATAATAATCAGTTGTTATCATTAATGGATCATTACGTGACAAATGTGGTTTATCATTGATAATTCCATGTTATATGTTTTTCAATCTTCATGCTACTAATCATGGCACAAAGGCCACTTTTGAGCTTCAAACTCCAGATTTCCCATGCTTTACATTGTTTTCAAAAAGCTAAATGCCAAGTCATTAAGTTGCTAAAGTGACATCATTACTTTATCTACTACTAGTATGTTAACTCTATTTTTACATAGAAACATGTCTGTATAACAAAATACACCAATTTCTTCATAATATCATTTACTTATTTGATGGAAAAGTGAAATTTCACGGGTTGATATGGTATTGCATATCTTGTAGCTCTGGGCTTACTAGCCCTAACAGGTACTAAATTCTTGGTAAAGTTTTCTATTCAGATAATCACACTTGTGGCCACCTTCTATGGTTGTAATGCAGGATATGCTGTGCATGAGGACTCTTAAGATCTTGTGCATTCTTCATGTCCTCAACTCATGCTTAGATACTCACTATATTTTGGATCATGGTGTTTATTTCAACAAGAAGCCTAACCTTGTAATGTATTTTAATAGTTAATTACCTTCACACAAGCACATTCACAATGTATTTCACATTAGTCTCTTACGACCATTTCAGAGGACCCCTACCTACATATCACATTCATGAAGACCCACCTTCACTTGTAGACCAAGAAGAGCAATTCATCCCTGACAAAATAGTTGATTATGAGCCACCACTACATGCACTAGCATGGTTTATAAACGTTACCTTTTGACTTTCAAGGGCCACCCTAGAGAGGATGCCAAATGGATGCCTGAAAAGTTTTTTTCACAAATTTCCCGACCTTCTCCACACTTTCCATCACTCACGGTCTAGTTGATTTCTCTATTGAGCAACTGAGGATAGTTGCTATCCCTGGTGGGAGGGATGTTACGAGACTGGGCACCCTCCTGTTGTAGTGGTTAGTTGCAATTGGGATAGTTGGCGTAATGGTTAATTATGTGTTTTCTATTCATTTTCTAATTGAGTTGATGATGATTTTGTAGAGTGGAATGCAGGGAGTTGATGAAGAGGCGACGGCAATTACTCTTGGCCATTGTATATTTGCACAGTATCTTAGAATATCATTTCAATAAGCCACTATGGCTCTGTAAATAGTTGTAGTGGGAACTCCCCTTCTGGGTCATGCAAGAACTAATGAGCTTCACTCAATTGCAAAAGTAAAGTGGTTGTAACAAGAGGGGCCTCAATTTTTGGCACCTTAAACTCAAAATAATATATTAAATACCAACTCCACAAGAGAGGTGCGTGGAGTTTGGGGCTAGATTTAGGCCTTTCTCTTGCAGATTCTCTTCTCTACTCTCTTAAGCTATGGTCATTTGTTGTGTACTCTCTAATCTAGTCTCCATCTCTTACACTCTCTTACAAGCATGTCTATGTCAATTCTATGTTTGTTGTGTGTGTGTGTGTGTGTGTGTGTGTGTGTGTGTGTGTGTGTGTGTGTGTGATAGTCTAGGTGAGTGTGTGTGCTTGGAAATTGGAAGAAGAGGTGGACAGGTTGATGGTGATTGCTTGGAAGCTTGTGTTGAATATTTTAAGCGGTCGATCTCCCCCTCTTAACTCCCAAGAGTAACTCTTTGCTGAATGCAAACGTTCTCTTCAGAATGGTCGAAAGCACTTGGAAGTTTGAATATCTTCTTGCAGATTTGTGCCTTGGCTTTGTAAGTTCCAAAGGCTTTGGATGCACTCATTGATTCGGTGTAGAACACTTTATGCTGCAAGAAGGAATTCTAAATAGGGCCAATGCTTTTGAGTTCAAAAGTGGCAACGGGAAAAAAAAGGCTACTAAGGCCATGGACTTTGGCCAAGTTTAGAGCCTGAGATGGACCAATGGATTGTGAGACCATAGGATGTGAGCTAATGTGGATTTCTGAACACAACAAAATGTTGTCATTAGGGCATACAAGGCGCTACTTGGCAAGTTGCAAAATGAACAAATGATGCGTAACAAGCAGTTGGATTGACCTTCGCTGATTGAACCAACAAAAAAAGAACCGCCTGCTCCACTGCAGATGGGTGATGCAAGGGCCAGTAGATGATAGTGTCATTTAGTGCTGGCAAATGTGTCGTGCTCTGATGGAGTCGGCCGGATCCGACACTGGAATTTATTCCACCTTTGAAAGCATGCACATCCGCCCAAGGGGTGCAAGGAGATGGGCACGGTGGGCCCTCTCTCTTTCTCTCTTTGACATTAGATTCCCCTAAAAAAGGGCTTTTCCACGTGGTTTGAAGGCAAAAAAATGAAATTTTGTTTTCTTTTTTCTTGCTTTATTAAAAAATAAACTTTGAGCATTTAATGTTCCCAAGCTCACACACAGAGATTTCTATGTCTGCTGTAGAAAACCAGAGATTAAACAATAAAATGGCCAAGTTAATTGAGGATGCTAATGCTTATCAATTTCAATGATCTAGGGCTCAAATGGAAGTTCTTGACGAGCGCTTCTTCCATACATGCTTAATGCAAAGAGAGTTATGTACCCACTAAAACTAATTAGAGAGCTAATGAAGTCAAAATTCAAAAATTTAAGCAACTTATTGAAAGTTGAAAACACATGGACTTTGAGAGCTCAATAGAATGCCCAAGTGACATGCGATTTGGGTGCTTGAGGGCTCTATGGAACGGTGTCATGAAGCACACACCACACACATAAGTTGAAAAATGCAATGCGGCCTACCATAAGAGTTATGGTAATCCAAAGTAGGTTGAAAATGATTGCAAAATGCACACTAACTAAACACACACACACACACACACACACACACGCACGCACAATTATTAGAATGCCATTAATCCAAAGCTTACTATTCAAGAAGGGTAACTCTCTATGCAAGAATGGAAGTGGCTCATTGACATTGCCAAGAACATGCACATGCTTGATTAGGGATGCTTGTGATTAGGGATGCTTGTGATTAGGGAGAGGGAGAAAGGGAGAAATTAGTTAAGCCTAGGTTCAAACGGTCGGCTCTGATACCTCTTCACGGGTCTTGATGCGGAAGCGCACTCCCTAATTGCCAATGGTAAGTGTGGGCTATGGTGGATGGAGCCTTAGCTCACGCACACACACATTATTGACTAACAGCTCTTATTGCTAATGTTTGCTATGAACTTTGAACTTGGACGATAAATTTGGTATTGAATTATACCCACCAAAGTCTATTTTTATGAAAATATTTCATCAACACTTTGATAATACTTCTTTACTTTTTTAGTTTTGTTTGGATGGAAATACACATATTCACTAAAAAAATTGGTTTTTACAATATTGACTTTTTAAGATTACACAACACCCCTACTTGTAATTGTGTTGATGATACAGAGTTTATGTCACAATTTGACAAAATTGGCTTAGACATTTGTACTTCAAACTTAGATATGTGCACTACTGAACAAAGGATTGAATCATATTCCCCTACCACCACTCAACCCTCACTTAGCTTTTGTTGTCGTTCTTAACTGCTTAACCGACTTGGTTAATAAACTCCAATTGGAGTCAGAGGTGATCCACACTCTTTCTCAACTACTTTTTCATAATTTTTCAAACGAAGTAGGTAACCTGAACCCATAGTGGCTTAGTACGGACTACTTGGTTTACTCTTGATATAATCACAAAAATTAGAGATAAAAAATACAGCAAAAAATCATTATTTTGCTATCTCCCTCATCAAAGAAACAACATGGGTTAAAAAAAGATAGGCACACTATGCCGCATCATTTCAACGAAATTAATTTGAATAGTTCGCCTTCATTGGCTACTCAACAATAGTTTTATCCAACTTGGAACAAACTGTTTTAAACAACAAAAAGGGGTTCCTATGGGATTCTCCTGTTCACTAGTACTATATAATTTTTATTTAGCTTACTTTGAATACAAATGGTGTTAAGGCGGTTACGCCGCTAGCGGAAGCTAAATAGCGAGAACTCAACCAACAACAAAATTTGTCAGACGAGGACGAAGCTTGACCCGCAGGCGCATGGAAACAACTAGGTGGGTGTCAAATCACCTACTCGACCTTCTAATGACAATCACTACTAAGGAAATCAAATCTAAGTTCTAAAATACGCAAGTGACTGAAATCCGTACTACGAACGAATGCTATACGAAACAGGATCTAGAATCATTGAATCGATCTCAAACTCAAGGGGAAGTCTATGCACTAGGTAAGAACAACACCCTAAAGACTTGAACTGCAAAATCAACCTATAACCACTCCGTGCGGTAAACGCGTATGAAGACAGGCCGAAAAATACAGGTGACCGAAACTTGACCCCGATGGTACTAATGTGTAGCTCTACTCGTTGTGGTTCTATAGATATGCTGCACGCTCTATTCCAACACACGAGTTGGAAGAAAACTCACACCGAAGCTCGTAGGAACTTACCACACATAGAAGCCGATAGCGCGCACTCTTGGTATCAGTGTGTAGCTCTCGCCGTTGCTAACACAATGGCGGTGTCGCTTCTCCAATGGCGGCTCCGTAGCTCGCGTAGCAAGTAGATAAGACTCTCTCTCTCTCTCTCACTCTCTCTCAGACACAGTCACGGCGCTCAAAAACTCACTTTGATTAATAATCTGAATCCCCTTAGGTTGCAAAACTTTGGCTTATATACCTCAGCCTTGGAGGTGAGAACATCTCTAACTAATTACATCAGCAAGTGAAATTACTTCGGGATTACAAGCTGGAAACTCAATTGAGTCCCGTTACTTAATGAATGGCTCAATTCAAAATCAATGTCGGAAAGACATTTATTACAATCAATGGTTACAAAAATGATGAGTGTGAGCAAAAATGTGGGTGTGATCCTCTGCTAGCTCAACACTCCCCCCCTCCGCGTTCATGTCGTCCCGACATGACCTTTATGCTTGGTCAATAAAGTCCTGTCGTCTTGAGCATCTGCAAATGTGATTCGTATCGCAGGTTGCCGATGGTCAAGGTTGGGCCGAATATTTTGCTTTCGTGGGTGAAAAAGCCGGTGTAGAAAGCTTCTTCGAATGTTTGCATGTGGAAGCTAGGCAAAAACATAATCCTCTGGTATAGGAGGTGCAACACTTTTGGAGAAGGCTGCAATGAAAGATCATACATCATATCAGTCACTGTGTCGGCCGTCGATAGTAGACTCGAGGTCGTGGCTTTATCTGGCGCGAACACTTCAATGCAAGCTAAGAGAGTCCTGCAAATTTTCTTGAGCATCTGACACAAAAGGTCAGGAGAGCCAGTAAAGAGCTTGATGGTGCCCGTTAGGGTTTTCACCATGTAGGCTTTACCTATTCTCTCTCCTGCCTTTGGTCCTGGCATCCTGGGGTGATTAAGCCAATTTGGCTTCTTTTCTACAATCCTGCCATGCTCTTTCCAGCTTCTGACTCTTGGCACCGGGCAGAAGGTTGCATTCTCCCGAATCTCCTTTGGTGCCTCTACCAAGTAGATGAGGTAGGCTGGGTATTTGTTCAGCCAACCTTTCCTCCATCTAGGTTGTGAATCTACTATCTTCTTTGACTATTCCTCCTTTGTGATGTCGCCTTCGTAAAGAGCGACATACTGCTCCTCCTCTATTCTCTTTTTCGTTTTTATCACTTCAAACTTCATCAAAGGGAAAGGCAGGTTGGGTTGCATCCACTCTTCATGGAGCACTTTTGTGTCTAATCCCTGAAGTCTAATGGAGATGAGGAGTCTCCTCTCCCATTCCATTTCCGCCTTGGCACTCTCCTCTGTTGACTTTTCTATTTGGTCATGGAGCCTTTGTTCTTCTTCTTCAGAGATTCCTGAAGTTGAGGCCACCTCTTGAACTGGGGTTGGATCTTCAATTGTGGTTGCCTCTCCAGTTTCTGGTAGTTCTATGGCTGCTCCACCTGATTCTTCTTGTGGTGTCTCTGTCTCTCTTCTTTGTTGCTCTTATAGATCTTGGAGCTGTTTGCGGAGGGTCTCATTCTCTGTTCTTAGTGTTTGATTTTCTAAAGTGAGCCTCTCCTCTGCTGCCAATGATCCCTCCGCAATGTGCAACCTTTGCACTTGCTCTAATCTTAGCTCTCTTTGTAAGCTTCGGACCTGGTCTTCCAGAGCTGGTACAAGAGCTCCCTCTTGTTCGGTTCCTGCTCTGCTAGCTCTAGGGGTAGTCCTGTGTCTAGTGATTGTTCTTTCTTGGAGCTCGACTCTTTCCCTTAGCTCAATGAGCTCATCTTTAGCCGCATCCAAGTCGTCTTCCATCCGCTCCCTTGCTTCCTGTGCACTTGTTACTTCTCTTGAGGCCTCAGCTAGCTGGAGTATCAAGCCATCTCTCTCGTTTTCCACATCGTAGAGTGATGCTTTATGACTTTCAGATTCAGTCATAGCATCCTCTAATTTCCTCTGCAACTCGGCTTCCTTTTGTTTGGCTATCTCAATCTCCGCTTCCTTTGCCTTGGATCTTTCTTTGATCTTGTTGAGCAGTTCATGCACCATGTGCATGTCTTTTTCATCTTCATCTGTCAACTCTAAAGCTTTTTTGGCCACCACCTCCACTGGCTTCGGCTCTTCTAGTACGTTCTGCTCTTCCAGTTTTTCATCACTTTCTTTTGTACTCTTTGTATTTTCTTCTGTCCCTCTCCGATCATCTCGTTTTTGTAGGGTGATCCCATAAACCACCTCAAGGGCCTCTTCTTCAGTGTACCCTATTGCTACCAGATCCTCATAATCGTTTTTCTTTTGCTGAATTGGATCTATCTCCTTTTCCTTGGTCCCGGCCTCCGGCTTTTCCATACCATCTGTGTCCATCTCTACTGTGGTCTCTTCCACAATGATTTCCGTCTTCTTCGGGCTGGGTACATCAGTAAAGGAGGGCTGATTGTCCTCAGTCATCTTGGCTTTCCCTTTGTTTGCTTGCCCGTCTTTCTCTTGAGGTTCAGTAGACTCATCTACTTTCTTCTTCCCCTTGTCGTCCTTTTGCAGCTCATCTTTTAGAAGCTGTACTTTCTCTTCAGTGTATGGCTCGACAGGTTGCTGCTCCAGTATTGCCTCTGACTCCTCATAAGCTCTAATATATTGATCATATTGATCAACATGTGGCCTGGCTGAGCTAGTTCCGACTTTAGAGGGGTCTGGCACCCACTTTTCTTCAAAGTCCCCCTTTAGAGCTCTTTCCGCTCTAAACTGCTCCACCAATCTTTCCATTCTTGCCGCTTTCTGACTTTTGGTTTGCTTGGGAGCAACCTTCTTCTTTGATTTCTTCATAATCGGCTCATCCACATTCTCTTCAGGTTCTGAAACTATTTCTAGTTTCCTGCGTGCTCTTGTGGACGCCCTCTTGGATACTTTAGGCTGTTCTTCCTCCTCATCGGCTTCTCTAAGCCATTCATTCTGGGAGGGAACCTTTGGCCATTGATCTCTGGCTCCAATAGCTTCATAAGCTATTCTTGTCAGAACTTCAGCTCCTCCTATATACTTTGGCTTCTCGTTGTACATGGCAATTACTTGCTCGTAGATGTGTTGAGCGTAATTCACCTCTTTTGGCATATTGCTCTTCAATGCCCATGTGATGGTAGTTGCAATGGCATGGGGCGGTGTCGTATACTTTTGCGGTCTTTTACTGCAAATATGGAGAAATTGGTTGTACAGTCGGCAAAGGGTTGCCGCTCTTTGGTCTGCCATATCTCCATAAGTTGCATTCTGTTTCTTGGACCCATAAACCTCTATAGCCTCCCTTCTTTCCCTGACAGAGCTCCCTTTGTTGTTCAGCTTCAATGCATCTGCAATGAGCTGTGGAGTGATCTGTACCTCTACTTTCTCTCCATCTATTGCTGTCAATGTGGCTTTCCCATCCTTCTGAATGGATGTTGCCAACTCGTACACTCTTCTTGTATCCACACCTGATGGTCTCGAGGAGAAGAAACTGTGCAAGTCTGCCCTTTCCAGGTACCTGCTGATGTTCTCTGACCTGCTATAATCCACCAATTCTTGTGGGATCATCGGTATATCCACCGCTTGCCCTTGAGGATCTCTGAAAGTCCCCTGGTAGATCTTTATTCCCTCTTGTTCCAGTACTGCTTCCTCCACCCAAGTTTTGGTTGGCTTGAGGGTTTCTGCTGGAATGTCAAAGGGTTCCGCTTCTGCAAGAGCATCTTTGATTGTCGGTCTTTTTCTCTTCGTTGCCGATAACTTGGCGGAATCCATGGATCCTGTAACTCCAATTTCAGAAGTTAGCGTCTTTTTAGTACTGAAAGCCGAAATGAAGCTTTCAACTATTCAAATGACTTGAAAATTAAAACATGAGCTATTCAGGGCCTAAGGATGCAGGGTAGGTGAAAAAATATGCAAACTGGGCTCAGAATCATGCTGGAGACATCATACGCGTATGATGTCTTTTATGTCAAAATGACTTCATATTGGTTGTGCTTGTAGCTGATAGTGTATACATGAGTATCATATGCTTGGATTTGAGTTTGGATCCCATTTGGTCAAGTTTTGGCCAGTTTAGTCCAGTTCAGGCTCTTGGCAAAATTTTGAAAGGGAATTGGATTTTATGATCCAAATTGGATAAAACTTGGTGGTTCACCTTCAAATGGCATGTAGATCACTTCTGTTTGGTGGTTGAAGCCCTGAGGTGCCAAAATTACATAGTGAGACATCATACGCGTATGATGTCTTTTAGTGTATTTTTGGACCAAATTTCTCTATAAGCTTGGATATGGCTTTAGATAGGCTTATTCAGTGGATTTATGAATTTTGGATAGATTTTGGGCTAAAAATGGCTCTGGAGACATCATACGCGTATGATGTCTTTTTCATCAATTTTTCATGGGATTGATTCTGTGGACTCCCCATGTACTAGTGAAGGACTGTCTCTACTCAAATCTTGGTTTGGACTTGAGTATGTTGGATTTGGGCCAAAAATAGGCTTTGGATGAAGGATTTTCCCTCAATTGGGCTAATGGGGTGATCCACTTGACCAAATGGTTCCAAACTTCATATGTAGCATGTATTAGATATATATAATGGATGTATGATGACAAATGAGCAATTTTGGCTCTGTAAGTGCAAATAGACATCATACGCGTATGATGTCTTTTGTGTCAAAATGGTGCTTTTTGGTTCCAGATAGCTTATAGATGTGTTAATCAACAATCCTACAAAGTTTCAATGAGTTTGGAATTATTTTGACAAAATTAGGACCAAAAATCAATTTTATGGCCTACTTTGCGTCTTTTTGGTTTTCCTTGGGTTTTCTAACTCCAATTCTCATGATACTTGGTTCATAGGATGTGATTAACATGTGGAATGAGGCTATGCACTCAAATGTTGAAATGGATGTGAAAATCATGTTGTGAGACATCATACGCGTATGATGTCTTTTCTTGAAATGTTGGTCTTTTTGTGCAAAGAATGCTTTGTGCTAGTGCCCTAAGCCCTGCTAATTAGTTTTCAACTTAAAAAGTCATCAGTTTAGCTAAAAAGCCCCCTTAGAGGCATTTCAGTCTCCGAAGTCGTCTTTTTGCCTTGGAGTTGAATTTCTTCAACTTTTCTTCTCGAGAGTTGCATTTCCAGCTCATTGGATATGTTGTGAAGCCACCTATTTGGTTGAACTTGACTTTGGCTCCCCGTTCTCCATCTCTCTCCATTTGGTTGCCCGAAAGCGTCTTTTTCACCATTGGTAAGTGAATCAGCTTTCTTTTGGGTTTTGCTTGCAAACATAAGTCATCCATGTATATTTGAAGCTGCTTGTGAAGTTTCATGTCATTTGGTCGTCAATTTTAGCCGTTATGCCAAAATGACGCTTTGTGTGTCTGCAGCCGAATCGGTTGTTCCGACCTACTTTCGGTGATCCAAACCCGGAGATACTCCATGGTTGCATTGCCCTCGATGTTGTTAAGCTTCCTGAGAAGTTTTGTGTCGTTTCGATAACTTTTTCCTGTTTGCCTCTTGCAGGCTCTGTTGACCTAGGGTTCTTCAAGTCGTTCTTTCTCGAGCTTTGAGTGTTAAAAACCCATATTCTATGTTAGGGTAACCCACCTTTAAGTTCTTGCAAGGTTTGGTTAGGCGGTTGTGCCCCTACCTAGCGTTCCTCCCCATTCCCCGTCTGCTCTTGTTTCTTGGTTTTGGTCAGTTTTCGCGACAAAAGTTAACGATAAGCATCAAAAGCTTATGGCAACGAGTCTACCTCTCATGTCTGGTGTCCTCTGAGCTCTCGTAGCAGTCGTAGAAGGCGGTAGAAGGTCGGATGCTCCTGTGTGCTCTTTGCTCTCTCCAAGAAGGTAATAGTGGAAATGAGCTTGAAAGTGATGTGAAAAATACTTAACTTCGGACTTCCCGGATCACTTGTTACCAAATTTGACATGTGCTCCTATCTCGTCGTGAAATGCACTTTAGGATTTGAAATTTCTCAATTTGGACTCCGTTTGACCTGTTTCTGAGAAATCTGTCCACTTTGTCAAAATTCTGTCATTTCGGGCTTTCCGCAACTTTTTCAGAATTGTACCCAATTTTTACCATGGGTTGCCCTTGTCATTAGGACCATCACCGTCTTTTCTTTTCTTTTTTCCGATCTCATTTCACCTGCTTTTTTATTTTTCTTTTACTTTTATTAAGAAAATCATAAAAAATAAAGAAAAATAGCAAATTGAAGCCAAAAAATTCCAAACATACACAATAAATAGCTGGTAACCCTGTGTATATGATTATACACTTATTTGTGATTTCTGGACTTGGATTACCACTTTTTAGCTCCAAAAACACTCTTATTTAGTGATATTTACACGTTTAGAGACCCAAATTCATCATTTGATCTCTTCTTGTTGCAAAACAAGGTATATAAGGGCATAAATATTATCAATATCCGCAATCAAACATAAAAATTGCAAAATCATGTAAGACACTGCCCTTGTAATATAATTTTTGTTTTTCTTTGTTTTCGGCGCTTGTAGCTGCTTTGTAACTTCTGTATGCCTGTATACCTCCCCCCTTCCTAGTCTGAGTCCTCCCGGACGACTATGAAGTGTCTGTGGGCGAAGCATTGTAGTTGTTTTGGTCATAAATTCCCAAATGCAATTGCAGAGCGATGATACAACAGTCTTTCCAATAAAGCTGCTCTTTGTTTGATTGAAGGATTGGTGGTCGGGTTTTGGGTTGGTGATACTTCGGTAGTAGAATCAGTAGATGGATTCATCTTTACCCTGTTGTTCTTTTGCACTATCCAAATCTGCTTCCGCTTCGCTTGTGCTTGCCACAAACTCTTTGCGACCCAAACCTGCTTTGTCCTTTGTGTTGATTTCCTCGCCTTGAAAAACCTAGGAGTGTCCGTTGATTGTACTAAAGGGAGTTCCTGTTTACAAATCTTTGGGATCCAAATTTGCTTGCTATAGCTTTGTGCCGTCATGAACTTCTTTGGAATCCAGATCTGTTTCACTGTCCTTGATTGTCTGGAATCACTCTGTTGTCTGGTATTGAAGACTCTGCTTTCCACCTTTGTGTTCTCTGGCACAACCTTTTTTGGTCTCCATACCAACTTTGACTCCGTTTTTTTCCAAGGTTGAGCTGTTATATTATTGCTTGTCTTCCTTATCCACTGTTGAGAATTCCTCGTCGAAGAGTAATCCGGTTGTATAGAAACTTTTGGTTGCCATTGCTTCTTCTTTTTCTCTGGTTGTTGTTTACCTTTGTTCTTGGATTCTTCCTTTGGAGTTGTCTCTGATCCTTTGGTGAACTTAACTGATTGACTTTCACCTTCGTATTTGATAAGCACTGATTTAGAACTCCAGTCAATCATTGCATTGTATTGCTTCTGCCATGGTTGTCCTAGCAATACTGGTTGTTGTGTAGCTTGGTCTTCAACCACGTAAAACATATGAGGATACACATAATGGTTAATCTGTATATGTAAAACTGTGCATCCGACAGTTTTGATTGAATTCTCAGAGTAACTCTTTAACTCTTGCTTGGCAGTTTGTAGTTTAGTGTCATTTGTCAATTGTCTATACAAACTGAGTGAAAGTAGGTTAGCTTGAGCTCCTGAATCCAATAGTGCTCTGGCTTTGATTTGGTTGGTTCCTACTTTGCATTCAATGATGGGTTCTTCTTTGTCATTATCCATTTCTGTTATACTGACTGCGTTTATTCGTATTGCTCCTTCATTGCGCTGTTTCTGACGCAGTAGTCTTCTTTTCTCCATTCTTTCCTTCGCCTCGGCTTGCGCTTCCTCCTCAATATTTTTCTTTTTCTGGACACGCAGCTTTTCTTGATGTATTTTGAGAAGCATGTCTTGGGTTAGCGGCAAAAGATACTTTTTCACTCTGCATCCACTAATCCAATTGGGCATTTCTTCTCCGTCTAATGTAGCAAGCTTGACGGCTCCACTTGGTGATAGATCTTTAATCACCAGAGGTCCCATCCCTCGCTTTTTAACTTCTTAGCATGTTGTTTCAGAGTGTAAACTAGGACATAGTCCCCAACCTTAAACTCTTTAGTCCGCACATGCTTATCAAAAAATTCCTTTTGTCGCCTTTTTTGAGCGTAGATAGAAGCTACTGCTTTTAGGCGAAGCTCGTCTAGCTTTTCCAGGTCATCTATTCTATCAGAAAGCTCGTGCCCTGTCCACTCTAGATCCTTAGCCACCCTTAAGGTTGAAATCAAGAATTCTATTGGTAAGATAGCATTTAGCCCAAAAACCATGTTATATGGGGTCGTTCCTATTGATGTTTTATATGCTACCCTATATGCCCATAATGTTGAATGCAACTTCTGGTCCCAGTCAGTTCTCGACTCAGATACAATCTTCGTGAGGACCGTGCATATGGTTTTGTTTGTTGCTTCAGCTTGTCCGTTTGCTTGTGGATGATACGGGGCTGATTTCCTATGGATTACCATGAATTCATCTAGAAGGATCTTTATCACTTCATTTATAAAATGTGTGCCTCGATCACTCACAATTTCTATTGGCAATCCATATCGTACAAAGACGTATTCATACAGAAATTGTGCCGTGGTCCTGGCATCTGCTTTTTGAGTTGCCTTTGCTTCGACCCACTTTGTTAGATAGTCTGTAGCCACAATGATGTATTGTGCATGAGTCTTATATGCAGGAGGTGAAATGGGTCCAACATAATCAATCCCATTTTGCAAAAGCTCTTGCCCCCATCATTGGTCTAAGCGGCATATCATCTCTTTTAAGTGGTACTTTGGTCCGCTGACAGTCATCACACCGTTTAACGTATTCCTCAGCGTCCATATGTAATGTTGGCCACCATATTCCTGCGGCTAAGACAAGTTTTGCTGTCTTATCACCTGAGAAATGGCCTCCACCTACTCCTCCATGAGCTTGCTCCAGGATTATCACATACTCAGACTCTGATGCGCAAATCCTAAGCTGGTTGTCTTTACCTCTCTTATAGAGTTGATCTCCTATTAAAGCGTAATCTCTAGCTTCTGTCTCTACAGATTTCTGACGAGCTTTTGACGTTCCTTCTGGGAAAGTTCTATTTGTGAGATATTCAACAATATACTGACTCCATTCTGGAGCGATCATTATCTGATATAATGTCGAATACTCTGCTGGCGGTTTTGATGAACATACAATACATACAGTGACATATTCATGTACGCTTTCTTTCATTCCTGGCCAATAGACTCCCAATTGTAACAAATTCCTATATGTGTTCCTTCTTGAACAATGAAATGCACATTCCTGAACATGTGCTTCGCGCAGATATATATTATATTCCTCAGGATTGATGCATAGTCGTAAAACATGATCATTTCCCAATTGATACAACCTTCCTGCAACCAATTGAAGATTCTTGGATTGCTGAATAGCAATATGTTTCTAGTTGTATTCTCTTCTATCGAACTCTCCTCCATAGGTTAATAGGTTAACGACATTTTGAGACCACTTCGGTATCATTTCTATGTTGAACAAGTACGCGTCTGGCATGTCGTCATCTACTCCTATAGGGTCTTCTCCATTCGTCAATCGCGAAAGATGATCAGCTCTAAGATGTGTTTTTTCTTTCTTTACTACTACCGTGAAGTCGAATTCCAGTAAGATAATGAACCATCTCACTATTCTCCCGGTATTGCATGGTTTATTCACTAGGTAGAGCAAGGCTTGGTGATCCGTAAAAAACACAAACTTGTTGGCTAGAAGATAATGCCGAAATTTCTTCACAGCATATATCATTCCTAATCCTTCTCGCTCTGTTGTGGTGTAATTATTCTCTGCATTGTTGAGCTGTCGACTGGCGTAACAGATAGGAAAATCCATGTTTCCTTCTTCTGGCTGAGCCAGAATGCATCCTATTGCATATGCCGAAGCATCTATATGCACATGGAATATCTTCTCCCAATCTGGTGATTTCAAGACTGGAGCAGTAATGAGTGCCTCTTTCAATTTCTTGAACGATTCCTCACACTCCTCTGTCCATTCAAAGTTCACTATTAGCCTGTAAAGTGGTTGGCCTATTATAGCGTACATGTAAATGAATCGTCTATAATATCCGCAATGTCCCATAAAGCTCTGTACTTGTTTCGCATTGGTTGGTCTAGGCATATCCACTATAACTTTTATCTTCTCTAAATCCGTGGATATTCCGTTTTGTGAGACAATATGTCCCAGAATTCTGCCCTGTCGGACCATAAACACACATTTCTCAGGATTGAGACAAATGCGATATGTCCTACATTTCTCAAATACTTTTCTTAGGTGTTCTAGATGCTCATCTCTCAGAAGAGAATGTACACATAAGTCATCCATGTATATTTCTAGAAACAACCTTAAGTATTCTTTGAAAGCATGCGTCATCAGCCTCTGGAAGGTTGCGGGAGCATTGGTTAGACCAAAAGGCATAACCCGATAAGCATAAATTTCCCACTCCGTTGCAAAAGCTGTTTTATGTTGATCTTCCGGTGCTATGGCTAGCTGGTTATATCCTGAAAAACCATCAAGAAAGGAGTATGCTGTTTTCCCTGATACACGCTCTAGAACATGATCAGTTATCGGCAGGGGATAATTGTCCCTGATTGTTGCAGCATTCACTTTCTTTAAGTTGACACACACTCGGAGTTTTCCGTTCTTCTTGGGTACTACCACAATTGGAGATACCCAATCGGTGTGTTCAATCTCGTATATGAATTCAGCTTCCATTAGCTTATCTATCTCTTCTTTGATTCGCTTAGCAAACGTATCATTATATGTGTATGGTCTCTGTCTGCTAGGCTTTGCGTCTTGTTTCAGTGGGATTGTGTGTTGGCATATCGATGGGTCAACTCCCTTTAAGTCCTTATAAGACCATGCAAACACATCCCTATACTCTCTGAGAAGACTCAAAAGTCTCTCTTCCTCGCCTGGAGACAAATCTGTGGCTATGTACACCGGTCTAGGTGGCTCACCTGGAGCTGCTAAATCAACTTTTTTTGCATCCTCCGGTCCGTCATAAGATTCGTTCTCCTTCCTCTCTCGAATAGGTGGGGTTAATATCACCTTCCTATCCTCTATTGTGAATTTCCTATAGTGAGAGGGAACATCCATGTTTTCCTTGATTTTGGCGTTTTCGTCCTCTCCACTCTCAATTTCTGTCGTCCAAACTTCTTTCAGAGTTTTCTTGAGCTCTCTGTACTTGTTTCTACGTTCTAGCTTGGACTCCGTGTGTTCTCTGTTGCGCTTGTTCTTTTCTGATTTTTCTGTTTCTATTTTCGTTCCATTCCTTTGAACTTGATTTCTTGAGCCTTTTTTGTCTTTTCGTAAGCTCCTTTGATCATTGCCTCTCATTCTTCCAGAAATCTTGTCCTTAACACAATCTTCCGCCTTTACTAGCATTAGGAGTTGATTTTTTCCTCTTATTCTAGGCATCGGATTGGTTCTAACCCCCTTTGTTTTTCTCTTTGCTCTATAGCGTTTCTGGCGTTGTTTAGTTTGGTTCGGAAAATCATAAAATCGGACATCCGTTATAGTTTCTTCGTTTCCGCTTGAATTGTCCGTTGACTCGTTGTCTGCTTCATATTCCCACTCAGGATGATCGGGAATGTCGTGAAATACCTCCTCTTCATCTTCCTTTTCCAGTGTATCGTTCTTTTCAGTTTCTTTTTCGAGTACAGTTCTCAACATGAAATACGGAACCACGTCGTACCCGTCCTTGTCGCAAAATTTCGTTGTGGGACCATCCGGAATTGCACAAACATCTAGGGTTGCTAGAATGTGTGTCCATTCTAATGGTTCAAGCGTGTCCTCTGGAAAGGGTTCTCCTACATAAGTTTCGTCTTCGATAGCCCTTTCTAAAACACATTCTTCTCGTTTCAGACTTCCACATTTCGAGGCTCCACACATCCATAACTCCTTGGGTTTACCTAACCAAGCTGGAAATTCGGATCCCGCCAAAGTAGCTGAATCAAACTCCTCCACCGGTGTTCGGTTCACATCTTTGTAGCTATGGTCTTTCAGGTTCACACGTGTAGTGGTTTCCATATTTCTCAGGTATATGTGATCGTAGCCCCAATCCTAGACCATTTTCAACTGTCTCATGAATGGTCTTCCCAATATGATATCATAGTTATTCTCCTTGCCAAAATCGACAATAGCAAAAGTATGTTCGTATTCAATGCCGCAAGAAGTCACTACAACTTTCTCTAATAACCCCATAGGTTTCTCCATGTGTCCATCTGCTAATTGGAGTTTCAACCTAGTCTTCCTTATTGCTGGTTTCCCCCATTTTTTCCAGATTTCTTTTGTAGCAATGGCTACCCCAGCTCCGCTGTCTAGTATTGCCATCGTGTTTACTCCTTGGAATTCAACTGGTAAGGTTGTATTCCCCTCTTCACCTTCGCAATACTCTCCGACCTTGTTTAAGGGTACAGGCTTAGCGTTCTTTTGTGGTTTACTCAGCTCTTGTATACCCTCTTTCAGTCTCGATGTTGGGTCTTTTATCCCGAATTTCTCCAAGCATTTTCCTACAGTGGTCCACATATGTGGTCTTAGCCTCAAAAGCTCAGCTAGAGTGATAGTGCATGTCACTGGTGTTGACAAGATCTCTATCAATCCTTGCGAGTCCATGACTTTTTCTGATGAGATTCTTCGTGAGGGAAGTGCTCTAGTCTCGGATTTTGCTTCATACTCTCCTAAGTATGAAGGTAAGGTATTCAGTGAGTGAGGTTTGCTCTCCATTGTTCTAACAGAGCCCCCATCTCCCCAGTAAGATTGCAGATCCAAGTCCACTTGAGATCCTGCCTCAAATTCCACTATGGGAGGGTTCCTGATGTCCTTTTCCCAATTTGTCTGATTAGCTTGGCAACTTAGCTCGTTTGCAAAGTTTGCCTCTCTCACTTGTTTCCAAAATTCATTGTAATCCTCATCTCTTCCGTAAGACCTCTGTATGACTGGATGAAAACTCTCTATCTCCTGATCGGTTGTGTTCAACACTATGCGGTCATCCTTGTGTGTATTTTCAGGCTTTTGTGCACTGGGAGTCTTTTCAGCTACCCGTGAAACGATAGTCTCTTGCTGAATTGGGTTTTCCTTTCCACAATTCATTGTTTCTTTTGGTGGTTCTAATAAGGCTTGTGCAGTCTCGATCATTCTCTGGCACATTTCAAGTCTCTGCTTTTCCAATTCCGCGTTTGGGTATGTCATCCACCTCTGTTCTTGTGTTTGGTTGTTCTTTAACCTAGCTTCGTAAGCTCTCATCAGTGCGTCCAATGGTTCGTGTACTTTGTCGACTAGCACTGATCCCCCTGAGCTTAAGCTCGTTGTTTCTTTGATACTCTTTTGTTTCGTTCTTTCCGGGCTCATCTCTCGTTTCCCGTTTTGACTCTCAAGTTTTTCTAATCTATCTTTAGTTCGCTTTAGTTCCTCAGCTAGAATAGCGTCTTCACGTTCTTTTCTCAACTTCATGCGTGCTTTTCTAGCTTTCCATGTGTTTTTCTGACTCCGCGGTCCTGGACTAACCATTTCAGTCGCTAACTTTCCATTCTCAGGTTCTCTAGTGGTTTTCTTAGCTTGAGCTCTAGTAACAACTTGCGTTGGTATCAGAGTTTCATTTTCAGACCCACTGCTGGTAGGAATAGTTTCTAGCATATTCAATGTCGTCTTTTGCACTTTGTTTGGATTCTTTGAACAATCCTCAATGAAGTGAGTAACCCCACACTCAGTGCAATAAGCGTTAATTCTAATGATTTCCGTATGTGGGCAAACATTCATCAGATGGTCACCTCCACACTTGTAACAGGGTCCTAGTGCTGGTCTTGGTCCCATTTGATTCGTCCTTTGTGGATAGGATGGTCTTTGTCCTGTTAACCCTCCATGAGCTATGAACATCAATGTTCTTGCGTCCAAATTGTATCTCTCTTCATCAGAAGCACTTGTAATTGTTGGTATTCCAACATTCCCAATCATGCCCCATGGTTCTGGTTGTTTGGGTTCTTCTGGTGGGTAATACACAATTGGAGACATGTGTGCACCAGATTCTTCATAATAGGCTTGAACAGGCACTAGGGCTTGTTCTTCCTGATTCTCTAAGGTTGGTGCATATCTAATGCCTACTGGTCTTGCTCCTGGTAAAGGTGGTTGTTGTCCCAATATCGGTTGCGGTCTTTCTATCCCCATAGGTCCTGGTACATTTCCCGTTGGGTATCGAGGTACTGGATGTACTTGAGGTGGTGCTAATTGAGCAGGAGGTGCATATTGACGCTCCCTTACATACCCTTTGTTGTAATAGCACTCCTCTGTTGGATGGTTTGTCCATTTTTGTTCAATAGCACACCATTTCAGTGTTTTTGGCAATGGTTTTTGGTATGGTGCCATCCTTTTTAGAGCATCTTCTATCATTTTCTCTACATTTGGCATGGTTGTTGTTTGAACATTCTTTTTAGTGGTAGTCTCGCTCGCTACGGAGGAGGAGCTACTGGATGCAAAATCTGTATCCGTTGACACCTCTCCATAAACCGTACAGTTATCCACTAAGTACAATGCCTCTCTCGTTACTTGCTCGAAACTTGTACAAGCTTTCAAGTGCAAGTCCTTCTTGAGAGTGTCGTTTCTCAGTCCCTCAATAAAAAGAACAGATCGTCTGTCATCTTGTGGTCGTTCACGTACTGGACATCTCTCAATGTATTGTTTGAAGCGAAGTGAAGCTTCCTTCACTTTTTCGTGTTCTCTCTGTTTAAAAGCATATATTTGTGAGACCGTATTGTGCTTAATCCCTCGTTTTGAGAATTCCTCAGCAAACTCTCTTAGCAAATGGTCCATGTCTGGAATCCCCCTATGTTCAGTGGTTGAAACCATGTCAATGCCGTACCTTCTAGAGTAAGACCAAATCCCTCGTATTGTGTATGGAAATCTAATATCTGCTCAGCTCTTAAGACTTGCTTAAAGAGTGACACATGTGCATACGGATCTCCTGAACCACCATACTTCTTTGGCATACACTTCGTGACTTGAGATGGTCTCATACGTCTATGGTCTGCTACCAATCTCATTGCTCCTGTGTCCCGGCTAAAGCTTTCTCTAGCATCATGGACTTCATGGGTTACCCTTGTCGGTTCCCCCGCTCTGAATCTACTACTAGGAGGTAAATGTGATGGTTTCGCTTCGAACCTTGGACCTGGAGTGGTATACGTGGGGATTGGAACTGCACTACCTCGATTTGTATCCATTGACTCTCTGGAATGTAATGATCCCATTGGTCCGGGCTTCGAGTACTGAGGTTGACTGAAAGAGTCAGCAGCCTGAGTTCTTTGTCCTCCTGTCGTCATTGGGTTTTGCCCTCCATTTGTTGGTGCTGGTCTTTGTGAGCTAGAAGTAACATAATACTGATGTAGTGGTCCCCCAAAGTATGTATATCCTTCTAATTCTTTCTTGCCCATTGTTGAGTATTGCCTGCCATACTTGTCGTAAGCGGCAATTTTCACTTCCGATCCCTCTGTGTAGGTAAAGACATAAAGTCTCTTTCGGTCTGTCAACTCTCCGATGTAGGGTTCTTCACATCTATAATAGAGATCTTGCTCCCCATTATTATATTTGTATAGCCCCACATAGATGTTATCAGTGTTGATCCTTGTAGTTTCATTCTCTCTTCTTAACCTCGCATCAGGGAAGTTCATTATTGGTGCTTTCTCCTCAAGTTCTTCATCTACTTTGGCTTTGGTGCCCATCAATCCCCACTTGTCCACAATGTTAGGGTTTAGGACTACCAAGTACATGGTACCCTCGTCATCTAGATATCTATCTCCGCTATAGCTCACAGGCACTAAGTCCTTGAACTCACTAGGTCTCTCCTCTATCTTTACACAATAGCGGTCCATTCCATCTTTGTAGATCTTGGCACCTTGCTCATTGTCGTACTGGTATTTTATGAACAATAGCTTCATTGTGGCGGAAGGGTTTGATGATCCTGCTGCCATATTTTCTCTGTTGTTCAGGTTCAAGTGTTCCAAGTGTTCGGTGAAAATCTCGTAAGATCTCTCCGAAGAAGTATCAGAGACACTTCCTTCAAAGATCGGCTCTAATGGTTGCACCCAACTTTGGTTTACACTTCCCTCGGTTGATATGACACTTGCTGGTTCCCCTTGTTTTGGTTGGTTATTCTGGAGGTTCCTGCCCGATCTCAAATTCATCAATTCTCCTAAAGGACTTCAACTTTTCCGTCTCGGCAATTTGTTTTCCCCAAGTTTTTGTGGTCAGAATTGATCCAAACTGACTGATACTTGGTCAATTGTTTAATCTTGTCAGTTGGACAACTTCTGTTTCATCAAGTGAGAATTTTGTTGCAGTTATGCTGAAAAAGACATTATACGCGTATAATGTCTTTTTTCACAGATTTAGACTATTTTGGTTATGCTCACTCTCAGTAGCCCCCTTATGCTCTTTCCACTCACAAAATTCAGTTTGAACTCTGTTTGAGCAAGTTATGGCTAATTTAGGCTTTTCTTGGCAATTTTTCGCTTTTGACTTGTTTTTTGGGTCAATTGTGATCCAAATGGGATGAAACTTGAAATATAACCTCTAGACAGCTATTACAATGGATCTGTGTTAGCAAAGTATCAAAATATGTCCAAAATTAGGTCAAAGACATCATACGCGTATGATGTCTTTTTCATCAATTTGGGTCAAAACTTGATATTTATGCTTTCTACAGTGCTTGTAACAATCTTGTCAAGTCAGATATCAAAAATAAGCAGTGAATGTGCCAAAAGACATTATACGCGTATGATGTCTTTTGTCCCAGATTTTGACTATTCTTGGTTTTAAGCCTTCTCCAATGTTTACAATTGAGTTTCAAGTGTTTTTGTCAGGTTTGAATGTAAAAACAAGATCTGAATCCAAAATTTCCTATTCTTTGCGTTTCTTGGACTCCGACTTGTCTTTTCGGGTTTCTTTGAGTGTTAATGCTCTTGTTTTAAGTTGAAATTAGGGTATAACCCCCCTTTTGAACACTCTGGTAAAGTCAAAATTTCTGTTTTGGTCTCTGTTTGGTCATTTAGACATCATACGCGTATGATGTCTAAAGTTGCAGATTTCCAGTTTTTTGGCAAAGAATCCTTCTTAAAGCTTTCTCTAGTGCTCAGCAACTCACAGATACACAGAAAATTTCTCTGACTTTTGTTTATTGCAAGTTTCACTACTAACTCGACGGTTTAGTGATCTAACATGCAATCAACCACATCAAGCAAATACTCCAATGATTATTAGCTCTAGATCAGGATCAAATGAAGTCCTACCTAAGCTATTCCTAATCATAAAATGGGTTTGGTAATTGTGATTTTAAAGAGATCCACTGCCACTCACGGACTAGCAAATTCTTCTTCTATCAACAACTACTCCACACCAACAAAACAACAAACAAATCTAAGCTAAACTAGAAATACTGTCAACACGGAAGACCCAGGAATACCCCACTTCCTAGTATCTCTCGAGATCTTCGGAGTCCACCACTCCTAGATCTTTTCTAACTAAAGTATACAAAGTAGTTTATACGACTCACCTCGTAGGATTAGTTTAAGGTCACCTACTTAGGGCTCTCGTCCCCGGCAGCGGCGCCAAATGTTAAGGCGGTTACGCCGCTAGCGGAAGCTAAATAGCGAGAACTCAACCAACAACAGAATTTGTCAGACGAGGACGAAGCTTGACCCGCAGGCGCATGGAAACAACTAGGTGGGTGTCAAATCACCTACTCGACCTTCTAATGACAATCACTACTAAAGAAATCAAATCTAAGCTCTAAAATACGCAAGTGACTGAAATCCGTACTACGAACGAATGCTATACGAAACAGGATCTAAAATCATTGAATCGATCTCAAACTCAAGGGGAAGTCTATGCACTAGGTAAGAACAACACCCTAAAGACTTGAACTGCAAAATCAACCTATAACCACTCCGTGCGGTAAACGCGTATGAAGACAGGCCAAAAAATACAGGTGACCGAAACTTGACCCCGATGGTACTAATGTGTAGCTCTACTCGTTGTGGTTCTATAGATATGTTGCACGCTCTATTCCGACACACGAGTTGGAAGAAAACTCACACCGAAGCTCGTAGGAACTTACCACACATAGAAGCCGATAGCGCGCACTCTTGGTATCAGTGCGTAGCTCTCGCCGTTGCTAACACAATGGCAGTGTCGCTTCTCCAATGGCGGCTCCGTAGCTCGCGTAGCAAGTAGATAAGACTCTCTCTCTCTCTCTCTCTCTCACTCTCTCTCAGACACAGTCACGGCGCTCAAAAACTCACTTTGATTAATAATCTGAATCCCCTTAGGTTACAAAACTTTGGCTTATATACCTCAGCCTTGGAGGTGAGAACATCTCTAACTAATTACATCAGCAAGTGAAATTACTTCGGGATTACAAGCTGGAAACTCAATTGAGTCCCGTTACTTAATGAATGGCTCAATTCAAAATCAATGTCGGAAAGACATTTATTACAATCAATGGTTACAAAAATGATGAGTGTGAGCAAAAATGTGGGTGTGATCCTCTGCTGGCTCAACAAATGGTATATCAAACAATTACATAACTCTGAGACACAGCAAAAACTCACACAGTTTATACATACTGCAAGATATATGGACGATATTCTTGGTTTAAACAATAAATTCTTTAAAAACCAGCTTATTAACATTTACCCCTTAGATATGCTTAAAATAGAAGATACGTATGACACCAATATATCACTAGTACAACTTATCTTGCAATAAGAATCACATTACTTGAACCATTTACAAGGGATCTTTCAATGAGATATAGTTGAAAAAGAGATAAATTTCAATTTACTACTGTTGAATTTATCAAAGAAAAAAGTAATTGTCCGTTTAAAAACGCAATTAATACTTTCTTAGGAATTATATACCTTATTATGTACTCTTCTAGTGATTCTTTCATTGCATTTGAAGAAATCTCTAAACTAGTAAACAAATTTATGCACAATGGGTTTCAAAAGCATAAAATAATGAATACCATTATTCAATCTCTTAATAAAAATAAATGGCATGGAACTAAGGCCAATACAAATACTATCATCAATCTGATGAGGCAATAGGCCCCACCCTATGGATCTACTGCCACAAAGAGTGAGTGTGCATGGGTTTGGGCGGGAACACACACACACACACATTATTGACTAATAGCTCTTATTGATCATGTTTGCTATGAACTTTGAACTTGGACAATTAAATTGGTATATCTCTTTACCAAAATCTAGTTAAACGGTAATTTTTTCAAATTGTTGAACACTAAAACCCACTAGGGTGATCCCTGTCTGTTTTATTTTATTAAAAAAAGCGGTAGAACCTAACTTATTTCTAATAGGAATGGTACAATATTACTAGATTTTGTGACAATGCAATGTCCAAGAAAAATCACTTTTCCAAACATACAAAATTCCTTTCCTTGATTCTCCCAAGAGGAAATTTTAGAAAAATAGGTTTATTCTATAAAAGAATTACTCACACACAGTGTACTACGCAGTAATTTGTGTTTCAGTCGGTGCCTACCTTTCCCTAGTGGGAACAACACATTAGATAAGTTTATTGACACTTATGGAATTTTTTGTGTGAACATATACTATACTACGCATCTTACATGGCGGTGCTAAACAAAATTGAATTCTTTTTAAAAAGATTGACCTACAAGCTGGTTCCAAAAGAACGGGTTTGCGTGGACACTTTTGCAGCATTCTCTGGGCTTGACAGAGGCGAGGTGGTTACCTCACAAATAATGCATAACGTTGAGGTTCTTTGTCATCTACACACACACACACACACACACACACACAACCTACCCACGTGTACACGACAGCTCGTCTAGCTTGACAAAACGAAAAGGTAATGGCCTCCTAAATTAGAAATTGGTGTTTTACTTTCTCTCTTGACACACTCAAACTCTGTATATTTAAGAGTTGTCCAGGTTGCCGTCCTTATAGTAGACACACACAATGGCTCGCACATACTTTTGGTGATCCTTAGCTACACACATATCTACTTGCTTACTCGCCTGCACATTCTTTATAATACCTCGCACGTGCTCACACAATTGTTCACCCTATTCTGCGCTACAGTTTGCTCTTGAGAGGTTTCGTTTCAAAAAATCCAAGCCAATTTTAAGATAAAATCCCTATGTAATAGCTTTCGCTTAAGCACTGAGTCTCCCCTGCTAGTCATTTACATTGTGGATTATCTCTTAAAAGCTAGAGACATAGCAAGCCTTGCTACCACAAGCAAACAGAGCTCTAGATAGAAATTTCTATTCATGTTTGAACAATTTTGAATGCATGAATAAAAGGGACATAGAAGACAATTGTCGGGTCCATCCTATACATGCATTCCATGACTAAACAAAATTTTGATGATTTTTTTGTTTGCATCATGGCTACAGGTAAGGATTATGACTTCTTTTATCTTTGAATTCAAGTGTTGTTTGAATAATTTTTGGCAAGGATACTTCTTCTACTGTTGATACTTCATTTTTATTTCTTAGATGTAATAAAACATCAAGATTTCATTTCAAATGTACATAAGTTTTTGGGTTTAAAAAACAATATGTAATCACTTTTACTTATCTTTGTCATGTCTCTTTTTTAATGTATTGTTCAAATTGTGAATAAAGTATATAGATTAATACTCCAACACACACACACACACACATTAAGAGGGAGGAAGAGGAAGAGACTCAAGAACACTAACTCTAGAGAATGCTCATCTAGTTAGAAGATGAGAAGGAGAGGGTAAGGGTCACCTTTATAATGATGAAGGTGACCTAGAGGGGCGCAAAATGGGGGTGCCCCAAAGTGGAACCAAATCTAGGTTTGGAGAGGGAGTTGAGCTTATACATGATCCACCTCCTTTAAAAATGGGGTCACTCGACCAAAACAGGATCATTTGACTAAGAAAAGTCCAAGATAGTAAAATGCACCAAAAATAGTTAAACTATTTATGGAATGCCATTATGACCATTGAAACACATGACATCTTCAAAAGAACTCCTATAATGTCACAAGGGAGGTGTTTCACCATGGGAAGAGATACAACATAGCAAAGGACCAAAAAGTCTCTAGGAAGAAGCCAACTACAAAATCATTTTAGAAGCGTATGTGATTATTAGCCTAATGGTATCGCTACTACTAAAAGGAGGACTGAATCACTAGAAATCAACTTTGAACCAACCATGAAGCCACATAGAAGATAGTAATAAAGGGTAGATGCAAGGCTAAAAGTAAAAGTGATGCTAAATAGGGATGGATGCCTCATGACACTTTTGAGGTAGAAGAAAAATATTTGGATGCCCAGAGAAAGATCGTGTAGGCTAAGCATCAAAGAAACCCTTTTCAAAGTCCAATGGTGTCATCAAGAAGCAAGGAAGAGCAAAAGACAAGGTAAAAACATCAAATGTCAAAAATAATAATGTACAAAAGTGAGAATGGGTGAAAAAATAGATCTACTAATTATCAAGCTACCACAAAGGAGGGAGAAAATATTGGGTACCAAAATGTCAATTTATTAGCACTCCAAAAATAAGAAGAAACAAAGTTTCATGATATTAATCAAGCCCACACTTCCCTCACAAGTTCAAAATAAGCAGTTCAAGTTTGAGACTACCACCAGCACTAATAATCACATTTGGATCCAAAAGTGATCTTCTTGAGTTTTAAGACCAAGTGATGCAAGGAACTTGACAAAGTCCTCACAAAAATGGCAAAGCCTGAAGATAGCCCCGTACAAGTCCATTCAAAAGTATGTGGATAAGTTTTCAAAGTTACATCTCAAAGCTATTGTCTATAAGAAGATAGATTTTATAGAACAAAAGCAACAATTTTGTGCTGGCCTATTTGAGGAGATGAGTGAGTATGTCAACTCGCAAAGACCTAAGACATCTTGCGCTTAGTAGAGTATGCGTACAATATTTTAACATGTCCATACTTCTACAGTATAGGCAATCTTTGAAGTTATTGAAGGAAGACTCGAGCTCCCATTGATAGTGAAGACACTTGGGAAGATAATTTTTTGTTGATGAGTATAGTAGGAACCTTAAAGGATCTTTAAAAAAAATCAAGAAAACTATATCCATCTGCAAAAAAAAAAAAGCAAAATGGTGCTGCTAATAAGCATAAACAAGCCTTGAACTTCAAAGAGAATGATTGTATATTGCTCAAGTTTCCCAAAGCGTATCTATGTCATACTACGGCCAAGGAAACACAAGGACTCACAACGGGTCACCAAAAATATTATGCTAAGTTAGCAAAGTGTATACATACCATGAATCATGCTTGCGGCAGCTTAGTCTCTCGAGCACCTGGTAGACCTTGCTAATCTACTATAAAAGACGATTCAGGCTAAGTAAAGACATCCTTGTGAAAGCAAAGCCTTCCAAGCACCAAGTGGAGTTAGTCCCCTATATTAAAGAATGTCGACGGGTAAAAAGGGATCCTCTACCAAAATCAACAAGACTATCTATGACTTTATTTTCCCTACTCCTCCATAATTGAGGACGACTATGATATCAAGGAAGAGGTAATGTCATGAAAATAAATTTCTAACCTTAAAAGTATTTTCCATCTTAATTTGACCATTTAAGTTTGAGGAAAATAAAAAAGAATAAGTGAAGTTGATTTAAGTGTTTCTGGACCACCTCGGTCAAAGGCTTAGGACCAAAAGGGGAGAAGTCCATAAAAGAGCAAGATCTAGTTATCTCAATCATAGGTACATGTCAAGGAAGAATATATCTTGAGAAGCCTTGATCACAGGTACAAGACAAAGGAGATGACCTAGAGCAATTATAGCAATCTAAAAATAGAAAGTAGCTATGCTAAGTTTGAGTAACTAAAATAACTTTTTAAACTCCAAGTTTGAAGCTTGGGAAGCCTTTGGGTAAATTTTTAACTCGCCACAAATAGTCTAAATTTAGCAAGTTTTGAGAGTAGCTTGCTGGCACCTCCAAAGTATTATGCTAAGGTTTCGCACATGAGGTGAAGTTAGAGCTCAAGGGTGAGTTATATTTTTACTCAAGCCCATCCTAATTTAGCAGGTCTTAAATTAACAGGTAGGTTGTAGCTTGGGTTAGCTTCATAAAGCCTTCAAAGTTTGTGCAAAGGCCTTGCACCCAAGCTAATTAATTAAAGGGTAAGTTTATAGTTTTTAATAAGTGAAATACAAAAGCTACTTAAGTCTAAGGTAACCCTAGCATTTTTTGTAAGTTGACCCTAGACCTTCTCTTCCAAGTTTAGCTAGGCCACATTTCTAAAGTAGCTTGCACTTGCTTTTGTGAATTTGGAAAAATTGGTGTGTGTGTGTGTGTGTGTGTGTGTGTGTGTGTGTGTGTGTGTGTGTGTGTGTGTGTGTGTGTGTGTGTGTGTGTGCACCCTTACTAAACACGAGTCGAAAGAGAAGGGAAATGAGCTCTTTCAAGAAAGGAAAGTGGGGAAAAGTGTTTGAATATGCATAAGTTTCATTTTGGGTATTCACTTCTCATTAGACAAGTGGTAAGCATTTGAAGTTTATTAGCAAGTTTTTCATGAATTAAAAGCAAGGGGTCGTTGGAAATTTTAGTCCTCTCTTCACCCTTATTGACACACTCTCAAGTGCTAAGTGTGGACAAGCAAACACTCTGTGTGTGTGTGTGTGTGTGTGTGTGTGTGTGTGTGTGTGTGTGTGTGGAGCTCTAGAGATGGACTCTATGCTTAAGAACTTGGCTATGGATGCAAATCCAAGCAAGTGAAAGATCTCCTTCTTCTTCAACGTCTCCTACTATTTAGTTGTGCTAAGCTATGCTAAGAGCTTGCCCATGGAGTAAGCATATACGAAATAAAAATTATCTTGCTTGAAAAAGACTTTTTTCACCCTCATCTAGCTCTTACCCTGCATTTCTTTCTCTCCACTGGATTGTTTAGGGCTTGGGAAGGAGAGTTCAACCATGGAATCTTGATGAACGCCATTTTTTTGGTTCGAGGAAAGCTCCACACGAAAAGAGAATTTTAACATCGTAGGGAACTATCCCAAGAGACCTTAAAGAGAGAGAGAGTTTGCTTTGACAACTTGAGAGAATGTGTGAGGGAAGCAAGAAGAGCCAAAAATCCAACAAGCCTCCCCTTTAATGTTTATGCTAGTGTGCAACTATTCTTGAATTGGACTGCTTCACACTTGACCAATGAGGTGGGAATACCTCATAATGCAACTCAAGCATGCCATACACTTGTCACTCCACTCTTGGCTTGCATGCTAGAACTCACCCATCCTTCTTGGGACTCATCTTGGCAAGTGGAGACACCACACACACTCACACACACTTGCTAAGTTCACACAAAGCAAGCATGTGCTACCTTGGACACGTGGCCTAGTCAAGCTTAGTAAACAAAGATTAGAATCAACTTACTAAATTAGGAAGGGTTAATCTAACCTTAGTCTTTAGTTTTTCCCTTTCATTTAATAAAAACCATAAACTTACCTTTTTATTAATTAGCTCGGGTGCAAGACCTTTACGCAAATCTTGGAGGCTTGTGAAGTTGACCCGGTATTTGTCACCAGATTTTAATTTTGGTCTTGCTACAATTTTACTATCTCTAATAACTTAAATGAATTTTCTCTCTCTAGATTTGGTCATTCTAGTGAGAGAAAATAAAAATAGTAGAAGGGTCAATTATGTACAATAGGCAGAGGAATGTGTTCATGAACTAGAAAGTTTCAAAATTTAAATGCATTCTTCAGAAGTGCCAACAAAACTCGATAAGGATTAAATTGAGATTTTATGGGGTGAAGAACGGATATTAGCGAGTCCAAAACAAATCCCGAAAGCCTCCAAACGTGAGAAGGATAACCAAAAGGTAGGAATGGGAGCCAAGGTGATATTATCCACACATGCCAACCTAAATCTATGCGTAGATAAGGGATGTGGTCCACAAGCCTCCTATGCAAAAGAGAAGGTGAGAGGAGTAGCTCTAAAAATAGAAAATTACTTTTACAAGAACAAGGTTGAGTATTTTTGGAATAACTCAAAAAGAAGGCATTTCTATAAAAAGAAGCTTCTAAAAAACGTGAGATGAACAACTTTGTAGTTCAATTCTTTTTCATTTGAGGACTATAAGAGGGAGATTTCTTCATTTTTTCTGTAAGACTGCGCTGGAGAGAGCAAGGAAACTTATGTCTTTCTGGCTCTTGAAGCTCCATGCAATCCTCAGCCAAAAGGAAGTTCTCAAGGCTCATCATCATCACTCTCTCTCTCCCCCACATGCGTCTCCATAGCCATGGTTGCTACATAATTAACTATACAGGTTACTACTTCTTAATGCTTACATATCGTCTTTCCAACTTGATTTTTGCTTAATCCCTGTAGATCCTATCACCTACGAGGAGGTTTTTAGGGCCTTGGGATTGAGTTCAACAAAGTGTTTTAAGTGAAAAGTCTAATCACAAACTCTGCCAAATTTTAGAGCTTTCATCTCTTCAATTTGTGCAGTTGAAAGTGTGAGTAGCCAGTTGTATTGATTTGAAGCTCTTTTAAAGAAGAAGAATTAATTCATACAAAGTCCTTTCGGAGGGGAAAGGGGGGGGGGGGGGTGTTAGCTTCAAAAAATCGGCCCTCAACTGGTGTTGAATTCTCTCTCTCTCTCTCTCTCTCTCTCTCTCTATATATATATATATATATATATATATATATATATATATATATATATATATATACACACACACACACACACACACACACACACACTCTAAAAACACCAAAGCCTCATATCTAAATGTACCATTAGCCTATTTAAGCCATGAGAACACACCCTATCCTTTCTTACCTATACTCAACACTTGGATAATTTGCCATGTTGGCTGTGTATAAAGACACGTCATTAATCAAAAACCCCACTACCTCATGCATGTGGTAATACCCCACCCTTGCGGGCTCATATGTCCCCCACTACTCATCGATTTTCTCTACTGCATTTGGGCTCCACCTCAACAACGCCCTGCACATGAGGAGCCATGGCCTTAAAAGAAGTGTTCTTCTCTGACTTGGTGCAACATGAGGCATACTACCTTAGAGTACTTGTGCATGACATTCAAATTCTACAGTTCTCGGAGCAGCTACTTGGACCTTACTCTTACATTCACGCCAAGTCGGCTATGGAGGGTACCACTCATGTGTTTTACTCTGCATTTCCCCCCCTTTTTGTTTAAAGGACTATTTATGCTTTATGCTTAGAATTGACATCTATACAAGTGGTTCTCTTTCTTGACACTTGTCTCCCACTATCTAACATTCTCTCTTTTTGTTGGTTGTGATGGTGGCAGGTATAATGTCATAAAATCTAATATCTAACCAACCCAAATGATTCTCATATTAAATTGATCATTTAATGTGGGAGAATAAATGGGAACAAGGATTAGAATATAGACATGCGCTTATAGATCTATCTCACCATGGGTCCAATGGTAAAGGGGTCCAAATGAGAGATGTTTTAACATTAACCTTTGGAGGTCTTCAATGAAGCTAACCCTAAGGTCTTTTAAGCTCCATTGCGTAGCCTTGCTCTTTGACCTTAGGTAAGTTAGGACTGAGCTCGAGGTGGGAACTCGGCCCAAGCTTGAGGTGCTTGTCGTGCTTGATGACTAAGGTGTTGAGGTGCTTGTCGTGCTTGCTGACCAGGGAGCTTGAGATTCTGAGACCGAGGGGACTGGAGCATGCTCATCACCACCCATTCATGCCCTATATAGGCCCTTGGCCTACTTAACATAGGGACCCCTTGACTGCATGTCCGTCCTGGCCCTTGGCCTTGCCCGATCCTACCCTTGGCATGACATTACTCCCCCCTTGGAGAAGCATTTTCCTCCTTGAAAACAAGAGTGGTAATACACTAACGTTTTCAACAGTGGCATCCTTCATGGATCCAGCTGTTTGCTTGATTGGAACACGGCTAGGAGGTTGTTCAATGAAACCAAGATTAACATCTTGATTTTCCACATTGTCGTCCATTTGCAATCATGTGTTTCCGGCTCCTATCCAATCGTAGTGTGTAGACTCCATTTAGAATGCATACGAACATGCTAAACGAGTCATCACAACAAAGATGTACCCAAAAGAGTACCTCTTTACACTTTTCATAAAAGTAACTGGCTGACGTAACTTATCAGCAAAATATAAGTCCTTGACTTGTCCTCAATTTTCATCAATAGACAACCCCATCAAAACTAGTGTTTAAGGTTGAGAACCTGACTTAAACATGAAGGGACTACACTTGTCACAAACATGTTTTACCTTATTGTAAGCAAACTCCAACTAGAATGATATATTCTTGCTAATTGGATTGCTTGGTGCTAATATACGCGCTTTACATATCCTTTAGCACAATATTACACTTGTAATGTGCCTATCCTCTTTGGATAACTGACAGTTTTGAGGTGTATTTCTCCACAATTTACAGACAGTCTTCCAAAATGACTGATAAATGGAGATCACAATGTCGTACAATATTGCTGAGGAATCAACAATGACATGCATAACCATCTTGGGTAACTTGAAAGATCCACAAGCACCCAAACCAAGCCATGACCTCTATTGATGATTGGTAGATTCAAAAGTAATCTCATAAAGATACTGCACAGAGAGTGCAAGATGCTTCATATGCATGCTGCTCCAAATCAGCCTTTGCTAAACACTAGGGCCCATAACACCTAGTGTGCATGCATTTAGCAAAAAGAGATCCAAACCTGCATATCTATAGTCATACTTGCCAATACTTATGGAGAATGTGATGCGCCTAGCACACATTAAAGAGGAGTGTAAATAGTTCTAAAAAGAAACTAAATACTTTTTATTGCAATCATTTGCAAGCCTTGCGAAAATATTTGAACCATAATAGAAGGTGAAACATTAATCACTTCTAGGTACAAACATTGAAACCTTTTCATTAACAACTCATAGCCTTGTTATATACATAAACAACCATTTGTTAATGTTGTTTAGTAGCACTTGTACCTTAACAAGTCGGTCTAAGTATCCGACAATTTTTGGCCACTGAAATTGTTCCTGATACGTCATGCTGAAAATGGTCTACAAAACGGATTCGACCAGCACCTAGGGACTTTGTCGCGACACATTATTGAAATAGTGGGCACCAGTGTCAGTCCCAAAGACTCATGTTCTCCACATGTGGAATATGTCTCATGCAAGAATGTCTGAAAAAAGAACATCCTTCAAGTACGAGATGTACTTGTGTGTGGAGGTAACTGCAAACACAATGCGATGTGCATGAGAGGGACCCTCATGAACCTTGCTCCACACTGGCTAAACCTAATTCCTTGAGTTCCTAGACCATGTTGTATCCCATGTGACAACATGTGCCAAAGCAAACCCTACAAGTGGGTCCATAACTCTGAAGTGCAAAAACTCATTTTGGACACTACAACCCAAATTGCTTGGCTCTTACATGACCTTGTCATCTCATTGAAGAGCAAAAATGGATGAAAACATAGAAGTGTATGCATCCTACTCAGGAAAGGAAACAAAAAACATATTTAAAAAAGTGAACAGAACCAAATTAAATGTGTACTTAGAGGTTGAATATAGTGTTTACCTACCTGTACTCAAAGGCACCTGCCTAAATTTCTCGCCTTCAAAGGCCTAGGAACACTAATCGAAAATTAGTGAAATGTAAGTAGTGTTGCACGTGTAACCTTGGGTGTTGCCTTTGCAATCCAAACTCTTCGATTAAAAACGACATTGTCAAACCCCTTAGTTAGACTTTTATAGAGAAACTGCTCAACTAGAAGTTGGCCCTTGGCCTGTGTCCGTGACTCCCCTTGAGGTTGTCCTTGTTACGATGGAAGCTTAAAATTATCCACTACCCCTTAGTAGTAGGTGGACTTCTTTCCTTGAAAGCACAAGTGTGAAGGTTCCAAGAATTGACCATCAACACTTAATAAGTGATTTGTAATCACAAGCTGGGTATTTTCCCAAAATTGTACTCATATACACACTCTTAGTGCTTTAGATGATATAAGAGATTCACTCAAGGTGGAATTGTATTCACCAGCTGGATTTTTTCTAGACCCAAAAATCCATAATCTTGGGTTTTTGTGAATAGCCGTGTTGTCTGAATTGCTTGCTTCATCTATACACCTTGGTAGAGATAAGCATTTATGAGTTTAAGACGTTCAAAAACTCAATTGGATCATCACACTTTCAATATGTAGTGGTAAAATAACACCCAAAAAAATCAATAATGACAAGACTCTTGCTTGTCCATGAGAATCGATGGGTACTCAAGTGGATAAAATTGTTCGAGCTTGAAAGCAATCACTGATGGATTACAAACAGATGGCTCTTAGTCATTCTAAAAGAGGTGCCTCTTAGCCCTTCGAAAATAGATGGCTCTTAGCCGTTCCAATTACCATATCGACATAGAAAGATTTTAGAAAAAGCATGCCTAGTTTCACCTTTCCCACAGAGAATTAGGAGAGAGAGAGAGAGAGAGAGAGAGAGAGAGAGAGAGAGAGAGAGAGAGAGAGAGAATATTGTATTGAGGAAAAGCTAGTCTGCTACGATATTGAATGCCCCCTGCGTATGCCTCTGTTTAAACAATGTGAGACCGAGGGGACTGAGCATGCTCATCACCACCCAGCCATGCCCTTAGCCTGCTTAACATAGGGACTCCCTTGACTGCATGTCCGTCCTGGCCCTGCCCGGTTCTACCCTTGGCATGACAGAGATTCTTGTGGGAACATTACCCAAGCTTGAGGCGCTTTGTCATGCTTGCTGACTAAGGTGCTCGAGGGTGAGGTGTTCCACAAAGTCAACAACTATCCCTACAAGGAGGGGGCGAGCCCTACAAGAGGGGGGTAGAGAGAGAACACACACACACCTTCTCACACAAGGCAAGCTTGGTACAAAGAAATCATATAGGACACCTCCTCATGTTGCCCTTATGGTGTGCCTAAAGCCTATTGGTTAGCCTCCCAAGGGTTCCAATGATAATTTAGTAGATTTGATTAATTTTTTTTGCATTTATCAAGTCCTCTCTCTCAAAGGGGAAAGGGGGACACTTGTCCCAAGACTACCCTTGTTGCTTGTAATGCATCCGGCATGTGATTGGTCAGTCTTGCAGGGGTCCAATGAGCTTTAAGCTTGAGTTGCAAGGGGGGTTTGACCAAAGCAAGAAGGAGGCTAGCTTGGGGGGTATACTCTCCCACACACACTCACACACACTCTTATTGTGTGAAGTGCAAAGTGCAAAGTGCAAGAGCTCTATCTCCTTCTCCAAGCTAGTAGAGAAGTTGAGAGCCTACACCAACACTCTTGGCTATGGAATGCAAATCCAACCAAGAGCCATGCTTCAATGCTTAATCTTGCCATCTTCTCCATCTTTATTACTATGCTATTATGGATGCTAGCAAGAAGAGTGAAGATAAGTGAGCAACTATTTCTTTCTCCTATGAAATGTTTCTTCTTCCTCTTCCCTACCCTCATTCCCCGCTAGCTCTCTCCACCTTCGAAGGTGTTTGAGGCCTTGGGACTGAGGCTTGGGATAATTAATGCTTTTTACAGAGTTTATGTTATGCACGTGATGCATGAAGCTTTCCATCTTCATTGCATCACCTAGGTCACAAGGAGCACAGAGATTGTATTGTACCAAGTCTCTCTTGACGGGAGAATCTATAATACAAATGCCTATTGGAGGGGGGACTGGCTCCACATAAATCTGGTCCTCAACTGTTGTCATGTTCTCTAAGCTCTCTCTCTTACAAAAGTATTGTTCATGCCAAGTTAACTAAGTACTATGTTTATATTTCTACCATCAATTAAGTTCACCCTCTATAATCACAAAATAATCTCACAAAAGTGCTTTATCTAATTTCTTAATTCCGCTACTATCAAAGTTCATGGGCCATTTCCATCATAACATTGGTATCAGAGCATTTGGTTTCTCTTTTCTTGCTTAAGAAGAGAGGTCCTTAAGTAGCCTATAAATGGTTGATTTTGTTAATTATATGAGGGTAAGTGGGACTGGGATTTATTATCGGTTTTGTTGAGCCTACTATGTGGGATATGGTGCACACCTCAAGAGCTTTGGTCTTAATAATGAAGTCTTTTTAGATTTGCCTACATCTTTACCATTATTGAGCCATAAGAAGTCCAAAAGGAGCTATCCCTTGACAACTCTGCAATATTAGATCCACTCCACTACTCTCTATAATTAACCAATTCGAGTCGTGGGTGTAGATACTTAAGTGCCGATTTTCAAAGGCTAAGAGGAGTAGAAACTAAGGTTTTGAATTGCCAAAGCATACACTAAGTACACAAATTTTGTTAGCATGTGGCTGACAATAACCAAGAGAGTATAATGAACATTGATAACCTTGATTTTTCACGTGAAGGTGCTAATGATGATGCCCCCATGTTTGTCAATTATCTTGTTATAGGTTGCAGCAAGCTATGGGCAACCCTGCTTTGCAAGCCGAAGTTACTCAACAACTTTGCGCTTACAGGATTACCCTTCCTCTCCAAGAGGAGAGATAGCTTAGGAGGCCTCTCCCATATGAGAGGAGGAATCCAAAGAGCAAGAAAGTAATGAAACTTTAAGTTCCTCTAAATATATGGCTCGACGAAGACGGCGGTCTAGAAGATCGTCAACTCCTCCCAAGAGGAAACGATCAACCCACAGTCCTTCTCCTCGTCACTCCTAAAGGGAAGAGAGGAAACAAAAGGCCAAGAAAGAGGTCACCCTCTTCTCCTTCTTCTCCACCTTCCTCCTCTTCCGAAGAATGCTATGGCTATTCTCCTAGAGAATACAAGAGAGGAGGACATCGCAAATCATACCCTGCATGGCGAAGGTCACAAAAGCTCAAGAAGTTCAAAGAGGGAGGAAAGAGTATCTCTTTTCTCACCTATGATGGCACCTTTGGTGCCACCAACAAAGTATTGGCCTTCATCCAACAATTTGATGCAGCCTTTGGAGACGAGGGCTTCACAGAGCTCTCCAAGCTACGCCATGTAGCTGTGTACTTCCAAAAATTGGCTCGTCAATGGTGGGCTAGCCTTCGTGGCCACGACAAAGCCCTAAAGACATGGAAAACTCTACGAGTTTCCATCATGAAGCAATTCCTTGCAAGTGATGCAAAGGACAAAGTGCTCACTGAATGGCGTAGCTTGAAGCTTCTCTCTCATGAGTCTATTCACAAATATGTAGACAAGTTTTGGGATTTACATCTTAAGGCTACCATCTTTGAAAAGATAGACTTTGCCGAGCACAAGCAACAATTTTGTGCGGGATTACCTGAAGAGATGACCGAATATGTCAACTCTCAATGGCTTGGTTCACCAACGTAATCCACCACACCATGGTTGCTGCACACATCAGTTTCCAACAAGGGGCTAGACGCAATGTCAAGCCCATGGAAAAAAAAAAGAAAAAAGTGATGCAAAGGGGAAAACCAATGCCCAAAATTCTTCCCAAGGCAATTCCAATAACAACAACAACAATAATTGGTCCAAGGATAAGGGAGTTTACTAAGGTAAAAACAAAGTCTCTCTTGAAGATCTTGAAGCTTTTCGCAAGGACCATAAGTGTTTTAAGTGTGGGGAGCAAGAACACGGCTACCGTTCTTGCCCCAAGAGAAATACCCGCAATGAGACTCCTAGAGCTTCCACCATCGAAGCTCCAAAAGAGGATGCTCATTGCAAAGGATCACACCTCTCCTATGCTTGGGGAAAGGTATGGGAGCCGTCATCTTGGTTGACCCTGGCTCTACTCACAACTTCATATCAACAGAGTTGGCCACTAAGCTGGGCATTCAAGCTTTCAAGATGGGAGATGCTGTAAATGTCAATATTGCTTTCAAGGGACAGCAAGCCTCCGTTACTCCCTTGATTGGGAAGTTGAGGCTTCATGTCCAAAGCTATGTCGACAAAGAATACTTTTTCATCTCTCCTCTCCAACATGAGGATGTTATCCTAGGGGCACCATGGGTCAACCGCATGGCTGGAGAATCTACTTCACCTACAGGGAAAAGAGCATGTATATACATGCTAGTGAGTCTGGTCGAACTACACCACTTGTAAATTCACCTGCTTTTGATAAATCAATGTAGAGCTCAATTTCTTTGTACATGATTTTTGTTAAAGAGTCCCTAAAAGATGTTTCTTCAAATGTAAATGGTAGGAACCAAGAAGAGTTAGACTTGTAGAATTTTCTAAAAGGATTCCAAGATGTGTTCATCGATGATATCCCTATGGACTTACCTCCAAAACGAGGGGATGATGACCATCGAATTGAGATCCTACCAGGATGCTCACCGCCTAACAAGCCTCCTTATCGAGGTCCCAAGCTCAACAAGAGGAGTTCACAAGGCAAGTGCAAGAATTGGTCGACAAAGGGATGGTGAGGCCTAGCTCCTCTCCCATTTGTTCTCCAGTCCTTTTAGTTGGACTTACCTCCAAAACGAGGGGATGATGACCATCAAATTGAGCTCCTACCATGATGCTCGCCACCTAACAAGCCTCCTTATCAAGGTCCCATGCTCAACAAGAGGAGATCATGAGGCAAGTGCAAGAATTGGTCGACAAAGGGATGGTAAGGCCTAGCTCCTCTCCCATTTGTTCTCCAGTCCTTTTAGTGCAAAAGAAATTTGGTACATACCGTATGTGTGTGGAATATTGAGCACTAAACCATATCACTATCAAAAACAGATTTCTCGTGCCTCGGGTAGAAGATCAATCAATAAGCTACAATGTAATATTTAATGCACTAGTAACTTGTGTGTAACGAAAATTGATAACATAGTGAGCATTTCATTAAGAACAAGTTCCTAATGAGCATAGAGAGAGTACTTAATTTGAGAAAGCAACATAGAAATTTACACCTAGCTAATTTGGCATTGACAATACTTGAAAAGAGAGAGAAATAGATCCTTGACAAAACTAGTTGGTACAATGAAGATGGAAGCTTCATGCACCAAGATATGATTGAAAAACACACCTAGTGTCCCTAGCCTTAGTCCCAATACCTCACACACCTTCAAAAATGGTGAGAGCTAGCAGGGAGTGAGGATAGATTGAGAGGAAGAAGATGTATCTTATGAGAAAGAAGAATTCTCCTCACATAATCACTCTAATAGCATAGCTTAGCTTAGTAATTAGCATGGTAGAGGAGATGAGCATGCCATTGAAGCTTGGCTCTTAGTTAGATTTGCATTCCATAGCCAAGAGTTGTTGGTGTAGGCCTCTACTTCTTAATGCTTGGAGAAGGAGATGGAGTTCTTGCTCAACACATAACTTGTATGTGTGTAGCAAAGTGTGTAAGACTAAAAATACCAAGCTTTCTCTCTCTTGGTCGACCCGTGTTGCTTTTTGCTCATGATGGCCTCTCATTGGCTCCTGCAAAGCTTAGCTAATCACAAATTAGAAGCATAATTAATAGCTGCACATTAGTCCATATTAATCTTCCATAGTAGAGTGACAAGCTCTACTTGGTGTTCGGGAGATGTCGTCTCCACAAACACGATCCTAAGAATGCATACTTATTGACATTTGTGCACAATAAAGAAAAAGAGAGTCTTATAAGACAAAAACTTTGTTCATTTAAACATATTTACATTTGCTTACTCTAGGGAATCATTGTAAGCATTGACAAGGTTTAGGTTATCCTTTAATTGTATGCCTTGCATCCATCTAGCATCTTCAAAAGGATAATTTTTAGACTTGATAAGATATCGTTGGATAGTCTTACCGCCTCGTAATACCTTATCTTCGTGTCAGAGAATGGACTCCGGCTGCAACACCTCTTCTTGGTCCTTGATCTCCGGTGAGTCTTCAATAATTGCTTCTTGAGGTGGCTCTTCTTTGTAAGGCTTTAGTAGGCTCACGTGGAAAGCATCGTGTATGAGCCAATGGATGGGAAACTTGAGTTGATAGGCCATCTCATTGATTGGGCTAAGAATCTGGAAGGGGCCATAGTACCTTTTTGCTAACTTAGCATAGTACTTTTGGTGTCCCGTAGGATTCTTGCCCGTTGTGTGCCTTAATCGAGCCTTAGGAAACTTAAGCAAGACCCAATCATTTTGTTTAAAGGCTAGGGCTCTTCTGTGCTTATTAGCAGCAACCTTTTGCCTTTGCTGAGAGATGGATATAGCATCCTTATTCTTTTGGAAAGATTCTTGCAGGTCGCGGCTATATTCATATGCAACGAAGATATTCCCATGTACCTTGAGTAGAAGGGGACTTTTTTATCTTCACTCTGTGACCTCAAAAGGTGCTTTTCTCGTGGAAGTATGTACAATGTTATTGTAGGCATACTCCACTAAGGGTAAGTACTTCTCCCAATGGGACTTTTGATCTACAAGGCTAAGTACCCATTAGTAGTCCGAAATGCGGTCTTTACAATATCCTGATCAACTATCCTTATTTGATGGTAGCCACTTTTTAGGTCAATCCTACTAAAGTAGGTCGACCCCTGCAGCTTATCAAATAGGTCGACCTATTGAAGTAGGTCGACCCCTGCAACTTATCAAATAGGTCTTCTACCCGTGGAACGGGTAACCTATTCTTGATAGTGATTCTATTAGTGCTCAATAGTCAACACACATACGATATGTGTCGTCTTTCTTTCGTACTAATAACACCGGTGAACAAAATGGAGATGAGCTAGGCCTAACCATGCCTTTCTCAACTAACTCATGCACTTGCCGCATAATCTCCTCTTGTGGAGCTTGAGAAACTCTATAAGGAGGCTTATTAGGCGGTGAGCTTCCTGGAAGAAGCTCAATTGCATGGTCATCATTCCCTCGTTTGTGAGGTAGATCACAAGGGATGTCATAAAAAAAACATCTTGGAATCCCTTGGGGAACTTGGATAACTCTAATTCCTTTTGATTGGTTATATCTTCTTTTGCTAAAACATTAGGTTCATTTTGAGAATCTTTAACAAAAATCATGTACACGGAAATAGAGTTCTTTAGTGACTTATTGAAAGCTTGCTTATGTACATTAGGTATAATACTACCCAACTCCTTAGCATCTATGTACATATCTTTTTCCTTGAACCTAAAGCAGATTTGCCTTTCAGGGAATTTAACATTGGCAGCCATGCAATCAAACCATGGTGCCCCTAGGATTACATCCTCATGCTTGAGAGGAGAGATGAAGAAATCCTCCTTGTCCACATGCTTTGGACATGGAGCCTCAATTTTCCAATTAAGGGAGTGACCGAGGCTTCTTGCCCCTTGAAAGCACCATTGGCAGGTAGGACATCTCCCATCTCATAGGCTTGGATGCCTAGCTTGGTAGCCCTCTGTGGATATAAAATTGTGAGTAGAACTAGGGTCAAAGAGAATGAAAGCATCATGTTCTCTTACCTTTCCCCAAGCATGGTATAGAGGAGATCCTTTGTGATGAGCATCCTCTTCTTGAATTCCGACCAAGGTAGCTCTAGGAGGCTCATTACATGTATTCTTGTGGGGACAAGCACGATATGCATGCCCTTGCTATCTGCACTTGAAACAACGGTTATCTTTTCGATAACGCTCTAGCTCTTCAGGAGAGAGTTTATTTTTTCCTTTATAAACTCCCTTCTCCTTAGCTTTGTTGTTGTTGGCGTTGCCTTTGGGAGACTTTTGGACGTTGTCCTTCCCCTTAGGCTCGTTACGGTCCTTGTTTCCGTGGGCTTAAGATTTCTCTTAGCCCCTTGTTGGAAATTGATTTTTGAAGCCACCATGGTATGGTGTATGACCACAGATATGGTGCGTGGCCTTTGGGAGTTAACATAGTCTACCATATCCTCAGTTAAACCCGCACAAAATTGTTGTTTTTGCTCTCCAAAATCTATCTTTTTGAAGATAGTGGCTTTGAGGTGTAAATCCCAAAACTTGTCTACGTATTTGTGAATATATTCGTAGGGAAGAGCTTCAAGCTTCACCATTCGGTGAGTACTTTGTCTTTGGCATCGACAACCAAAAACTGCTTCATGATGGAAGCTCTTAAAGCTTTCCATGTTCGTGGAGCTTCACCATTTGCTCGTAGACTAGACCGCCATTGCCTGGCGGACTTTTGAAAACGCATGGCTACATGACGTAGCTTAGAGGATTTCAAGAAGCCCTCATCTCCAAACATCGCATCGAATTGTTGGATAAAGCCCAAGACTTTGTCCGTAGCACCAAAAGTGCCATCGTAGGTAAGAAAAGATGTTCTTTCCTCCCTCTTTGAACTTTTTGAGCTTGGACGACCTCTTCCAAGCGGCATAGGATTTCCTATGGCCTCTTCTTTTAGGTAGTTCAAGAGCTGCACCATCACTTTCTTCAAAAGAGGAAGAGAATGAGAAGGATGGAGAAGAGGGTGACCTCTTTCTCGCCTTTTTCTTCCCTTGTTCCTCCTTGTCTGCACCATCACTTTCTTCAGAAGAGGAAGAGGATGAGGAAGATGGAGAAGAGGGTGACCTCTTTCTCGTCTTTTTTTAATCTTGTTTTCTCTCTTCCCTCTTTGAATTATGGTGTAGAGAAATATGCGATGGTCTTCTCCGTTTAGGGAGTGTTGGAGAGCGTTTTGTCCACCGTCTTCGTGGAGCCATCTCCACCGAGGTGGCAGGAGACTCACTTCTTTCTCGTTCTTTCGGTGGGGGCTCTATCATTGAAACTTGGGTTCTCCTTTGAGAGGGAGATGCGTCATCAAGTAGTAAATTTTTGAGCCCTTCGTACGGATCCTCCTATTCTTCCCTTATCGGAGAGAGTCCTCTTTTGGAAGTCTCACAAGGAGGCTTCCTAGGTACTCTCTCTTCTTGGTGGGGAGTTTGGAGAATACCATGGGTGCGCAATTGCTGTAGCACTTCACCTTGGAGGGATGGATTTCCCAGGGCTTGTTGAAGCCTAGAAACAAAATAATTTACAAGCATAAGGGCATCATTAATTGCTCTTTCATTAGCAAAATCAAAGCTATTAACATTCATTTCAATCTCTTTTCCCTTGTCAGCCATACTAGCAAATTTTAGGTGTATTTTTTCACTTGTACTTTGGCACTTCAAGCCTAGTTGCTACTCCTCTTTACCTTCAAAGATAAGCACTCAAGCATCTATACCCATGGCTCGAATATTATTAATTGCAAGGAATAGAAGAGAGGGTTCAACAGAGCCAAGACATCACCGGTTCCTGTCAAGCTTCTAATAGCTCAATAATGGTTAAGCCATAGGTAAGCCCCGTAGGACTCCATTATTAAGACCATAGCTCTCGACGATATCCCCGTTAACTGCATAAAGCAGGCATTCTTCAAGGATGAAAAATCCCTATTCTACTTACTCTTTTGCAAATAATAACACCAACCATTTGTAGCAAGCTTGAGGACCTCTCTTCTTGAGCAAGAAAAGAGAACCCAATAGCTCTGATACCAATGTAACATTTCATGCACTAGTAACTTGTGTGTAGTGGAAATTGATAACATAGTGACCATTTCATTAAGAACAAGTTCCTAATGAGCATAGAGAGAGTACTTAATTTGAGAAACCAACATAGAAATTTACACCTAGCTAATTTGGCATTGACAATACTTGAAAAGAGAGAGAAATAGAACAATTAACAATAGTTGAGGACCGGATTTACATGGAGCCGGTCCCCCCTCCATAAAGGCTTTGTATTATAGATTCTCCCATCAAAGGAGACTTTTGTACAATACAATCTTTGTGCTACTTGACAAAACTAGTTGGTACAATGAAGATGGAAGCTTCATGCACCAAAATATGATTGAAAAACACACCTAGTGTCCCTAGCCTCAGTCCCAAGACCTCACACACCTTCAAAAATGGTGAGCGCTAGCAGGGAATGAAGATAGATTGAGAGGAAGAAGATGTATCTTACAAGAAAGAAGTATTATCCTCACATAATCACTCTAATAGCATAGCTTAGCTTAATAATTAGCATGGTAGAGGAGATGAGCATGCCATTGAAGCTTGGCTCTTGGTTGGATTTGCATTCCATAGCCAAGAGTTGTTGGTGTATGCCTCTACTTCTCAATACTAGGAGAAGGAGATGGAGTTTTTGCTCAACACATAACTTGTGTGTGTGTGTGTGTGTGTGTGTGTGTGTGTGTAGCAAAGTGTGTGAGACTAAAAATGCCAAGCTTTCTCTCTCTTGGTCGACCCCTCTTGCTTTTTGCTCATGCTAGCCTCTCATTAGCTCCTGCAAAGCTTAGCCAATCACAAATTAGAAGCATAATTGATAGCCTTGTGACATGTGTCCCCCTTTCCCCTTTTGTGAGAGATTTAGGTAGTTAAATAATTCATATAAACTCTCATTGGACCTTTTTGTCTTCTGGCCAATAGGAATCAGGCAAGCCATTGGGCTGTTGGATGCTCATTGGACCCCTTGGTAGACTGTCCAATAGTATTCTAGGGAGCTTAATTTCTATTGGTTCTTTTATCAAGCATTTTTTAATTGATTAGACTAAATTTACTTTAGAATAGTTCTCATTGTTCTACCTCTATGGCCATCCAATAGGATTTGAGGGGAGATTGGGAGCAACTAGGTTAGTAGCCTGACATGTGTCCAGTATTCCCTTGTGTAAAGGGGGAGATTTGGAGTGTATGTGTGTGTGTTTCTCTCTCATCCCCTACAGTAAGGGTTCACCCCCTCCTTCCTAGGGACGTGGGAAGACTTTTTAGTATTCCCATGACCATCCAATATTTCCCCTACTTTGGCCTTTGGACAATACAATTAAATTAGGAACTTTAGCCTATGGAAGTCTTAATGGGGTTGAACCTTAGGTCTTTTAAGCTCCATTGAAGCACATTGCTCTTTTGCAAACTGTCCCCCTTTGTATCCCTATTTTCCCTCCTTTGGATCCCTGACAAAGACTGGTCCGACAGCCTTACCAATATTCTAGCTTGTACTCCCCTGGTACTTCCCCATGTTAAATGATTAGTTTAACATGAGAAAATCGTTTGGGAGTATTAGATATTAGTTTTTATGGAAAAAAAGTCTCTACCTACTTTAGTAGGATTGACCTTAAAAGTGGCTATCATCAAATAAGGATAGTGGATTAAGATATCCTAAAGACCACGTTTCGTACAACGTTTGGCCTTTATGAATATCTAGTCATGCTTTTTGGCTTGACTAATGCACCAGCCACGTTCAATCGTCTAATGGAGAAAATCTTTAGACCCTACCACAAATTCACTAGAGTGTTCTTTACTGATATCATCATCTACTCCAAGTCCTTGGAGGGACATAAGCAACATCTACATGCCCTAGACACATGGAAGCACTATTTATTGGGGACTCCATTTCATTTTACGAATAGACCATCAAAATCTCAAGTAGTTCATGACGAAAACAAAGCTTTCCAACAAACAAATGAGGTGGGCAAATTTTCTTTCGTAATTTAATTTTCATAATGCTCACATTGCTGATAAGCACAATCAAGTGGTCGATGCACTTTCACGACGAACGGAAGTTAATATGGTGTCCATAGCAACTCACAATGATCTATCTTCTATGATAGATGAGTATGCTATTGACCCTGACTTTAAAGATGTAATGTTAGTCCTTGCTTTGGGGAAGAAAGAGGAACCATTCACCTTGCATGATGGTTATCTTCTCCATGGCAATAGGCTATGTGTTACCCACTCCCTTCGTGAGAAAGTCATGTATGAATCCCATGTGCCTCCCTATGCGAGACATAGAGGCATTCAAACTACTCTCCGAGGAGTCGTCTTACAAAACACCGCGCAAAAACTTCCGAGCAAACCAAAAAGCTAACGAGATCAATACCCAGGGCAATTACCCAAGTAGTACACATTCTTTGGCATTGGCATACACTACTAGAGATAGGGAGTAGAGAGAGAGTGAGAGGAATGGAGGAGACACAAGAAAGACCACATGGCTTCATCACTTCGAAGAGAATGGTAGGTTTCATATGAGAGAGGATAGAATCTTGCTGCACAATAATAGCCGCTACAAGGGCTCTACATCAACAATCACTCCAAGTTTTGAGAGGATCAAGAAGGAAGAGAGAGTTTTCCAGATTTGCCATTAAAAATGGAAGAGGTAGATTCATACATTGTGATGGAAGAGGGAGGTGTTTGGCTCTCCCACTCTCCCTTGCCATGTCAAGTTAAGGCAAAAGTTGCAACTATCCTAGATGTACAAATGCAATGGTCTATGGTGACGACAAGAATGCCTTTGGAGCCCATTTGGCACACTACATGGTTACTATCTTCTCCGTTTGTGAGGGTCGGGGGGGGGGGGATATTGGCCAAAAATTGTTAGGCCCAGAAGGTGAAAAGATTTTCTATTGTGAATGCATTTGCTATATGTCAAAACAACACATCCTTGCCGCCATCCCGTTGTCAAACCAAGCCTTTGGCCCGGTTAAGATGAGCCTGACAAAAAATTGAGAGCTGTCATCTAACTCCACAAGAGTACCATAAAATGGTTTTAGGAAAAAAAAATCATAAATTGAGTTGAAAAAGGGTGTACTTTATTAGTAAAACATTCATGGATAAGGGGTTTTATAGAGGAGCAGGCTTCTTGTTCACAAGGGATGGATGCAGCAATTCTATTAAAAATAGAAGCAAACGAATCAATCGATAAAATTAGCGTAGTCTAAAATTTCAGGCACATTCTATGGCAAGCGAGAGATTTGAACTACACACTCCACGTTTTCCGCTACACAGTCACTCAACAGGTTCTCATTTCTAAGGGGGAGGGTGTCATTCAAGTTCTTGTGGGTCCAAAAGAGTCATTTTTCTTTGTTGACCAAACATTTTTCTCCAGCATGGACCCTTGCTCTCTACTGTTAGGTGGTCTAAACCCAGTCTTAAAGGCATACTCACGAAGTGTTTAGCCTCTCGAAATTTTTTCTAAAACAAAGGACTGCTGCGAATTGGCCATTCACACTATTATTTTCTAAATCAAATGTCTCTCTAGCAATCCATGTCGGTGTGGGCTTATAGAGAGAGAGAGAGAGAGAGAGAGAGAGAGAGAGAGAGAGAGAGAGAGAAAGACATCCGAGACTCCTTTCAAAACAAATCCTAACTCAAATCTCTCTCTATCTGTCCACACCAATGTGTCCTGGTAGGTAGAGAGAGAGAGATCTACTAGTCCCCTTTCAAACTTATTTTTCTAAATCACATCTCTCTCTAGCTGTCCACGCCGACGTGGACTAGTAGAGAGAGAGAGAGAGAGAGAGAGAGAGAGAGAGAGAGAGAGAGAGATTCATTGTTACAAAAGAACTTTCAAGTTTTCCCTTATTTTCACCAATTAGAGAAAAATTAAAAATGTATCTTTCTAGACATGAAGAGATTTGCTAGTCACTCTTAGGGTGTGCACATGCACCATCTACAGAAGGTCCGCCGGTGAAGATTCCCATGTGTCCCACCAATTATTTGGACGGTAGCGTATCACTTCTGCATCGCTTCCATCGGAAAGTGCATCCTCTCCCCTAGCCGTTTACAACGTTTGCTAGGCGGTGGCCAACTAAACTTAGTAAGAGTCGCATGTTAGCTGTTCACCCGCGGTGTGCAGAGCTGCGAGCAAGCTGCACTATCACCTCTTTGCTCATGGTGTTGACTACACGGCTCGCAAAATCCAGAGCTGCTGCTTGCTCGTGACTGAAGGTCTGTGGGAGACTGGTAGAGCACTCACCGACGTGCATGTGCGCTATCATGGCGGCCAGTGCAAGACCGGTAGAGCACTCACCGTAGCAGCATGTTCGTGACAACGGGTAATCCAACCGATGGGAGACCAGCTTGGAGCACTGGTCGTTAAAGCGCATGTGTGCAGTCTATCTCTCTAGTTGTTCACGGTGGCGTGGACTCCGAGAGAGAGAGAGAGAGAGAGAGAGAGAGAGAGAGAGAGAGAGAGAGAGAGAGAGAGAGAGAGAGAGAGAGAGAGAGAGAGAGAGAGAGAGAGAGAGAGAGAGAGATTGTCACTTTTTTCTAAATTGAATCTGTCCCTAGCTGTCCACGACGGCATGGACTCCTAGAGGGAGAAATCAAAATGATAAAGAGAGAGACAAGAGAGCACACATGCGGGCCTCAATCGATCATCAACCGTAATGACCTGCTTCGTGCATAGCTACAACAACCATACCAGCCTGTTACTAATCGCTTGTTAGCGTAGGTACGATATGAGTGGCCTGGATCCGAATTTCGATGAACCGTATGAACGATACTCTTCATTGGTCAAGTTGGCTTGTAGTAGCTGAGAGAGAGAGAGAGAGAGAGAGAGAGAGAGAGAGAGAGAGAGAGAGAGAGAGAGAGAGAGAGAGAGAGAGAGAGAGAGAGAGAGAGAGAGAGAGAGAGAGAGAGATACAACTCTACGATTTGCGCATTGCGGCCTCCTCAGCTTTAAGTGCCACTCTGCCACCCCGTATTGTTTCAAACAAATTTTTAGATTCAAAACTCTCTCTAGCAGTGCACGTCGGCGTGTACTGTTAGAGAGAGAAGGAGAGGGAGAAAGAGAGACATCCGGATAGTGCGACGTGATATTGCGTAGCTGAGGGATGGCCACTTGCTGACAATTCCCCAGAATCCATGCGACTGCATGGCAATCGGCGGAGGCGGAGAGCCATGCTGCGGGAGCGTGGATTTTCGGGTGAATGGTCAACAAGTGACCATTTTCGGCCGTCATGGTACAAGAGAGGGGGGATATGATCGTAGATTCTACACGCTGATGTGTCAACTACACAATAGTCTCGCTAATCGTCGTAAGCTTTTACGTATTTTGCATGCTGGCATGTCAGCAACACAATAGCTCTGCTATCGCTGTTAGTTATTGCTTAGATATTTTCTGTGATGATTTGTCAGAGTCTCAGCTGTTGTGCGGTTACTCAGTTACATGCACTAACTTGTCAACAATCAGGGGGCGTTGCCCTTTCTGAACGCCGAGTTGTCGCAGATCCAATAATGCATTATTGACTTTCTGCTTAGGAATGTACAGTAGATGAGCGGCCCAGATTGGCTGCCCCCCGACCCTGGACCTTGACGGATAGTACCTTGCTTACAGTGTGTATTGTGGGGATTCTATTCCAAATTTCCAATCTATGGACTATTGAAATTTGAATGGGTCACAAGAGGAGTGAGTCTTGAGAGAAGAGAAGGATGTTGGCAACCATTGAAACTTCAAAAAGCCTAACCCTTTCCATGATTGGCCGTCGGGGATTTCCAGTGATTTCGACTACCTAAAACAGGCCCCCTCATTGTTTCAAGGTTTATCTAACTGGTGCTACTTTATAGTGATTTGGGAGTTCATACTGAATATTGTATCTTTATTCCCAAGGATTCCTTCCCAGGGGGTTTTCACAAAGTACATGGGTTTCCCTTGTTACTTCTCTTCTTCCAATTTCGACAGTTTAGAAGACAGACTGGAAGTGGAGTCCTCCTATCATCAGAGCCGGCAAAACACCGAAAAAGGCTCGACTCCGACAAAAGATTTATCTTTTTCTCCTCCTCCATTATCTTTGGGGGCGCCGTTATGGGAAGAGGAGTTCGGAGGGGATACTCGTGAAATCAAGGATAACTCCACTCTAGAAGGGGATGAGGCCATACATGAATTAGGCTATAACTACATGTTGGACCCCTTATGTAGGGGACCTAAACTGGACGAAGACACTACTTCCGAAAATAAAGGGAATGGTCAGGATACTGGGTCAGGCGATAATAACCCTGAAGAATAAGAAGCACTAGGGGGGATTTCTTGGCTTTGCCCCTTCCCGCTTCTCGAAAAAGAGAATGGCAAGGATGAACCCAAGAATGAGAAAAGGAGCAACAATAGGTATTGGAAATGTATTTAGTCCTTTGAAAAGCCTTCAGGCATGAAATCTATCGTTAGACAAACAATTATTCAGTTCTGTTACTCCAGGCTTTCCCTTAACGAAAGCTATTGCCCAGTTTTCTCTGACGACGGCCTTTTTTATATTATTTGCATCTCAAGGAAATTCACGTATAATAAATATAGACAACTAACGAGTACTTTAGGGTGGCCTTTGCTTTGGTCACCTCCCAACTAGGTAACATAATGTTAATGTGTTGGACTCATAGTCCTAGAATGATGGTTCGACTCAATCCCCATTTTTTAAAAAGTAAACCATTGTGGCATGACGATACATGACAAGGTATCCTAGCTTAGAATGCAATGGATGTATGTGGGCTCCTCCCCAACTACCTACTCCTTTTGCTAGGGATTTGGACACGCAAGGAGAAGGGTTTGTTGCTAGCCCTTATTGACATAGAGCTATTGCTTTGGCAAGAGTTGTTGTCTTTGCTATGTCAACCGGATAAAAATGTGAAGGAAAAAAGATTGAATATAATCCAATTTGATCCTCACTCGGAAACTTGCAAGGGGCATAGTGGGTATATGCGCACAAGCACACAAACACACACACAAAGAGATGGCACATAACTAGGATTGAGGTGGATGTGCTAGTGGTAGAAATTGCAACGAAAACATGTAGGCTGTCATAATAATCAATATCTAATTCTCCTAAATGATTTTCTCATATTAAACTGATCATTTAATGTGGGGAAGTGCCAGGGGAGAAAAAGATAGAATATTGGTTAAGCTAGCAGACCGGCCACAGTAGGGATCCAAAGGAGGGAAAATAGGGATCCAAAGGGGGGGCCATCTGCAAAAGAGCCATGTGCAACAATGGGCTAAAAAGACCCTAAGGTTCAGCCCATTAAGACTTCCAAAATGCTAAGGTTCCAAAATTCAAAGGTTGTGTCCAAAGGTCAACCCTAGGGAAAATTGGATGCTTTGTGTGTGCCCTAAAAGTCTTTGCACATCCCTACATGGGAGGGGGCGAGCCCTAAAGGTAGGGGATGAGAGAGAAAGCCACACACACACACACACACACAGGCTCCCTTTACACAAAGGGAATGAGGGACACATGTCAGCTCCCTAGGCCAGATGCCCACAAGGTGTGCCCAATTTCTATTGGATGACCCTTGAAGTGGAACAATGAGAATTAAGCTAGAGTAAATCTAGTTTAATTAATTTAAAAACATTTAATAAAAGAAACCAATGAGAATTAAGTCTCCTAGAAGACTATTGGGCAGTCTCCCAAGGGGTCCAATGAGCATTCAGGAGCCCCATGGCTTGCCTGATTCCTATTGGCCAGGAGGCAAAGGGGTCCAATGAGAGTTTAGTTTAATTATTTAATTACCTAAAGCTCTCACAAAAGGGGAAAGGGGGACCTATGTCAGAAGGCTATCACTTATGCTGCTTAATTGTAATTGGCTTGACTTGGGGAGGGCCAATGAGGCTTCAGCAAGAGCAATTAGCAAGAGGGCTCGCCCAAGAGAGAGAGGGGGCTGATTTTTGCAAGGCATTATCACACACACACTCACACAAGCTCATGTGTGAAGAAAGAGAAGACTATCTCTTCCCAAGCTTTAATGGAGAACTCATCACCTACTCCAAGCTTGTGAGATAGAAGCCTACATCAACACTCTCTTGGCATGTGGATGCAAATCCAACCAAGAGCCAAGCTTCAATGCATGCTCATCTCCTTTACCAAGCTAATTAATAAGCTAAGCTATGCTAATATGAGTGATTATGTGAGGAGATGTACATCTTTCTCGTAAGATACTCCTTCTTCCTCTCAATCTACTCATACCCTGCTAGCTCTCACCATCTTCGAAGGTGTGTGAGGTCTTGGGTCTGAGAACGAGGATAATTCAAGTTGTGTTTGTTAAGTGTTTTGCTTAGTGCATGAAGTTTCCATCTTCATTGCACTAGCTAGTCTCGAAGGAACACAAAGAATTGTATTGTACAATGTCTCTCTTGATGGGAGAAACCATAATACAAAGCCTTTTGGAGGGGGGACCGGCTCCATGAAAATCCGGTCCTCAACTGTTGTCAATAGCTTAATTGCTCTCTCTTTTGAAAGTATTGTCGATGCTATCTAACTAGGTGTTATGCTTTTTGTTGCTTTCTCCACCCAAGCACTCTTGAAATTCTCATTAGGAATCTATTCTAATGAAATGCCCACTATGTTCATGCTAATTTCCGCTACACATAAGTTATTAGGCCATTAAATGTTACATAGGCTACCCTCATAATGCTTTCTTGAACAAGCCCAACAAGATTGCATGATGGTGACAATTCTTGTTTCATACCATGTGACTTCTTGGACTTGAAAGTTTATGAGGGCCCTTACTCTAGTACGCTTGTCCCTCGTGTTCTAAATAGGTCTTGCTTCTATGAGCTGCATTATACACACTCATCCCTTTGTCACTACATTCGGATGCCAAGAAATATTAGCCACATTAATACTAAATAGAAGTTACTAATGGTACATTAGTTGAATCCTTTGTCTCCTTTGCAACGTGCTACCATTTCCTATTTTCAACTTAATATCCATCACATCTATCTATGCTTGGATAGAGTATAGAACTAAATAAAAACACATTTGTGAATGATTATTGAAATACGTAGAAGTACCTTGACTAGTTTGGGCTTTTTGAAATAGTATATTGCTATTTTTTGCTCGGTTTAGTTATCGCTCGAAAAGAATTGCTTGGGATTTGGGATTCCTCTCCGAGGAGTAGAGACATATTTCTATTGGCCTACCATGAAAGTGGACATACAAGAGTATGTTTCAAAATGTGTGGTATGCCAAAAGACTAAGTATGATAGAGGGAAGCAACCTGGATTACTCCAGTCCCATTGCTTATTCCAAATTCACCATGGGAGAGTATATCCATGGATTTCATCTTTGGATTACCCAAGTCTATCCATGGGAATACGGGAATATGGACAGTAGTCGATAGGTTTAGCAAGCAAGCACACTTTATTCCTGTAAAAAAGACTATTAAGGCACACCAAATAGCAATTCTCTTCATACACATATTTTCAAACACCATGGATTACCAACAACCATCATGTCAGATAGAGATCTTAGAATGACCAGTAATTTCTAAAAAGGTCTCTTTGAAAATGTAGGTACAAGATTGAATTTCTCTTCGGCCTATCACCCACAAACGGATGGCCAAAGTGAGATAGTCAAACTTACGATACCCAATCTACTAAAGACTTATGTTATCGAAGTAGATCACCGCTCACAATGGGAAAAGTACTTACCTCTTTGTAGAGTATGGGTACAATAATAGTGTACATACTTCTACGGGAAAAGCACCTTTTGAAATCATTGAGGGAAGACCTAAAAGTCCCTTGCTACTTAAGGTACATGGGAAGATCTTCGCTGCCGATGAGTATAGCCGTGACCTACAAGAATCTTTTCAAAAGATTAAAGAGGCTATATCCATCTTTTAACAAAGGCAAAAAAGCTATTGCTGACAAGCAAAGAAGGGCCTTAACATTCAAAGAAAATGATTGGGTATTACTTAAGTTTCCTAAGGCTCAATTGAGGCAAACGACGGCCAAAAATCCTACCGGCCATCAAAAGTATTATGCTGAGCTAGCAAAAAGATACTATGATCCTTTTCAAATCTTGAAGCCCATCAATGAGATGGCTTATCAACTCAAGTTGCCCACCCATTGGCTCATACACAATGCTTTTCATGTGAGCCTACTTAAGCCCTACAAAGGAGAGTCACCAACTGAACCAATTATTGAAGACCCTCCCGAAATCGAAGACCAAGAAGAGGTGCTACAACCTGAAGCTATCCTTCGGCATGAAGACAAGGTACTACAACATAGTAAGATTATCTGACGGTATCTTATTAAGTTCAAAAATTATCCTTTTGAAGATGCTAGACGGATGCAAGGAATACAACTTAAGGATAGTACGAACCTTGTCAATGCTTACAATGCTACATTAGAGTAAGCAAATGTAAAAAATTATTTCAAATGACCAATGTTTTGGTCTTATAAGACTAGATTTCTTTTCATTGTGCACAACTTTAAATAGTATGCATGCTTAGAATCATGTTTGTGATGACGACGTCTCTCAAACACCAAGTAGAATTTGTTACTCTACTTGGGAGAATGAATTGGACTAAAGAGCAGACATGCTTGCGGCAGCTATGTCTCCCAAGCACCAAAGGGATTAGTCATCTTTCGAACAACTTTTGGCTTATATGAATTTTTAGTACTGCCTTTTGGACTTACCAATGCATCGGTCACCTTTAATCGGACAATGGAAAGGCTCTTTAGACCTCATCGAACCTTCACGGGAGTGTTCTTTGACGAAATTATCATCTATTCGAAGTCTAAACATAAGCAGCATCTTTAGGCAATATTTCAAGTTTTAAGAGACAATAAGCTTTACGTTACTCAAAAGAAAAGTGAGTTTTTCTTAAAAGAGTTTTAGTATTTAGGTCATATTATCTATCAAGTAGGGATTCGAATGGACCCTTTAAAATTGGAGGTAATAAAAGAATGACATATACCAACGAATCTACATGAATTGAGAAGCTTGTGAGATAGCAAATTCAACTATCATTGATCTACTTAAAGCCTATGTTATGGAAGTAGATCAAAGAGATCAATGGAAAAAGTAAGTATGAAGTGTGGGAAGCCTTAGGTGAAATTCTAGCTTGTCACAAATTGTCTAAATTTAGCAAGTCTAAATTTAGCAGGGTTTGGGAGCAGCTTGGCAGCACCTCCAAAGCACTGTGCTAAGGTTTTACAGAGGAGGTCAAAGTTTTAAAGCCCAAAGGGTGAGTTTTATTTTTACCAAAGTTTATCCTAATTTAGCAAGTCATAAATTAGGAGGTAGGTTGTATAGCCTACTATAATCAACAACGTAATAATGTTATCGTAATATTATGAATGCATATTCATATATATGACAATGACACCACACTTCAAGTGCACACCAACACTTTTCTCTGCCAATCGATTTGGATGTTACTAGTATGTGTCATAATAATCAATATCTAATTCTCCTAAATGATTTTCTCATATTAAACTGATCATTTAATGTGGGGAAGTGCCAAGGAGAAAAAGCTAGAATATTGGTTAAGCTAGCAGACCAGGCCACAGTAGGGATCCAAAGGAGGGAAAATAGGGATCCAAAGGGGGGGCCATCTGCAAAAGAGCCATGTGAAACAATGGGCCAAAAAGACCCTAAGGTTCAGCCCATTAAGACTTCCAAAATGCTAAGGTTCCAAAATTCAAAGGTTGTGTCCAAAGGTCAACCCTAGGGAAAATTGGATGCTTAGTGTGTGCCTTAAAAGTCTTTTCACATCCCTACATGGGAGGGGGCGAGCCCCAAAGCTAGGGGATGAGAGAGAAAGCCACACACACACACACACAGGCTCCCTTTACACAAAGGGAATGAGGGACACATGTCAGCTCCCTAGGCCAGATGCCCACAAGGTGTGCCCAATTCCTATTGGAAGACCCTTGAAGTGGACCAATGAGAATTAAGCTAGAGTAAATTTAGTTTAATTAATTTAAAAACATTTAATAAAAGAAACCAATGAGAATTAAGTCTCCTAGAAGACTATTGGGCAGTCTCCCAAGGGGTCCAATGAGCATTCAGGAGCCCCATGGCTTGCCTGATTCCTATTGGCCAGGAGGCAAAGGGGTCCAATGAGAGTTTAGTTTAATTATTTAATTACCTAAAGCTCTCACAAAAGGGGAAAGGGGGACACATGTCAGAAGGCTATCACTTATGCTGCTTAATTCCTATTGGCTTGACCTGGGGAGGTCCAATGAGGCAAAAGCCAGACCTATTTAGCAGCTAGGGCTCGCCCAAGAGAGGGGGGGGGCTGATTTTTGCTTGGCATTGACACACACACACTCACACTTGACCATGTGTGAAGGAAGAATACTCTATCTCCTCCCAAGCTTTAATGGAGAGCTCATCACCTACTCCAAGCTTGTGAGATAGAAGCCTACATCAACACTCTCTTGGCATGTGGATGCAAATCCAACCAAGAGCCAAGCTTCAATGCATGCTCATCTTCTCTACCAAGCTAATTACTAAGCTAAGCTATGCTAATATGAGTGATTATGTGAGGAGATGTACATCTTTCTCGTAAGATACTTCTTTTTCCTCTCAATCTACTCATCTGCTAGCTCTCACCATCTTCTGTGAGTACTAATCTTGTAAGGGGGGGGGGGGTAATTCTTGATGGGAGAAACCATAATACAAAGCCTTTTGGAGGGGGGACCGGCTCCATGCAAATCCGGTCCTCAACTGTTGTCAATAGCTTAATATCTCTCTCTTTTGAAAGTATTGTCGATGCTATCTAACTAGGTGTTATGCTTTTTGTTGCTCTCTCCACCCAAGCACTCTTGTAATTCTCATTAGGAATCTATTCTAATGAAATGCCCACTATGTTCATGCTAATTTCCGCTACACATAAGATTTTAGGCCATTAAATGTTACATTGGTATCAGAGCTCAAGGTTTCTCTTTTCTTGCTCAAGAAGGGAGGTCCTCAAGCTAGCTACAAATGGTTGGTATTATTAATTGCCTGTGAGTAAGTAGAATAGGGATTTTTCAGCCTTGCAGTGCGCCTGCCTTTGTGCAGTTAACGGGGCATCACCGTCGAGAGCTATGGTCTTAATAGTGGAGTCCTACGGGGCTTGCCTATGGCTTAACCACTATTGAGCTATTAGAAGCTTGACAGGAGCCGGTGCTGTCTTGGTGTCGAAAGACCCTCTCTTCTATTCCTTGCAATTAATGGTATTCGAGCCGCGGGTACAGTAGCTTGAGTGCTTTTTCTAAAGGGGTAAAGAGGAGTAGCAACTAGGGCTTGAAGTGCCAAAGTACACCTAAAAAGTTTACACCTAAAAGTTGTTAGAATGGCTGACAATAGTAAAGAGAGTGAAATTAATGTTGATAACTTTGATTTTGCTCATGAGCAAGCTACTAATGATGCTTCAATGCTTGTTAACTATCTTGTTTCTAGGCTTCAACAAGCCATGGGCAATCCATCTCTCCAAAGTGAAGTGCAACGGCAGCTCCGTGCTCACGGGATTCTCCAAGCTCATCACCATGACGAGAGAACACCTAGGAAGCCTCCTTGTGAGACTACCAAAAGAGGTCTCTCTCCGATTCGGGAAGAAGAAGAGAATCCATATGAAGGGCTCAAGAACTTACTTCTTGATGATGCATCTCCTTCCCAAAGGAGAATTCAAGAGCCTCCACCGAAGGAACGAGAAAGAAGCGAGTCTCCCGCCACCTCGGCGGAGATGGCTCCATGAAGACGGCGGGCTAAACGCTCTCCATCACCACCAAAGCAGAGAAGACCATCACACTCTTCTCCACGCCATAATTCAAAGAGGGATGATAAAAAGCAAGAGAAGAAAAAGGCGAGAAAGAGGACACCCTCTTCTCCATCTTCTTCATCCTCTTCCTCTTATGAAAGCTATGGTGAAGACGACAAAGATCAAGACAAGAAAAAGGCGAGAAAGAGGTCACCCTCTTCTCCACCTTCTTCAAATTCTTCATCTTCTGAAGAAAGTGGTGGTGCAACTTTTGAACCATCAAAAAGAAGAGGCCATAGGAAATCCTATGCCGCATGGAAGAGGTCGTCCAAGCTGAAGAAATTCAAAGAGGGAGGGAAGAGCATCTCTTTCCTTACCTATGATGGCACCTTCGGTGCTACAGACAAAGTTTTGGCCTTTATCCAGCAATTCGATGCGGCGTTTGGAGATGAGGGCTTCACGGAGTCCTCTAAGCTACGCCATGTAGCTATGCACTTTCAAAAGTCCGCCAGACAATGGTGGTCTAGCCTACGAGCCAACGGTGAAGCTCCACGAACATGAAGGCTTTAAGAGCTTCCATTATGAAGCAGTTTTTGGCCACCGATGCCAAAGACAAAGTACTCACCGAATGGCGAAGCTTAAAGCTCTCTCCCAATGAATCCATCCACAAATATGTAGACAAGTTTTGGGACCTACAACTCAAAGCCACTGTCTTCAAAAAGTTGGATTTTGGAGAGCAAAAGCAACAATTTTGTGCGGGCTTAACCGAAGAAATGGCGGAGTATGTCAACTCCCAAAGGCCACGTACCATATCGGCGGTAATACACCATACTATGGTGACCTCGCGAATCAATTTCCAAACGGGGGTAAAAGAAATAATAAGCCCCCGGAAAACAAGGGTTCCAATGAGCCTAAGGGGAAGGACAATGTCCAAAAGTCTCCTAAGGGCAATTCCAACAAAGCTAAAGAGAAGGAGTTTACAAAGGAAAGAATAAACTCTCTCCTGAAGAGCTTGAGCGTTATCGTAAAGATAACCGGTGTTTCAAGTGCGGCGAACAAGGGCATGCGTATCGCGCTTGTCCCCAAAAGAACAACCGCCAAGATCCTCCTAGAGCTTCTTTGGTTGAAATCCAAGAGGAGGAGATTCATCAAACTCACCACAAAGGATCTCCTCTATGCCATGCTTGGGGAAAGGTAAGAGAACATGATGCTTTTATTCTCTTTGACCCTGGTTCTACTCACAATTTCATATCTATGGAGTTAGCCACCAAGCTAGGCATACAATCCTATGAGATGGGAGATATCCTACCCGCAGACAGTGCCTTCAAGGGGCAAGAAGCTTCAGTCACTCCCTTAATCGGGAAATTGAGGCTTCATGTCCAAGGCTATGTGGACAAAGAGGACTTCTTTATCTCTCCTCTCAAGCATGAGGATGTAATCCTAGGGGCACCATGGTTTGACCGCCTGGCTGCCCATGTTAAATTTCCTGAAAGGAGAATCTCCTTTAAGTTCAGGGAAAAGGACATGTATATAGATGCTAAGGAGATGGGTAACACCATCCCCATTGTACATACACCAGCTTTCAACAAGTCAATAAAGAGCTCTATTTCCGTGTACATGATTTTTGTTAAAGATTCTCAAAATGAACCTAATGCTTTAGCAAAAGAAAATAAAAGCAACCAAAAGGAATTAGAGTTATCCAATTTTCTCAAGGGGTTTCAAGATGTCTTTATTGACGACATCCCTTGTGAGCTACCTCCTAAACGAGGTAATGACGACCATGCAATTGAACTTCTTCCAGGAAGTTCACCGCCTAACAAACCTCCTTATAGAGTTTCTCAAGCTCAACAAGAGGAGATTATGCGGCAAGTGCATGAGTTAGTTGAGAAGGGCATGGTTAGGCCTAGCTCATCTCCATTTTGCTCACCTGTGCTATTAGTGCAAAAGAAAGACGGCACATATCGTATGTGTGTCGACTATAGAGCACTAAATAGGATCACTATCAAGAATAGGTTTCCCGTTCCACGGGTAGAAGACCTATTTGATAAGCTACAAGGATCGACCTACTTCAGTAGGATTGACCTAAAAAGTGGCTATCATCAGATAAGGATAGTTGATCAAGACATTGTAAAGACCGCATTTCGTACTACATTTGGTCTTTACGAATACATTGTCATGCCTTTTGGCTTGACTAATGCACCAGCCACATTCAACCGCTTGATGGAGAAGCTGTTCAGGCCTCATCGAACCTTCACTGGAGTGTTCTTTGATGATATTATCATCTACTCTAATTCATTGGAGGAACACAAGCAACACCTCCAGGTAATATTTCAAGTTTTAAGAGAGAATAAACTTTATGTTAATCGAAAGAAAAGTGAATTTTTATTGCAAGAGATTCAATATTTAGGTCACATTATCTCTCAAGATGGAATCGAAATGGATCCATCTAAGTTAGAGGTAATAAAAGGATGGCCTAAACCAAGGAATCTTCATGAACTAAGAAGCTTTATAGGTATGTGTGCATACTATAGACGCTTCATAGAAAAGTTCTCACAAATTGCGGGACCATTACATGACCTAACAAAGAAAAATGTTAAGTATACGTGGTCTGCTAAGGAGAACAATGCTTTCGAAAAGCTTAAAGAAAAGCTTATCTCTCAACCTGTGCTTACACTACCGAATCTCTCAAAACCATTTGAGGTCCAATGTGATGCTTGTGGTGATTGCCTTGGGGCTGTTTTGCTCCAAGAAGGGCACGCCATAGGCTATGAGAGTCGAAGGCTCGACCCTGTTGAGCAAGCTCTAGGCATATACGAAAAAGAACTCCTTGCAGTTCTACATGCCTTAGACTCATGGAAGCACTATTTATTGGGACTCCTTTCATTCTGCGAACGGATCACCAAAGTCTTAAGTACTTCATGACGCAGACCAAGCTCTCCGACAAACAAATGAGGTGGGCAAATTTCCTTTCGCAATTTCATTTTCATATTGCTCACATTGCTGGCAAGCATAATCAAGTAGCCGATGCACTCTCAAGACGACCGAGAGTGAATGCGGTTTCCATAGCAACTCACAATGACCTATCTTCAATGATAGATGAGTATGCTATTGATCCCGATGTTAGAGATGTGATTTCAGCCCTTGCATTAGGGAAGAAAGAAGAACCATTTACTTTACAAGATGGTTATCTTCTCTATGGCAATAGACTATGCGTTACTAACTCACTACGTGAGAAAGTAATGTATGAATCTCATGCTCCCCCATATGCGGGGCATAGAGGGATTCAGTCTACCCTAAAGGGAATTGAAACATATTTCTATTGGCCTACCATGAGAGTGAACATACACGAGTATGTTTCCAAATGTGTGGTATGTCAAAAGACAAAATTTGATAGAGGGAAGCAACTTGGATTGCTTCAACCCTTGCCAATCCCTAATTCACCTTGGGAGAGCATATCCATGGATTTTATCTTTGGATTGCCTAAGTCTATCCATGGGAATACGGGAATATGGACGATAGTAGACAGGTTCAGTAAACAAGCTCATTTTATACCTGTCAAAAAGACTATCAAAGCCCATCAAATGGCAACCCTCTTCATTTCACAAATTTTCAAGTACCATGGCTTGCCAATGTCCATAGTGTCGGATAGAGATCCTAGAATGACCAGTAATTTCTGGAAGGGTCTCTTTGAGAATTTAGGAACAAGGCTAAACTTCTCTTCGGCCTATCATCCACAAACTGATGGCCAAAGTGAAATAGCTAACCTAACCATTCTTGATCTACTAAAAGCCTATGTAACGGAAGTAGATCAAAGATCCCAATGGGAGAAGTACTTACCTTTAGTAGAGTATGCTTACAATAACACTGTACATACTTCCACAGGAAAAGCACCTTTCGAGGTAATTGAGGGAAGATCAAAAAGTCCCTTGCTACTTAAGGTACATGGGAAGATCTTCGCTGCCAAGGAGAAAAAGCTAGAATATTGGTTAAGCTAGCAGACCAGGCCACAGTAGGGATCCAAAGGAGGGAAAATAGGGATCCAAAGGGGGGGCCATCTGCAAAAGAGCCATGTGAAACAATGGGCCAAAAAGACCCTAAGGTTCAGCCCATTAAGACTTCCAAAATGCTAAGGTTCCAAAATTCAAAGGTTGTGTCCAAAGGTCAACCCTAGGGAAAATTGGATGCTTAGTGTGTGCCTTAAAAGTCTTTTCACATCCCTACATGGGAGGGGGCGAGCCCCAAAGCTAGGGGATGAGAGAGAAAGCCACACACACACACACACAGGCTCCCTTTACACAAAGGGAATGAGGGACACATGTCAGCTCCCTAGGCCAGATGCCCACAAGGTGTGCCCAATTCCTATTGGAAGACCCTTGAAGTGGACCAATGAGAATTAAGCTAGAGTAAATTTAGTTTAATTAATTTAAAAACATTTAATAAAGAAACCAATGAGAATTAAGTCTCCTAGAAGACTATTGGGCAGTCTCCCAAGGGTCCAATGAGCATTCAGGAGCCCCATGGCTTGCCTGATTCCTATTGGCCAGGAGGCAAAGGGGTCCAATGAGAGTTTAGTTTAATTATTTAATTACCTAAAGCTCTCACAAAAGGGGAAAGGGGGACACATGTCAGAAGGCTATCACTTATGCTGCTTAATTCCTATTGGCTTGACCTGGGGAGGTCCAATGAGGCAAAAGCCAGACCTATTTAGCAGCTAGGGCTCGCCCAAGAGAGGGGGGGGGCTGATTTTTGCTTGGCATTGACACACACACACTCACACTTGACCATGTGTGAAGGAAGAATACTCTATCTCCTCCCAAGCTTTAATGGAGAGCTCATCACCTACTCCAAGCTTGTGAGATAGAAGCCTACATCAACACTCTCTTGGCATGTGGATGCAAATCCAACCAAGAGCCAAGCTTCAATGCATGCTCATCTTCTCTACCAAGCTAATTACTAAGCTAAGCTATGCTAATATGAGTGATTATGTGAGGAGATGTACATCTTTCTCGTAAGATACTTCTTTTTCCTCTCAATCTACTCTCATACCCTGCTAGCTCTCACCATCTTCGAAGGTGTGTGAGGTCTTGGGTCTGAGAACGGGGATAATTCAAGTTGTGTTTGATTAAGTGTTTTGCTTGGTGTATGAAGCTTCCATCTTCATTGCACTAGCTAGTCTTGAAGGAACACAAAGAATTGTATTGTACAATGTCTCTCTTGATGGGAGAAACCATAATACAAAGCCTTTTGGAGGGGGGACCGGCTCCATGCAAATCCGGTCCTCAACTGTTGTCAATAGCTTAATATCTCTCTCTTTTGAAAGTATTGTCGATGCTATCTAACTAGGTGTTATGCTTTTTGTTGCTCTCTCCACCCAAGCACTCTTGTAATTCTCATTAGGAATCTATTCTAATGAAATGCCCACTATGTTCATGCTAATTTCCGCTACACATAAGATTTTAGGCCATTAAATGTTACAAGTATGTGCCTCCAATGTGCTCTCAACGATCAGACATGCACATGTACATAATACTCCCGCTATAACAAGAGAAAAATGCCCCAATGCTTCTTGTCCTACCCATGTTTGATACATCTTGAATTCAATGCACTCCAAGAGATAACATTTCACACATAAAAATGTCATCCGTAACTTTTGTGCTTTATACTTAGCATACATACACCCAACTCAATGCCAAGCATGGTACTTTTTTGGAGGAACCTTTGACCAATAATCTCTTCATGAATTTGTTTTCCCATGTCAAATTCTTGCAAAATGTCACATGCCTTACAAATATTAGTATATGTGATTGCATTTCAAGAGAGACCCTCACTCAACATTCACTAAAAGCAACCAATTGTTTACTAGCCCTAAATTGGGCACATCATACATAATGATGCCTTCCAAATAGACAACATTCCATACATGAACATCCTCGAGCACTTTCTATGCTTTTAAGAGTAGAGAGCACTTGGTACACATGTCCACCAAAGCAATTCCAACCATGGCATTTATTTCCAAGTTTGTCATAAATTTGTTTTCCCATAGCAACTTCTTGCATAATGCCACATCCATGCATAGGTGATTGCATTTGGAAAGACCCTCACTTCCATTTCATTGAAGACAAACCAATGCCTCCTAGACTACGAATGCTATTGGGCCGGCTTACAATCAATCCACTCCAAGATATAACATATCATAAAGCTACTCAGGTTTGATTTGTATTTATATCCACATTAGTAATGCCAAGCATGATGTTTTTTTCCAAGAGCCCTTGACTAACAATCTCATTATGAATCTATTTGTCCATGTAAATATCTTGCATAATATCACACGCCTTCAAGATGCCAACATGGGTAGTTGCATTAGCATAGGTGATTGCATCTCCAAGGACCTCTCACTTTTATGCTCCAATTAATGCACTACAAGAAACAATATAAAGCTTGTGATACACTTTTTGCATCATGAAGAGATTGCACTTGACATACATGTCAACTACCAAGTATGTTCCAAAAGCCCCTCATTTATCGCATCATGAATTTGTTTACCCATGTCAATTTCATGCATTATGCCCCATGCCTCCAAAACAAAACCATAGGTGATCACATTTGGCTTGACTCCACATTCAATGAAAACAACCCATAGCTTCTTGTCCTACAATTTTGGACATACGCTATAATAAGATCAATCAGAGAGAGAGAGAGAGAGAGAGAGAGAGAGAGAGAGAGAGAGAGAGAGAGAGAGAGAGAGAGAGCTTTTGTTAGGTTTGTCACATAACCTTGGACACGAAACTCATTAGGAACTTGTCGTGCTTTCAAATTTTCCATTCAAGACATTGTCAAACACAACATTGTCATGATGACCACACCACAATTTCGCTTGTGCATTAGTACCCTCATAAGTTTTTTATCCGTTTAGGTGTGACACATCTTTAGAGGCTATCTCATGCATGTGCAAGTTTGTTTTGATGTGGGATCACCAACGCTCAACACTATATGGCACGTGCACATTCAAACAGGATCAAGGGTGGAGGTGAGAATGGTGAGGTGCGTGCATTGTAGGTCGTGCGATTGGACGTCCCGCATTTACATGTGTGGCATTGAAATGCCACATACTTCAGTGAATGCATGAGGGCGTGGTGGTTAGAGCACATGCACCGCATGGGGGAGGTAGTGGGTTCGAGGCTCAAGGTGCGGTCCGGAATTGACATACTGGCCCGAATTTACACGATCGACTGAAGTCACAAAAACTGACGGCCCGCATGAGCCCAATCGTTGATCCCATTTCAAAATGCCCGTGCAAATAGTGCGGACTCCGGACCAGCAGCGAAAGGAAATAGCAGCAGGAAATCAAAGGCCAAAAAGCATCTCCACCATCGCCGCCTCGAGTGCAACTTCTGTGAGTGAGCCTCTTCCTTGACTAGGGCCGAACTACCTAGCAAGTCCGTTCAGTCTTCTTGTGTTAAACCTCTTCCTTTAGGCCATTTTCTGCGTTTTCTGATAGACCTCTCCGATAAGGGAGGTTTCCAAGCTTCACGCTCACCAGCTGCAGGAGTAAAGCAACACTCCCTTCTTACTCACATCCGGAAATTCAATAAAGCAACCGTCCCTCTATATTTTGCCACGAATTTTTCGGCCCTTCTAAATTGAGGAGTCGAGCATGCATATATAAGCACCCAATGATACACGTTATCAGGGTAATTTGAGAGACGCCATGACCCATGCGGGCCATGGCTATGGCGAAACTGAGTCTAGTCGCTACTACTTGCAAAACATGAAGCTCTACGAAACGCAAACGGTGAGCTCTTTTTGTTTGTGTGTGTGTGTGAGAGAGAGAGAGAGAGAGAGAGAGAGAGAGAGAGAGAGAGAGAGAGAGAGAGAGAGAGAGAAAGTGGTCATATTGGAAGTTGAAGAGCTGTGTTTGATGGTTAAACTCATGAAAGCTTTTAGAATCAATGTACTGTGCTAAATAACAGAGAGGAGTCTCGCGTTTCTGTGAAACTGAAACTGAAACTGCCTGAAGAAGTTGCCAACAATGTTCTCATGCATCAGAGTGTGCGGTGCTGAAGTAGTTCTGTTTCTATTTAATGGCACAAGAGGAGGGAACCCTGAAAAAGCTCCTCTCTTGCAGAGATATTACCTGATTGGAAGGGATAAAAGTCGTTCTCGCTGGAGAGTGTTGAAAATTGACAGATCAGAACCTTCAGAACTTAACTTATTTGAAGACCCAGGTACTTATACAAGCCAGGACATTAAAGATCTTTTGAGCAGGCTAGGCGAAGGAAATCGATCATGTGGAGGTGTGAATTTTGTGACAAAGGCCTATGGCATAGTTGGTAAGCAGCCTTTGCTGGCAAATGATTACCAATTCCTTCTAATCTACTTCTTTTAATGAGCTTCTGTCTTTGCTCTTCACACAGGCTTTGTAAAGTTTTTGAAACCTTATTACATGATTCTTATCACAAAGCGTGAGCAAATTGGTGCCATTTGTGGCCATTCTATTTATGGAATACGAGAAAGCAAGCTACTCAGAATTCCTCATCGTTCAGTTTTATTTGACTCCATATCATGGAAGATTGAAGAAAGGTGTTTGGGTTTTCAATGAATTTGGCAAGCATGTGCACAGTGGCCCTGTGTGGTTTCTCAGTTCAAACTCTTTGTCTTTTTGAAATGAATAGATACAAAAAGCTGTTCAACTCTATCGATCTCTCTAAAGATTTCTTCTACAGTCACACGTATCGAATAATGTGGAGCTTACAAAAGAACGTATTTGAGTGTGATTCGGACAACATGCCCTTTGACGATATGTTTGTCTGGAATTCTTTTATTACTCGAGAGTTTCGAAACCAGTTATACAGCCCCCATTGGACAGTGGCATTAGTTCATGGGTTCTACAAACAAGTAAGTTGATTGTAAGATATTATTGTGCCTCTTTGAATTCTATAGGCAGTCTGACCGCTTTGAAGTGTCAAAAGATTGTTTGTAGTTTTCTGTCCAGTTAAAGATAAAGCACCTAGAACTTTGATATGGAAAATTTTTCTGTTGATGAAAAGAAAAAAATGAGGACCATTATAATAATCCTAGTTTCAAGGGTTTTAGAGAGAGGGGGTCCACTTTCTCATTTATGCTTAGAAACCTCAAAATTGCACTATTGCAACTCTTCCTGTACTGCCTTTGTCTCTGTTGGTTCTGATTCTGAAAGCAAAAAATTATCCTCCCCTTTGCGACTCAATAATTTTGCTCTCACGTCCTCTTTTTTTGAGTCGGACTCACTCTAGAGAGTTGGTTTTCTTCAAACTCATTGGTAGTGTTAATGAAAGTATTGTCAGTCACTCCTCGACTGAGTCTAGGTCCATGACGGAGACTTGCTCTTGAATCGGCACTATTGGTGTCTGAAACCCGCCCGTAGGGCGGTAGACTTTGTCTTTCACCCGGAACTTTACTTTAGACTTTAGACACAGAGAAACTTTGCAAAAGAAAACTTGTAACGGGAATCGATACTTCAAACACACATGGCTTGGAAGCTAGAGTGCTACCAAACAGACGCCGACACCTGTTGGCCCCAAAGACTTGACGCCCCTTTCGGTAATTCTTTATTGTATTCAAAGAGGGAATAAAACCTGTGATTTCCTACGAGCTGTCGCGCATAATCTGGGCTGAAAATGACCTGTTCTAGCCCGATTTCGGCAGCATAACTGTACTAGGATGCTTCACAGACAATATCCCCACACAATAGATGACTTTCCCGACGCATATGGACACTTTGCAAAACCTGGCGAGAATCTGCAGCACGCTGAATTCTCTATTTTCTGCCCTGAAAATACGCCAAAGCATCTGTATAGCGCTCCCCTCGTGACCCTTGACCTCCTGGGGGTATCAGGGACCGTTTAGGGCCGAAACTTTAAACCTGCAAAAATACACAGCAAGCTGTATTTCCTTGTTTTGGGTCGCACCCACTACTCACCCACACTCCGTAGTCACTTAATGAAGAAGAGGCAGCCCCAAATCAGCCTTTACTCTCAAAATGGGACTTGGCAAAATCAATCTATAGCCGCCAAGTCTCCACTTTGTGTTAGGTGCAACGGAATGAATGTTTGCGCTTTGCTCAAGATGAGTGCTCTGAACTGTGCTCAAGGTTCCTTTTGTTCTTATGGAAGGTAGAGCCTTCCGTTCTTAATGAGAGAATGCTATGATCACAAACAAAGTGAATGGACATTGTGCGTGCAAGTGTATGAGACTGAGAGATAGAGAGAGAAGAGAGATACGACACCAGAGATGTTTCACAATCGATTCGACACGGCCCGATGGAGTTCCATGCCTATAGATATTGACCCCAAAGATTGGCGCCCCTTTCGGTATTTCTTTTTGTATTAATCTATATTCAAAGTACAAGAGAGTGGGAGGGTTCTCACTCTCAGACTTTGCGTCTAGATGCTCTGAGAAGTGAGGGCCCTGCCCACGTATTTAAAGGTTACAAGGGATGCCCAAAAGCAGAGTCCCAAAAGCTGTCAACTTTTAAAAGCTCTTAAATAAAGCAACTGAGCCAAAAGCTTCAAAATCAGCCAACGTATTTTCATCCCTGCGCTAAAGAAGTTTCCCGTACGCTTTGCCACGTCAGTAGGTCAGCGCAAAAAGCACCGCAAATCACGGAAGTCCGTACGGTATGCCATGTCAGCAGGTTCAACGTGAATTCCGGAGTCTACCACGTCAGCCTGCTGTGTTTTCTCGGGCATGCACCCTGTGGGCATGCCACATCACTAGTTTGTGACATACCTCCCTCTTGAAAGCATTGTAATCGCCCTCGATTACGCGTGCAAAATAGACAGAAGCCATAAACTGTCTTAGCAGACACTGATTGTTAGTACCGACGCACTAGGAACAACACATCTAGGACATGTAACAATCGACAGTCACATCGAAGGACATCACAAGACATCACTTGACATCACACGACAAATTACATTCAAATATCATTCCAATCTCAGACCATGATTAATCGGCAACGTATTTAGCAATCGCATCTAGATCCAGTCGGGACCCCTCTCAGATGCCCGATTAATTAATCCTTATTGCAATCATGTCTATAGAGATTTATCAGACCGAAATGCTGCAGTCATCTCGTCTATTAGTTCCCGCATTTAAACAAGTCAAGTACAAATTAGTATCATATTATCGGGAGTTCCAAATGTTAGTCATTACAACAGAATACTGTCAACGCACAATATCCCTGAAACCCAATAGGGACACCAATGACTCTATTATCAAAAATCGGGGCAATTTGTTGACAAAGGAGCGGAATGATTCCCCTCTTGTGCAAGCCCGCTGTAACAGACTTGGACACTCCAAGTCAAGAATCAACCGCGACAGCACCAAATAACCACTTCAAAACAATTCACAGATCACAATAGATTTGCACTGGCCCGACGGAGTTCCGTGCCTAGAGATATTGGCCCCAAAGACTGGCGCCCCTTTCGGTATTTCTTTTTGTATTAATCAATCATCAAAGTACAAGAGAGCGGTTAGGGTTTCACTCTCCGACTCTGCGTCCAGATGCTCTGAGAAGTGGGCCCTCACCACTAATTTAAAGGTTACAAGGGATGCCCAAAAGCAGAGCCCCAAAAGCTTTTAAAATCAAAAGCATCAGTTCTCTCTCTCTCTTAGAGAGTCTTTTCTCTTTTTAAAAAAAAAAAAAAAGCAAAAGCAAAATTCGCGTCGCTCATCATTTTCTAAAAAAAAGATTTTTTTTTTTTTTAATAATAATCCGCCTCCGCGATTTCCGGAATTTATGGTTTTTGGCAAAAATTAGGGTTTGCAGGAATTTTAGGGTTTCTGGCAGAAATTAGGGTTTCTGCTGTCCGCCACGTCATCACTTTGTGACATACCCCTCTCTTGAAAGCATTGTAATCGACCGCGATTACGCCTGCAAAACCGACAAAAGCCATAAACCGTCTTAGCAGACACTGACTGTTAGTACCTACGTACTAGGAACTCACATCTAGCACATGTACAAAATCGACAGTCACATCACACGACATCACCAGACATCACAGGACATCACATGACATTCAACATTCATTCGGATCTTAGACCATGATTTATCGGCAATGTAGCTAGCAATCACATCTAGGTCCAATCGGGACCTCAACGATGTCCGATTGACTAACCCCTATTGCAACCATGTCTATTCGAGATCAATCAGACCAAAATGCTGCAGTCATTTCGGCTATCAGTTCCTGCACTCACAAGAAGTCAAGAACAAATCAGTATCATAATCAGGAATTCCATTTCATAAAGTCATCCAGCAGAATACTGTCAGCTCTCAGTATCCCTGAAGCTCAAAGAGACATCAGTGACTTTAGTATCAAAATCGAGGCATTTGTTGACAAAGGAGTGGAGTGACTCCTCTCTTGTGCATCCCACTGCACCAGATCTCCGGCCAAGCTGAATTCTGGGTTCCGTTTGGAGTAGACTATTCTAAACCAAAACATCGAGGTAAAGTTTCACAATCCGAGGAGTATCTGCTAGGTCCTCCTCCTCCATCCACTTCGCATCAAATGCAGGAAAGTTCTTGAACTTAACCAAGAACCGCCTTCGGACTTTACCTTTCTTCGTATCGTTATGTGTCAAAATCTGTTCAGGAACAAGGATCTCCTCGTTTTCTTCCACTTCGGGTTGCTCATCAGGCTCCCCATCATCAGGCACATCACCCTTAACAGGGTTCAAGAGACTCACATGCAATGCATTATGAATCCTCCAAGTATCTGGCAGTTCCAATCGGAAGGAGACATCATTTATCTTGTCAGTAATCTGGAAAGGTCCGTAGTATCACATACTAAGCTTTGGAAAAAGCCTCTCCTTTCCCTTTTTATTTCTTAGGCGTGCCTTCTCAAAAGTAAGAGCACCCAATCATCCTCCTTCAGTTTCCAGTCGCGACGATGGCGATCCGCTGCCTTTTTCTGTCGTTCTTGAGACTTCTGTAAAGTCTCGCGAACCTTGGCAAAAGCCGTATTTAAATCTTGCGAATATTCATCCGCTTCAAATTTCTAATCTTTCGTGCTCAGGAAGGATGGAACCTTCGCAGCAGTTTCAACAATCTCTCATGGCGTCTTCCCCGTCGAAGAGTGTATCGTGTTATTGTAGGCAAATTCCACCAAAGGTAAGTTCTTTTCCCATTGAGTCTTCTGATGCGAGATACAAGACTTCAATAAATCTAAAATCACTGAATTGGCAATCTCAGATTGCCCGTCAGTCTGCAAGTGGAATGATGACGAGAACTGCAACCGCGTGCCAATGTTCTCCCAAATTGCCTTCCAAAACAAACTCATAAATCTGGGGTCTCTGTCGGAGACAATCGTCTCAGGCGTGCCATGTAATCGGAAAATCATCGTGATCATTCTGTATTCTCGGGAGATAAAAAAAAATGAAATCCATTTCAATATTTTCCCAGGGGCGGGTGGGTATGGGTAAAGGCTGTAACAATCCCTGTGCCTTATGCCTGTCAAACTTGACCTTCTGGCATACCAAGCAACTGCGCACAAACTCTTCCACATCCTTCTTCAGTCTCCGCCAAAAGAAATCTCTCTCTACCCCTTTCATGGTGGTAGCAATGCCGCGGTGACCCGTAAAAGGTGGACAGTGGCAATCAGTCATAACCTTTTCCCTCAACGGCTGTGTAACTCACAATATAGTCTTTTTCATCAAGTAGCCTTCCCGAAGGGTGTATCCAGCTACTATCTCCCCATCCCGTATCCGTGTGAAAATATCTGCAAAACCTGTATCTGTGGCATACTAATCGACCATATCCTCGAAGCTCCTATGATGTATCGCGGAAATAGCCAGAACCAACGGTTTCCGAGACAAAGCATCTGCCACCACATTCTTCTGTCCCTGCACATGGACAATCTAGAAGTGGAACTGTGACAAGATGTTCACCCACCGCATCTGCTTTTCCGAAAGCTGCTTCTGTGACAAGAAGTAGCGCAAACTCTGATGGTTTGAAAAGACAGTAAAATCCGCTCCGAGTAGGTAATGCCGCCACTGAGTAAGAGCATGGATAACCGCCAAAAGCTCTTTCCCATAGATCTGTGCTGTCATCTCCGGCCTAGAGAACAAACGGCTCTCGTAAGCTATGACATGGCCTTCTTGCAGCAAGACCGCACCCAGACTACGACCACAAGCATCACAATATACTTCAAATGACTTCTGCAATTCCGGCAAAGTCAAAATAGGTCTCGTAGTCAATTTCTCTTTCAATGTCCGAAAGGCAGTCACCTCTGTGGGTCCCCACGAAAAAGGTACTCCTTTCTGTGTCAAGGTATGCAAAGGGGAAGCAACCTCTGCAAACTTTCGTATGAACCGCCTGTAGTACGAACACAGTCCCAAGAAGCTTCTAACTTCATGGACATTCCTCAAATCGGGCCAATCACGGATAGTCTCTATCTTGGCCGGGTCCATTCGCACTCCTGCTGCTGACACAATGTGTCCCAAAAAGTGTATCTCTAGTAGGAAAAATTCACTTTTCTTTGCATTAATCACTAACGTGTGATCTCATAATGCCTGAAAGACTTGAAGCAGATGATCTCTGTGTTCTGCCTCATTCTTGGAGAAAACAATGATGTCGTCAAAGAAAGTGCCAACAAATAGTCTGTACTCTCGAAAAATCCTGTCCATCATCCGGTTAAATGTCGCAGGAGCATTGGTTAAGCCAAAAGGAATCACCAAAAACTCAAATAACCCAAAAGTCGTCCGAAAAGCTGTCTTGTAGACATCTCCTGGTGCTCTCCTGATCTGATGATATCCACTCTTCAAGTCAATCCTGCTAAAGCACGAGGATCCCTGTAACCTGTCGAGTATATCATCGATCCTAGGAATCGGAAATCTGTTCTTGATGGTGATTTCGTTGAGAGTGCTATAATCGATGCACATTCTCCAAGATCCATCTTTCTTCAAAACCAACAACACTGGAGAGCAATACGGTGAAGTACTAGGCTGGACAAGACCCTTTTCCAAGAGGTCTTTCACTGAGTTCATAATCTTTTCATTTTGTACTCGGCTCACACGATAAGGTGGCCGATTCGGTGGCGTGCTTCCAGATATCAGATCAATGGTATGATCTTCAGGCCCTCTCAAAAGCAATCGGCATGAGCGTGGAGGAAAAAAAATCTTGGCGTTCTTTTCTTCAGGTCAAAACATATTCAACCTTTATCCATCGTTCAGTTCTCCCAAAAGAATGAGTAAGAAAACTGAAGTTCATCAAGTACAATCTCTAAACCCTTCATTTATCAAAGTCGCTTTCTCGGCCCGGTAGTCAACCACGGCGTAGTTCTTGTGGTACCAAGGGATCCCGAGTAGAACGTCACTCACGTGCCCTGAACACCCCTGTCATTGCAAACGAAGTTTGCCAATGCTCGGTGTAATGGCAACATCCCATCCGGGTGCCAGTCGAACTACCTCCGCCTGTGGCGTCAGTCTGTCGGGCGTAGTTCCAAATCGAGCCGCCAATTCCAAGTGAAAAGAAGTTGGCCTTGGCTCCTTCAAAAGAGCTTCTTGATCCTTCACTTTGCCCCGAAAGCGGCAAAGTTTGTACTTTCATTCATTAGATTCGGTGCAGGTCCCACGCCATGTGGTACCAGTTCTGCTTTTCTATCTGCCTTTTCTGCCACATTCCTCAGCTGCTCTCGAACTCTCAGACCTGTCGTCGTCTTTATCATTCTGTTCTTTCTGTGCCTTATCAGGGCACTTTGCGGAAATATGTCCATGTTCCCCGCATCCAAAGCACTTCCCCTCTCTGATGAAGCGAGCTCTCTCCTCAGGAGTAAGCTTGGGTTGTGCATGCTTTTTCTCTGGCTTGCTGTTTTTCTTTCTATTTTCATTCCCAGAAGTCTGTTCGGCTCGTTGTGTCATGGCCTTATCTGTGGGGTAGGTCAAACTGCCAGAGTGAATGGCAAAGCCCCGCTTCGCATGACTCATCAACTCCTGAATAGAAGCTGACTTCTGTTCCAAGCAGTGATCTCGGATCTCTGTAGGTAAACCCAAGGTAAACCGCTCAATCTGTTCTCTGAACGAGATCTTCTTGAATGAAGAGGCGGGTAGAAAAGAGCTCCAGAATCTTTCACAATAAGAATTCACTGTATCGCTCTTGGTCATCCGGAGATGGTTCCAAGCAGCTCGTATATCTCGCTCAAACTCTTGAGTCAACCAAGAAGAAATAAAAAGCCTCTTGAATTTCAGCCATGTAACTGGCACAGTCTTGCTTAATAGAAGCGTGGACCACCAAGTACGAGCATTCCCCTTAAAGTAAGAGGCAGCTCTCCGAATCTTGGAGTGCTCTGAATAGCGTCCTCCCGCGAAAGCGATGTCAAACTGCTGTATAAAAGACAAAGCCTTCGAAGCATCTGAGTATCCTGAAAAGTATCAAACTTGATCGAGTGGCCACCTTCCTTAAACTCTCGGACTTTCTTGCTTTTATCTTCGAGAAAGTCATCCTGGTTGGCTTTGTAAAAATTCTTCTTGTTCGCATAAAACTTTCCGTCATCGGAATCTGAGCTGTCTGTAGACGAGTCCTCAATAGAACTGTCAGTCTTTGGGCAAGATGTAGCCTTCTTTGCCTTTTTCTTGCCCGTTCCGAAGCTTTGTCTTGCTTCGCTTTTTGCTTTTTTTCTGTCTTCTTCGCTCTAATCCGAGGAGCTAGAAGAACTGTCAGAAGAAGAAGAAGAAGAACTGGGTACTCCTTCAAATCGAACACGCTTCTTCCGTTTCTTTGCTTTGTCGAATGTCGACTGACGACCCAAATATCCCGGGAAGTCAGTATCTTTGTTCTGCTTTTTGCCGTGCTTTTTGCCTTTCTTTTGCACGTCGAAAAGCTGAGCAATCCGTGCATCAACCACGTTCTCCAGTTACTTCTCCGTATATTTCTTGGAGGCAGAAAGTTTCTTGAGAGCGGGTTTCGGGAGTGGTGTTGTGGTTCTGTGCCACTCCATCTGTACCTCTTTCAAAGAGGTCTGGTTCATATATTTTGCCATCTTCGGGTCCTTGGCAAAATTGAGCATCATCTTTGTTGCATCACCAATCAATTGACGACGCTCCATCTCTCTTTGCTCCGCCTGAGTAGGCCGAGGCGGGCCATACTCTGTCTGAATCTTCGTTGTGATCCCAGCCCGCATCTCCAGATGCAGAGGGAGTCGACTGATCATTGCCTGAAGCCATAGGTGCCGCGGAAAAAAATTTTCGGGGATCGGATTTCCCGTAAAAGAGAAATCGGCCGTGCTCTGATACCACTGTAACAGACTTGGACACTCCAAGTCAAGAATCAACCGCGACAGCACCAAATAACCACTTCAAAACAATTCATAGATCACAATAGATTTGCACTGGCCTGACGGAGTTCCGTGCCTAGAGATATTGGCCCCAAAGACTGGCGCCCCTTTCGGTATTTCTTTTTGTATTAATCAATCATCAAAGTACAAGAGAGCAGTTAGGGTTTCACTCTCCGACTCTGCGTCCAGATGCTCTGAGAAGTGAGGCCCTCACCACTAATTTAAAGGTTACAAGGGATGCCCAAAAGCAGAGCCCCAAAAGCTTTTAAAATCAAAAGCATCAGTTCTCTCTCTCTCTTAGAGAGTCTTTTCTCTTTTTTTTATAAAAAAAAAAAGCAAAAGCAAAATTCGCGTCACTCATCATTTTCCAAAAACAATTTTTTTTTTTTTTTTTTAATAATCCGCCTCCGCGATTTCCGGAATTTATGGTTTTTGGCAAAAATTAGGGTTTGCAGGAATTTTAGGGTTTCTGGCAGAAATTAGGGTTTTTGCTGTCCGCCACGTCATCACTTTGTGACACCCGCTGCACCATATTCCACCCATGCTGAAATCGGGGTTCTATCGGAGTAGACTATGCTAAACCGAATGCTTAAAAGGTAAAGATTCACAATTTGAGGAGTATCTGCCAGGTCCTCCTCTATCCACTTCGCATCCAATGCAGGATATTTCTTGAATTTAACCAAGAACTGCTTTATTGCTTTACCTTTAATCTTTCTATCTTTATGTGCCAAAATCTGTTCTGGAACGAGTATCTCCTCGCTTTCCTCCACTTCGGGTTGCTCATCTGGCTCCCCATCATCGGGCACATCGCCTTTAAAAGGCTTCAGGAGACTCACATGAAAAGCATTGTGAATCCTCAAGTATTCGGCAGCTTCAGTCTAAAGGCACATCGCCTTTAAAAGGCTTCAGGAGACTCACATGAAAAGCATTGTGAATCCTCAAGTATTCGGCAGCTTCAGTCTAAAGGAGACATCATTTATCTTTTTGGTTATTCGAAAAGGTCCATAGTATCTCATGCTAAGCTTTGGAAAAAGCCGCTCCTTTCTCTTTTTGTTTCTCAGGCGTGCCTTCTCGAAACGTAAGAGCACCCAATCGTTCTCTTTTAATTTCAAACTGCGACTATGTTGATCTGCTACCTTTTTGTGTCTTTCCTGAGATTTTTGTAAAGCCTCCCGGACCTTGGCAAAAGCTGTGTTCAAGTCCCTCGTGTACTGGTCGGCTTCAAAATTTTTATCCTTCGTGCTTAAGAAGGGTGGAACCTTCCTAGCACCTTCAATAATCTCAAATGGCGCCTTCCCCATTGAAGAGTGTATCGTGAATTGTAGTCAAATTTCACCAAGGGCAAATACTTTTCCCATTGCGTCTTCTAATCCGAAATGTAAAACTTCAATAAATCCAGTAGGACTGAATTTGCAATCTCAGATTGTCCATCTGTCTGCAAGTGGAAAGATGACGAGAACTGCAACAGCGTGCCAATGTTCTCTCAAATAGCCTTCCAAAACAAACTCGTGAATTGGGGATCTCTATCAGAGTTGTCTCCGGCATGCCATGTAATTTGAATATCTGGGCAATGAACAGTCTCGCTAAGTGATTCGGCTTGACTGTTTTTTTCACTTTAATGAAATGAGCTTGCTTGCTAAATCTATCAATAACAGTCCAAATACCATCGTGCCCACTCTGTGTCTTCGGGAGATAAAAAATGAAATCCATTGCAATACTTTCTGAGGGGCGGTTGGGAATGGGTAAAGGCTGTAACAATCCCTGTGCTTTATGCCTGTCAAACTTGACCTTCTGGCATACCAAGCATCTGCATACAAAATCGTCCATGTCCTTCTTGAGTCTTGGCCAAAAGAAGTATCTCTCCACACCTTTCAAGGTGGTATCAATGTTGCGGTGACTCGTAAATGGTGAACAATGGCATTCGGTTAGAACCTCTTCCCTCAACGGCTTTGTAACGCACAACATCGTTTTCTTCATCAAGTAGCCATCCTGAATGGAATATCCCTCTACTACCTCCCATTCTGTATTTGATTGAATACATCTGCAAAATCTGGATCTGTGGCATACTGATTGACCACTTCTATGATGTATCGCGGAAATAGCCAAGACCAACGGCTTTCGGGACAAAGCATCTGCCACCAAGTTCTTCTGTCCCTGTTCATGGACAATCTGGAAGTGAAATTGTGACAAGATGTTCGCCCATTGCATCTGCTTTTCCGATAGCTGTTTCTGTGACAAGAAGTAGCGTAAGCTCTGGTGACCTGTGAAGACCGTAAAATCGGCTTTGAGTAGGTAATGTCGCCACTAAGTAAGAGCATGGATAACCGCCAAAAGCTCTTTCTCATATATCCGTGTTGTCAATTCTGGCCTTGAAAACAATCGGCTCTCATAGGCAATGACATGGCCTTCTTGCATTAAGACCGCACCCAGACTACGACCACAAGCATCACAATATACTTTGAATGACTTCTGCAAATCTGGTAAAGTCAAAACTGGTCCTGTAGTCAATTTCTCTTTCAATGTCTGAAAGGCAGTCACCTCTGTGGGTCCCCATGAGAAAGGGACTCCTTTCGGTGTCAAGATATGCAAAGGGGAAGCAACCTCCGTAATCTTTCGAATGAACCGCCGGTAGTAAGAACATAAGCCCAAGAAGCTTCTAACTTCATGGACATTCTTCAAATTGGGCCAATCACGTATAGTCTCAATCTTGGCCGGGTCCATGTGCACTCTTGCTACTGAGACAATGTGTCCAAAAAAGTGTATCTCTAGTAGGAAAAATTCACTCTTCTTTGCATTAATCACCAACTTGTGATCTCGCAATGCCTGAAAGACCTGTTGTAAATGTTCTCTATGTTCTGCCGCATCCTTGGAGAAGACAATAATGTCATCAAAGAAAGTGCCAACAAAAGATCCGTACTCTCTGAAAATCCTGTCCATCATTTGGTTAAAGGTCACTGGAGCATTGGTAAGGCCAAAAGGCATCACCAAAAATTCAAATAAACCGAAGGTCGTCCGAAAAGCTGTCTTGTAGCCATCTCTCGGTGCGATTCGGACCTGATGATATCCACTTTTCAAATCGATCCTGCTGAAACAAGAGGATCCCTGTAGTCGGTCAAGAATATCATCGATCCTAGGAATCGGAAATCTGTTCTTGATGGTGATTTTGTTGAGAGCTCTATAATCAATGCACTTTCTCCAAGATCCGTCTTTCTTCAAAGCAACAACACCGGAGAGCAGTAAGGTGAAGTACTCGGCTGGACAAGACCCTTTTCCAAGAGGTCTTTTACTTGGTTCATAATTTCTTCATTCTGAACTCGACTCATAGGTAAGGTGGCCGGTTCGGTGGTGTGCTTCCAGGTATAGATTGCTTTGTTAAAAAACATGGGCAGTTTAGAGACTTTGATAAAAGTTGACTTGCCTTAGAGTTTAGGGTCTATAAATGTCAACTTTCCATTTAATTATGTGCAACATTTGCCTTCAATAAATTATATACCTTTGTGTGGACCCATATAATATAATACTTGTAAAAATATATATATTTGAAAAAAACCGACGTATTTTATTTTGAACCTCGGAAAATACGTCTAGTACGCGTATAAAACGTCCCATCCCGTACCTTAGCTGCTATGAGAGAGAGAGAGAGAGAGAGAGAGAGAGAGAGAGAGAGAGAGAGAGAGAGAGAGAGAGAGAAATGAAATGTTATATTAACGTCTTCAAAAGGCCAAAGTAACCTATGAGACCAGAAAGTTACAATGCGGTGTATCTGACACAAAGTCAGATTAACAAAATAAATTAAACTAGGATAACAAAATATAAATACTGCGGGATCCTAAACTAAGCAGTACAATGTGAAGGCAATATGGGAGGGGAGTAGAGATCCATCTTCATCTGCACTGTGGACGACGAAAGAGTATGGCTCGAATCCTTTGCTGTCGCCTCCTTTGAAACTGTGTAGCTCCTCTTCCCCATCGTGGTCGTCTAGATCTCCCTAGCTCCAATGCTCGGTCTATGAGAATGCCAGTAGTGCGGGTAGATGTCACCAGCCAGTGGCAATTCCATTTTTGTTTATTTTCTCTTTCTTTGGGGAATTTCGTTTGTTTTACCTTTTGGAAACACCCCTCTGGAAATCTAACTGCCCTGCATTGCATAGTCAGTGTGGAACTGTTCAGAGAGAGTCCAGGCCTGAGGGCTAAAGAGCACTAAGGTTGGACAAGGACTATGGTTAGCCAGAGTGGGGTCATTGGCCAGCCAAAGCGGAATCCTTTGCTACATAGGCATTTCAGTTCTGGGTGTGGCTGCAGTGTACAAAGAGGGTCAGATCACCTAGAAGAATGTAATGGTAGAAACTCCTAAATTTTAGGGACTGCTATTTTTGGACGGCAAAATGTCTTCGCGTCATTACGTGCAGTTTGACATGGGGATCATTTTGTTACTCTGTGGCCAAGTCAACAGAGGCTGCAGGTGAGATATTTTTAGACCCGAGGGTCTAAAGCGGGAAAATGCACAAATGAGTGACACTAGGCACTCTGAGGCCAGTTTACTACTTAAAGAGAAGGCAAAAACGTGATTTTCAGCTGTGAGCTCGTTTTTGGAGTGCTGTCACAGGTGGGAGAGCTTCAATGGAGTGCTTGCTTACCATCTATGTACAGTGAGGTGCAGGATGTCATGACCAGCACACCTCTCACTGCTCTCTCTCTCCCCTATTCTTTATGGTTATGCCCCTCTAGTGGGCTCATCAGATTGACCATGTACAGTTGTGTGGGTTCATGCGCGATTGCCGAGGCAAGAGGCTCTTGCACAGGTACTGGATTAGCTAGCGGCTAATCCCCCGTAGGTACAGGTGATTCGGAGAGGTTTCACGTGCGAAATCTCGTCCGATTCAAAGGGCAAGCAGCCCTACAGGTGCAGGAGCTCGAGGACTTGCTACGGATGCGATCGGCATTCGAAACGGAGCCCGAAACAGTGAATTACAGCCTGCTGTGTATTTTTGCAGGTTTAGGGTTTTGGCCCTAAACGGACCTTATAATACCCCCAGGAGGTTCGGGGACGCAAGGGGACCGCTGTACAGGTGATCTGGCGCATTTTTGGGGCAGAAAACAGAGAATTCAGCGTGCTGCAGATTCTCGCCAGGTTTTGCAAAGTGTCCGTATGCGTCGGGAAAGTCATCCAATGCGTGGGAATACTGACTGTGAAGGGTCCTAGTACAGTTATGGTGCCGAAATCAGGCCAAAACAGTTGAAATTCAGCCAAGGTTGTGCGGGGCAGCTTGTAGGGAACCACAACTTTTATTCCCTCTTTTAAAGAATAAAGAAATACCGAAAGGGGCGCCTATTTAGGGGCCAATCTGGTGTCTGACTCGCATACAGATGCATTCTAGCATCTGTATCCCATTCCCCTCTCTTGTGTCATTATAGCACAGGTAGAATAGACGACTAATAATGGGTGAAAGCTAAATCAAGGTTTGAAGTAAAGTCTACCGCCCTCTTTGGATTGAACAGGCCGGTTTCATGGTTCCATCGACGGAATTAAATCACTTTTTCCTCAAAAAGTGAGCCTTGGTCAGTTTGGGTTAAAGACACAGAGAGAGTTTGGGATGACCTTGAAAACACAGAGAGTTTGAAAGTAGATCGAGTGATTTACAGGTGAGAAAGGCTACGAGAGTCTTTCTTTGGATACAGGTGAGAAAGGCTACGAGTCTTTCTTTGGATTTACAGGTGAGAAAGGCTACGAGAGTCTTTCTTTGGATACAGGTGAGAAAGGCTATGAGTCTTTCTTTGGATACAGGATGGATGGCAACAAGGAAGAGGGTTCCTCTTCAGAGGATAGACAGCCTATTCCAACTGCACATGAAATTGGCGAGAGTTCAGGCCAAGCAGAGAAAGCTTTGCAGGTTGTTACTGCTGTGACCATGTTCAAGCAATTGATGGAGAATCCAAGATTTATGGATTTCATACAATCTTCATCAATAGCACATCAAGTTCAAGGCAGTTTTGGCATGCGAGGACCAATATTTAGGGGTATGCAAGGCATGGTGCCCAACTCCATGTATGCAAACATTGGTTTGCACCCAGGATTTCAGGGCACACAAGGTCAGTTTGGGGTGTCACAAGGCAACTTGGGTATGGATGGTTTTTCAATCCCATCAGTGAATATGACACCTGCACATCAACATGTTACTGGCCAGGGAGTACAGATGGCTCCCACAGGTGGACCCATTATGCAAACTGTCTCTTTTGACAATTTGGAGTCAATGGATAAGCTAAAGCCATACAAAGAAGATGATTAGTGAGTCCATTGACACATTCAATGGCTTTGATGAGAGGACAAAGTTTTTCTCTTTCCTCGAATAGTTTGACAAAGCATTTGTTGGAAGGAGCATTTAAAGTCAGGAAAGCTGCTACTTTTCTGAAAAAAAAAATGCAAGTCAGTGGTGGAATACACTTGTTACAAGGACAGACTCCTTCCACTTGGAATGATTTCATACAGGTACCGAATTAGCTAACGGCTAATTCAAAACAGGTACAGGATGATTTAACAAGATTTCTTGCGAGAAATCTCGTGTAAATCAAAGGGCAAGTAGTCCTACTGATGCAGAAGATCAAAGGCGATGAATTGGTGCGATTGGCACGCAAAACAGAGCCTGAAAGAAGAAAATACAGCTTGCTGTATTTTTCTGCAGATTTAGGGTTTTGACCCTATTTGATGCCTTTTTGTCCCAAGAGCTTCGGGGAAGCTAAAGGACAGTAATACAAGTGATCTGGAGCATTTTAGGAGAAAAACAGAGAATTCAGCGTGCTGAATTTCCAGGACAGGTTTGCAAAAGTGCTCTATTATGCGTGGATAATCACTTGGATATGTGGATTTTTGGTTGTGAAGGTTTCTACTGTAGTTATGCTGCCAAAATTGGGTCAAAAAGAGAATTCTCAGCCCAATAAAAGTGACAGCATAAGGGTAGATCACAGGTTAATCTCCAAAGATCAAGATAAAGAGCAAGTGTTACTGGATCCAACGTGTACTAAAAGACAGTGGCAAAATGCGTCGCTACCATTTTGTCATTGGAAAGTTAATGACTCAAAGCAATGGCATAGTGCGAAGCTACCACTATGTCATCGGGACAGGGTTCACGCGCAGGCAATACATGTGTCGACGAGGTGTTGAATACACCAGGGTTGACAATGAGCATGTATGTGTCGTACATGTGTCGACGAGGTGTTGAATACACCAGGGTTGACTGTGACCATGTACGACATAGGTGCAAACGAGGACGTTTGAGATTTCAAGAGGGGGGTATGTCACCAGCCAGTGGCAATTCCATTTTTGTTTATTTTCTCTTTCTTTGGGGAATTTCGTTTGTTTTACCTTTTGGAAACACCCCTCTGGAAATCTAACTGCCCTGCATTGCATAGTCAGTGTGGAACTGTTCAGAGAGAGTCCAGGCCTGAGGGCTAAAGAGCACTAAGGTTGGACAAGGACTATGGTTAGCCAAAGTGGGGTCATTGGCCAGCCAAAGCGGAATCCTTTGCTACATAGGCTACATTTCAGTTCTGGGTGTGGCTGCAGTGTACAAAGAGGGTCAGATCACTTAGAAGAATGTAATGGCAGAAACTCCTAAATTTTAGGGATTGCTATTTTTGGACGGCAAAATGTCTTCGCGTCATTACGTGCAGTTTGACATGGGGATCATTTTGTTACTCTGTAGCCAAGTCAACAGAGGTTGCAGGTGAGATATTTTTAGATGCGAGGGTCTAAAGCGGGAAAATGCACAAATGAGTGACACTAGGCACTCTGAGGCCAGTTTACTACTTCAAGAGAAGGCAAAAACGTGATTTTCAGCTGTGAGCTCGTTTTTGTAGTGCTGTCACAGGTGGGAGAGCTTCAATGGAGTGCTTGCTTACCCTCTATGTACAGTGAGGTGCAGGATGTCATGACCAGCACACCTCTCATTGCTCTCTCTCTCCCCTATTCTTTATGGTTATGCCCCTCTAGTGGGCTCATCAGATTGACCATGTACAGTTGTGTGGGTTCATGCGCGATTGCCGAGGCAAGAGCCTCTTGCACAGGGGCTGGATTAGCTAGCGGCTAATCCCCAGCAGGTACAGGTGATTCGGAGAGGTTTCATGTGCGAAATCTCGTCCGATTCAAAGGGCAAGTAGCCCTACAAGTGTGGGAGCTCGAGGACTTGCTACGGATGCGATCGGCACGCGAAACGGAGCCCGAAACAGTGAATTACAGCCTGCTGTGTATTTTTGCATGTTTAGGGTTTTGGCCCTAAACGGACCCTAATACCCCCAGGAGGCTCGGGGACGCAAGGGGACCGCTGTACAGCTGATCTGGCGCATTTTCGGGGCAGAAAACAGAGAATTCAGCGTGCTGCAGATTCTCGCCAGGTTTTGCAAATTGTCCGTATGCGTCGGGAAAGTCATCCAATGCGTGGGAATACTGACTGTGAAGGGTCCTAGTATAGTTATGCTGTTGAAATCAGGCCAAAACTATTGAAATTCAGCCAAGGTTGTGCGGGGCAGCTTGTAGGGAACCACAGCTTTTATTCCCTCTTTTAAAGAATAAAGAAATACCGAAAGGGGCGTCTATTTAGGGGCCAATCTGGTGTCTGACTTGCATACAAATGCATTCTAGCATCTGTATCCCATTCCCCTCTCTTGTGTCATTATAGCACAGGTAGAATAAACGACTAATAATGGGTGAAAGCTAAATCAAGGTTTGAAGTAAAGTCTACCGTCCTCTTTGGATTGAACAGGCTGGTTTCAGTAGACCTCTCCACTGTTGGTTGCTCCTCTGTCTGTTCTTCTGGGTGTACAATATCTAGTGTAAAGAAATCTGCGATCTGTCTCTTGGGTTGTCGCTCTTCAGCTCCTCAGTAAAGTTTCTCTATGCCTGTGTAACTCAAGTAGATATAGCCCAAGACATCTGTCACCAGGAGGTGTATTTTTCTTGTTGCCTTCTGTAAATAAGTATTAGATATATTTATTTTATTTTTACTTGTTTGTCCCGGAACCCTTGAAAAGGTGCAAGTGGACATTGCATGGCCAGTGTGAAACGGCTGCAGCCAAATGGGTTTCTCACATTGGGGATCTAGACAGGGACTGCCCGGTCGGTTAGACAGGGACTACCCGGGCCAGTTAGCACTGAATTCTGATGAGTATGGAAGCTCGTGTGCGCCAAACTGGAATTCGGGCCACTCATCAAGTCACTACAACTTTATAAGTTGAAAGGGGCAAGTAAATTAACCCACATTGTAGATGTTGGTCAAATGGTAGTCTTCAATGATGGTCAGGAGACCGATAGGGACGCCATGGAAGCATCTCCTAAAATTTAGGGAACTGCTATTTTTGACCGGAAAATGTGTTCGCGTCATTAGCTCTGGAATGACAAGGGGAACATTTTATTGCTCTGCTGCCAAGTCAACTGACGCACCAGTTGAGATATTTTTAGCAGGGAAAGCCCAAACTCGGAAACTGGGCGACGTGTCACCTGTGAGCGATTCTGCCACTCTGGGAGGCAAAAACGAGCTGCATATCAACAAAGGGGGTGCCATTTTCAGCTTCAAGTGGATTGTAGCAGGTACAGAAGATTGTAGCAGGTACAGAAGCTATGGAATGCTTACCTTGCCCTCTATGCACAGTATGGTGACGAGAGTGATGCCCCGCACGCTACATACTGCTTTCTTTCTCCCCTACGTACAGTATGTTATGCCCCACTAGTGGGCTTCTCATTTGACCTATATACAGCTGTGGGGAAATATGCTTTCATGCCGAGGCAAGAGCCTCTTTGCACAGGAATCGGTGTAGCTAGTTGCTGTGCCAAAGCAGGTCCACGAGAGGGTGATAACCTCTCGATTGCGCAGTAAATTCAGCACTGTTTGCTTGTTGTTTTTACTCTGTTTTGTGCCCGGGATGCTTCCAGAATCAAGGGGCACCAAGCCCAAGGTGCAGGGAACAGTGTAGGGACAGTCGTGTGCCCAAATCAGGTCAAAAACAGGGCTGAACCAGAAATTACAGCGACCTGCAATTTACTGTTTTGTGCTCCCGACTGAGGGATAACGCCAGTGGGATAGAGTCCTGAGCTTGGAAATTGATTCGGGTTAATTTCGGTATCGTTATGTTGCCGAAATTTTGCCGAATCTGGAGCGTACTAGCTGGATGCAGGTGTTATCTTCCAAGGACTCTTTTTTTTTTTGTAATTTCCTCTCTCTAAATTAAAGAAATACCGAAAGGGGCGCCAGTCTTTGGGGCCTATAGGGTGTCGGTCTCGTGTGCGCAGTAACATTCTAGTCGCTGGGCGCAACTGTGTTCTCTTCCCTTCTCAGTGCTCTATGTAAAGTTTACAGGTAATTGAAATAGTACCGCCCTCTACGTTGTACAGGCCGGTTATATGGTTCCATCGACGGGATAGTCACTTTTTCTTCAAAAAGTGCAGCGTGGATTGTTGTGGGTGAAAGCAACACAGAGCTTGTCGATATGGCAGAGAAGAGAGACCAAGTACCTGAAAAGGGATCTTCCTCACATGGCACAGAGAAAATTCCTTCAACTCTTCAAGAAGAGGACAGGTTGTTTAGAACTAAACTGCGTTGTTGCATGGACATGTTTCAGCAGTTGGCTAACAACCCAAGGATGCAGGAATTCTTACAGGGGTCGACACAGGGTTTTCAGCCTCCTACAGAGGGCATGACTGAGCCGTTGCAGGAAAAGGAGATTTCCAATGCGCAGAGGACTCATGATGCTCGAGGGAAAGCCCATGTGGTTGAGCAACTAGCGGTGTCCAATGATCCAAAGCAACTTGCTTCAGCTGGAGAGGAACCGTTTGTGAATGGTCAAGGGAGCAATGAACAAGCTATGCGTCAGACCTTTCCATTACCTAATACTTATCCTGGTTATTTTGGAGGTGGTTCAGTGTTTCAAGCTATGGCTGGACCTTCCACAGGTTATATGCCAGGGAATGTGTTCGGGACAATGCAAACAGGCATGGGTAACCCTATGTACGCAAACATGGGTGTCCAACCAGGTTTTCAGGGTGCCTATGGCCAGTTTCGAGTGCCTGGAACACAATTTGGTATGGCTGGTTTTTCGCAGCCATACGTACAAAATGCAGATATGACAGGGAAAACAGTTGATGCGAGTGCTGGAATGAACACTCATGGAGCACCACTGTTACAGGCACCTGTTTATGATAATGTGGCTCCTTTGAGTCAGCCTAAGGATTACAAGGAAGGTGGGCAAGGAGCGAAGTTTGAAACTTTCAGAGGAACTGAGGACCAATTAAAGGCTTTGACCTTCATACTGCAGTTCGATGCAGCTTATGCTGGAGGCAACTTCACGGAATCTTCAAAGATACGCAAGGCTGCCACTTTCTTGAAAGGGAATGCGCTTCAATGGTGGACCGCATTGTTGAACCAAGGTCAAGCCCCAACAACGTGGGTCCAATTCAAACAACTTTTTGCGCCTGCATGGTTGACAAACACTTTTGAAGTGGATGTGATGACGGAATGGCACGAGTTGAATGCTAAACAGTGTGCGAATCTGGAAGAGTACAATAAACGGTTTTGGGCCGCGTTGTTGCCAGTCACCTCTTACAGGTTTGTGCCTTTGTCAGAACAAATTGAGAAGTACTGCTGCGGATTGCCCAAGAAAATCAGGGACTACTGCACAAAGACTACTGTCATGAATATGTTTCAATTGATAGAGAATGCAAGAGTGGCCAACAATCTGTCGAAGGGAGATTCCGATGGATTTAATAGCCACAAGAAAGGGGCCCAAGGCAAACAGTTTTCAGCCAAGGGCAATGTTGCAACAAAGCCTTCTGAGTCTCTTGCAAAGAAGCCCTCCACTGAAGAAGTTGATACGTCCAAGAAGCAGTCTAAATCTTCTTCGGAACGAGGACAAGGACAAAAAAGGCATTTTTTTGGCAAAACTTTTCAAGAAAGGAAAGCTCTTAGGGAGGCCAAGAAATGCTACATTTGTGAACAGGAAGGACACTTTGCAAATGAGTGCCCATAGAAGAAGTCACATGATAAGGATGACAAGTCAGACCATAAAGGGAAGAAACCAAAGCCGAGTGCAGGACTTGTTCCAGATTTGGTTGGAGATCAGCCAAACACAGATGTCACGGAGCTGTGCAGAGCTTGGGGCAAAGTTAGAGACCAGACAGTGCTGGTTTTCTTTGATCCAGGAGCCTGTGCAAATTTCATATCACTAGAATTGGCATCAAAGTTGGGCATTCGTGCAGAGGAGATGGGTATGACAGGCGAAGCAGGTTTGGCATGCCCAGGACATTCAGAGCCTGTTACTCCCATTCTGGGAAAGCTTCGTCTGCACATTCAGAGCTATGTGGATGCGGAAGAATTTCATATTATGCTGCTTGAGGGCTGTGATGTGTTATTGGGTATCCCATGGTGTTACAGGTTGCATGCTATGGTGGATACTTACAACAAAAAGATTACCCTTGTACATAGAGGAAAGACTCATGTCCTTGATGTAAAGCTTAAAGGCGAGTCTGTTCCAGTTGTTTGTGCTTCTGCTATTTCATCTGTAATAAAGAATCATCTTTCTGCGTACTTGATCTTTGCAAAAGAAGTACTACCTCAAGTTGTATCTAATTTGTCTACCTTAGATAAAGACAGGTAAACTTTTTTGAGTGGTTTCAGTGATTGTTTTTCAGGCTCTTTGCCAGGGGAGTTACCTCCTGAGAGACCTGAGGATCATACTATAGATCTTGTGCCAGGTTCGAGTCCACCGAATAGACCACCATACAGGGTTAGTGCAGCCCAGCAGAAAGAGATTATGGGTCAGGTCAACGAGCTTTTAGAGAAGGGGCTGATTCAGCCCAGCTCATCCCCTTTTTGTTCGCCTGTACTCTTAGTGCAGAAGAAGGATGGTTCATGGCGCATGTGCATTGACTATCGCGCCTTGAATAAGAATACCATCAAGAACAGGTTCCCCATACCGAGGATAGATGACATTCTTGATCGGCTTGAGGGAGCGTCATTGTTTACAAGAATAGACCTAAAGAGCGGGTATCATGAGGTACGCATTAGACCAGAAGATGTCCATAAGACTGCGTTCAGGACAACATTTGGTCTCTATGAGTTTCTTGTCATGCCATTTGGTCTCACAAATGCTCCTGCCACATTTAATAGAATGATGGACAGAATTTTTAGACCACATAGAAACTTCGTGGGTACCTTCTTTGATGACATGATTGTCTACTCAAAGTCTGAAGAGGAGCATAGGGATCACTTGACCGCAGTTTTCAATGAGCTACGCAAGAATAGGCTACTCATTAATGCGAAGAAAAGTGAGTTCTTTTTGCAAGAGATTCACTTCCTTGGGCACATTGTTTCAAAGGATGGGGTACGCATGGATCCCGCTAAAGTGGAAGGAATTAGGTCATGGCCAGACTTGACGTCCGTACATGACATTCGAAGCTTTCTAGGCTTTTGTTCCTATTACAGGAGGTTCATCCGAAATTTTGCTGAGATTGCTTCTCCACTCCATGCACTGCAAGGAAAAGGAGTTACTTTTAAGTTGAAATTTTAGCGTTCAAACACTTGAAAGAGAAGCTGACTTCATATCCGGTAATTATTTTGCCAGATCTTTCTAAACCTTTTGTGGTTCAATGTGATGCCTGTGGCCATAGTCTTGGTGCAGTTCTAATGCAGAATGGCCGAGTAGTCGCATATGAGAGCAAAATTCTTTTGAAGATTGAAAAGGAACTTGCAAGTCTATGAGAAAGAATTGCTGGCAGTAATTCATGCTCTCACTAGTTGGAAACACTATTTGCTAGGGGCTGATTTTGTTGTCCAAACGGATCATCAAACCTTGCGATATTTTCTTACACAGACGAAGTTGTCTGAAAAGCACATGCGATGGGCAAACATCTAGATTGTGCATGTGCAAGGGAAAAAGAACGGGGTGGCTGATGCGTTGTCACGAAAGCCCCAAATTTCAGCAGTGTCAATTCCGTACCATTGTGAACTAGACGAAATGAAGACACAATATGCTGAAGATTCAGATTTTGCAAGGATCTATGACCAGCTTGTTGATGGGTAACATCATGAGCACTATATGCTTAAGAATGACTTCCTCATGATGCATGGAAAGTTATGCGTTACTAAAAAGCTACGGCCAAAGATTTTGATGGAAAGTCATGCTCCACCTTATGCTGGGCATCGTGGAATTGATGCGACAGTGAAAGGGGTTGAGGCATTCTTCTATTGGCCAGCTTTGCGTCAAGATGTTGACACATTTGTAAGATCATGCTTAGTATGCAAAAAAGTCAAATTTGACAGACAAAAGCAACCGAGATTGTTGCAGCCATTGCCGATCCCTGATAGGCCATGGGAAAGTATAGCAATGGACTTTATCTTTGATCTTCCAAGGACGCAAACAGGAAATGATGGGATTTGGACTATCATTTGTAGGTTCAGTAAGTAGGCCCATTTCATTCCTGTTAGGAAGAAGATAAAGCAAGAACACATGGTCAAGATATTCATGAGCAATATCTTTAAATATCATGGGATGCCTCAGTCAATTGTCAGTGACAGGGATCCACGTATGACGAGTCTTTTCTGGAAGGCATTGTTTGAGAACATGGGCACTACGCTCAAGTTCTCTTCTTCGTTTCATCCGCAAACTGATGGACAGTCAGAAGAGGCAAATTCTACTGTCTTGGACCTGCTCAAATGTTATGTCTCAGAGCACAAGGCAACTTGGGAACACCATCTCCCATTGGTTGAATATGCTTACAATAACACTGTGCATACGTCAACAGGTAAGGCACCACTTGAGATAGTGGAAGGAGGGAAGAAAGTCCCGTCCATTTTGCAGACTAAGGACAAGATATTTGAGGCAGACAAGTATGTGCAAGATATGGATGAAACATACAGGAAGATAAAGATTGCTCTTGAGAAGACTTAGGCTAAGCAAAAGAAAGCTGCTGATCGTCACCGTCGTGAACTTGTATTTTCACTTGGTGATTGGGTACTTTTGCGCTTTGAAAAGGCCAGGTTAAGGAAAAGGAAAGGCAAGGAACGCTTCTTTCCTAAACTCAGTATGCGATATTATGGTCCTTTTCAGATTTCAGAAAAGATCAGCGATGTAGCTTACAGGTTAAAGCTACCAGAAGGCTGGAAAATACATAATGCTTTTCATGTCAGCCTTCTAAGGCCCTTTGTTGGTGATGTGCCAGAGAATATGCTTGATGAGGAACAACCCGAAGTGGAAGAATTGGATGAAATCCTTGTTCCTGAACAGATATTGGCACATAAAGAAAGAAAGGTTAGAGGAAAAGTTGCAAGACGCTATTTGGTGAAGTTCAAAAACTATCCATCGTTAGATGCCAAATGGATGGAAGACTCTGAATTGGTTGATTCACCTCAGCTATTGCAATTGTATCTTGAAGCCTTTCAGATGGAACCCACAGTGACTTGATGTAGCCTTTTTGGAGCAAGGCAAGAGCATGGTTCATGATGCTCAAGAGAGTAGTTAAGCAATCGTATCTACTCTTTCCATACAGAATTTAGCTAGAGAAGTTTGTGCTCAAGAGTACTCTAGAAGACTTCTATGCTTGATATATGTGTCGTAGCCAGGTTGGTGGGATTGTTTAATCGTCCAACGCTACATTTCCGGAAGCATGTATATCTTGGATTCCCATCATAGAATATATGTGATATCAGGAGATATCCGCATGTATTATTGGCATGCAAGCGAGGTCGCTTGCAGTATTTCAAGGGTGGGGTGTGTCACCAGGAGGTGTATTTTTCCTGTTGCCTTCCGTAAATAAGTATTAGATATATTTATTTTATTTTTACTTGTTTGTCCCGGAACCCTTGAAAAGGTGCAAGTGGACATTGCATGGCCAGTGTGAAACGGCTGCAGCTAAATGGGTTTCTCACATCGGGGATCTAGGTCAGTCAGACAGGGACTGCCCGGGCCAGTTAGCACTGAATTCTGATGAGTATGGAAGCTCGTGTGCGCCAAACTGGAATTTGGGCCACTCGTCAAGTCACTACAACTTTATAAGTTGAAAGGGGCAAGTAAATTAACCCACATTGTAGATGTTGGTCAAATGGTAGTCTTCAATGATGGTCAGGAGACCGATAGGGACGCCATGGAAGCATCTCCTAAAATTTAGGGAACTGCTATTTTTGACCGGAAAATGTGTTCGCGTCATTAGCTCTGGAATGACAAGGGGAACATTTTATTGCTCTGCTGCCAAGTCAACTGACGCACCAGTTGAGATATTTTTAGCAGGGAAAGCCCAAACTCGGAAACTGGGCGACGTGTCAGCCTGTGAGCGATTCTGCCACTCTGGGAGGCAAAAACGAGCTGCATATCAACAAAGGGGGCGCCATTTTCAGCCTCAGGTGGATTGTAGCAGGTACAGAAGCTATGGAATGCTTACCTTGCCCTCTATGCACAGTATGGTGACGGGAGTGATGCCCCGCATGCTACATACTGCTCTCTTTCTCCCCTACGTACAGTATGTTATGCCCCACTAGTGGGCTTCTCATTTGACCTATGTACAGCTGTGGGGAAATATGCTTTCATGCCGAGGCAAGAGCCTCTTTGCATAGGAACCGGTGTAGCTAGCTGCTGCACCAAAGCAGGTCCATGAGAGGGTGATAACCTCTCGATTGCGCAGTAAATTCAGCACTGTTTGCTTGCTGTTTTCACTCTGTTTTGAGACTGTTTTGTGCCCGGGATGCTTCCAGAATCAAGGGGCACCAAGCTCAAGGTGCAGGGAACAGTGTAGGGACAGTCGTGTGCCCAAATCAGGTCAAAAACAGGGCTGAACCAGAAATTACAGCGACCTGCAATTTACTGTTTTGTGCTCCCGACTGAGGGATAACGCCAGTGGGATAGAGTCCTGAGCTTGGAAACTGATTCGGGTTAATTTCGGTATCGTTATGTTGCCGAAATTTTGCCGAATCTGGAGCGTACTAGCTGGATGCAGGTGTTATCCTCCAAGGACTCTCTTTTTTTTGTAATTCCCTCTCTCTAAATTAAAGAAATACCGAAAGGGGCGCCAGTCTTTGGGGCCTACAGGGTGTCGGTCTCGTGTGCGCAGTAACATTCTAGTCGCTGGGCGCAACTGTGTTCTCTTCCCTTCTCAGTGCTTTGTGTAAGGTTTACAGGTAATTGAAATAGTACCGCCCTCTACGTTGTACAGGACGGTTATAACATCTCTGATCCTCATAACTCATGACCCTAGATAGAGGCCCAAAACCTTCTCTGAATATACAATGAAAACGGCCTCGTATCTCATAGTACACTGTGCAATGACATATGTAATGTACTTCTGTCTCTGGCTCTAGATGGCATTGGCGGCATATCCTGCTATCTGCTGGTGTCCCTCTGAATCTGCCAGTCTCAATCTCGAGTTGATGTGATGACGTGCGTATCTGGCCAATGGCACAACGCAAACCATGAGAAAGATATAGCTAGATCGAATCACAAACCCATCCCCCGTGAGGTGGAGAAGATGCTCTCTATAGAAAGCCATCTTTGTGCCCAACTCCTGTAACGGCTCTATCCATGTCCTCCTCGTGTCCAACTGGATCAGATCCTGACGAATAAGTCTATTAATCTCTACCCGTGTCAGAGACCTCAAGGGTGCCTGTAGAGAGTATTGAAAAGGAGGCAACCTGTCCATGGTGAAACCATGTGTCTGAAACCATGATGCCATCTGTGCAAACCAGCATGATGTATCCCCATTAAGAGCTAATTGTCTGGAGGACTCTAGAGCCACCCTTGCATATCTGTCTCTAGTAGTATCCCACAGACTGTGTACAAAGGAGACTGATCTGGTAAGCGCCTCAATCTCCATAGGGGGGGCAACTAATTCCGCTCGAATGATATCATGCGGTACGGAAGCCTTGGCTCTAATCAGCCGAGAGATCATAGATACCAGGGGCTTCTCCATACGCCTCCAGCCATCTTGGCCTATAGAAGGTTCCCAAACCTGCACCCCATACAACATAGTAGAAGCAACCAAAGTATCAAAGAGCCATAACTTTGTCCTAGGTTCCTGGAACTGAACCTGCGAACACATCCTCTCCATTCCTCCCAGAGCCACACCAACTCTAGTTAGTCTAGTCTCTGTTGCTCTTCTCAAAGAAAATCTCGGCCCAGTAAAGACTACCCCCAGGTAAGTGTATGCATCTGTATACTCCACAATCTCCTGACCATATTTGAAGGTAGGTACTGATCTCCTAATCCATTGCGGTGTGGTGTTAAACACCATAACCTTGGTTTTACCTAGCTTTACACACAGTCCACTATCCTCTGCAAAACTGCGTAGTGCATCCAAATGTCGTTGCATACCTTCTGGTGAGTCAGATATCAGCACAATATCATCAGCATATAGTAGCAATGGGATCCACGTCCCTGCCAGCTGGGCACCCCTGTCACCTTCTCTGTCAATGTACTCAGACACCTCATGAACATACATACCAAATAGAGTAGGAGACAATGGGCAGCCTTGTTTCACTCCAATAGTAGAGTGAACTAAATCAGATACCCCTTCCGGAGTGCGTACATGTCCTACCACTGATCTGTACAAAGCCATAATCCCCCAAATCACCTCTTTGGGCACCCCCATCTCCTGCAATCTACGCATCAATCGGGCTCTTGGTACCATGTCAAATGCTTTGCGAAAATCCACAAAGCTACAATAGATCCGTCTCCCATGTGCTCTACCCTCCTCAATGATGGCCCTGAGTGTCAGAATATGATCAAGAGTGGAGAAACCCCTCCTGAAGCCGGCTTGACCCTTTGCTCGTACACCCTCGCCCTCTGCCCAATTACTCAAGTGTTGCTCCAGAATAGATGCATACAACTGTGCCAATGTGTGTCCAACCATAATAGTGCGGTAGTTCCCAGGCCTCTGTGGGGTCCCAAGCCTTGAAGATGGGCACAATATTAGACAGTCTCCAAGTCTCAGGTAATCCCTCACACATGGCACGATTGAACAACACTGCGAGAACCTCCATCAGCATATCCCTGGCATGTATAAAGTGCTCCGCTACTAGACCGTCATGATCATATGCCTTCCCGGTCCTCATCTTGTCGATGGCTCTCTGTACCATCTCAGGTGTAAAGAAAGTGCTCGTAGCTGGGCAAGGCTTGGTAGGGTTTGGAAGGGGTTCCTGTCCAGGAACCGTATATAATGATGTCGCATATTGGCCCCACACATCAGGTGAAGTAATCACTGGGGGAGGGGAGTGCTCATGGAAGAGTCGCCATGCCTCTCCTGAGTCCCTACTCAAGAACATCTGATATAGGTCTCGTTCCATATGAGCTAGGTAAGCTCGATTCTTCCGTCGCACAAGGCGTCGGAAAGCAATCCGAGACTGTCTGTAAGTGATGACTCCTAAAAGAAGATCCCTCTGAAGCTGAGTTCTCATCTCTCTGCATTCCTCATCATACCAACTATTATGGGGCATGCTCCCAGAATGTCGTCTCTTGCCCGGCTGAGTGTGTGGGTATGCCACTGATGCAGCCCCATGCAGTGTCTCAGTTAGTAGAGGTGTGCACTCCTCCACTGAGAGGCCTGTACCATTTGTGCCAGATGTGCCTTCCAATAGACGGTCCCAGATCTCCTCTGTATAAACGAAATCAGTCTCTGGAGTGAATGTATAGCGGGTGTGTGACTTGCCTCCTGATGTATGGGTTGTACTATATTGAAATTTGACGGACAGTGTCAAGAGAGCATGATCTACTGCTATGCCCACTGGCCTGGCTCCCACTATGAAATCCTGAATGTAGGGGTAAAGCTCGGTTGTGTCATAACATAATCCACTGTACTGGCCCCATGTCTGTGTGGAAAGCATGTGAAACTGGCTGCTCCAGGAAATCGCTGTAAACCATTAAGTATAGCTAATCCATGTGTAGTCGTCATTTCCATGAGGTATCTCCCATACTCCGTCTGCTCTCTATCATCTGAGCATCTGTCAAGTCCCAACTCACCCCCATCCAGCTCTCTAAGCACCTCATATGAAGTGTCGTAGAAGACTGTCTGCGAGTTGCCCGTTCGGGCATTGAAGTCCCCTAGGAGAATGATATCACCATCCCTAGAAAACTCCCAAATGTCATCATCTAGGATAGAGAAAGGCGCCTGCCCTCTGGATGCGGCATACATTGATGTACTGGGAGGAAAGTAACATATGGCAATATATAGGAATCGACCTGTGTCAGGTCTCAGTCTCACCCACATATATCTAGCATGATCATCTCTTCGTACAATATGCAGTAATGGTTGTAGTTCCTCTATGAATAGCACTGCTACTTCGAGAACACAGGATGTGGATCGAGCTCCCAAATCTCACTGTATGAGCACAATGTGAGAATGAGTGAGAGCTCCTTATTCTTTGTGTGTATAAAGAATAAGGAGATAAATGTGGGCGGTCGGACACTGGCCGGCAGACACGGGCAAAGCACGGTGAGGCACACCGCCTTTACCTAACATTTTCCCACTAAAGGTTGTGTGCCGATAAGTGGCGAGAAGACTAGCCTACAACTAGTATATACAAGAGGTGAGAGAAGACGGCTCTCAACCTATGCCCACTGGCTCACTCTGGAACTGCTCGTGTAGATGCAACATGCATACCACTAGGGCTAGAGCTACGATGACACTCCTGATGCAGGTATCGAGTGACATGGCTCCACAATGCACAATGCAAGTGTCAGTCATCGCACGACTGACAACTCCCACTGCAAATGCACCAACTGCATAAGCAAGATTAGGTCTCGAGACCAAAAGGTCAGACATGAGAGACCCAAAAGCCGACGAAACATGCACTATGTGTGCCAACCTATCCATGTCAGCAACCTAAGTGCCATATGCATCCTCATCAGGAACCACCTGACTATGCATCACCATGTCAGCATCGTCTGGCAAAGGCATATCTGCTGAGAATGACTGCAAAATCGAAAAATCAGCACCACTGCAATCACACACAGTTGTCTGAAGGACACTGTCACCCTCAAACGTATTAGACGCATCATAGACAATGCATCTGTCTCTGGCTCAAGTGATGTTACCTCAACTGATGACTGACAAAGTTGTGCATCCCCAGAGATGCCACTGTCTGCGTGAACGTCACCACAAGACAAATACACAACCTGCTCTCTATGCAGCACATTTGCAAAAGAGACACGCCTCGTCTCTCGCTCCAAACATGGCTGCAAATACACAGAGACTACACAGCCTCTTGTGTCAGAAATATGCAAAGGGTATACCAAACCATTCCTAGAACCTCTGGCTATCACCAGTGATCCCCAATGCATCTTAAATGACCGCTCTCCAAGCAGTACACAATGTCCACTACTGTGCAACTGATGCACTGAAATGAGACTCTGGTTGAGTCCTGGTACATAACGTACATCTCGTAGTGTAAGCAATGCACCGCTACGTAAAGACATGCATACATCTCCAACACACTCTATGTCATATGATGAACCATCAGCAAATTGCACACAACCAAGTCTCCATTAGAGAAAGAGCAAAACAAATCATGACGTGGCGTCACGTGAAAAACTGCATGCTCGTCTAGTAGAAAACGCGTAGACAATGTGCTATCCCAAGGCACAAAGTAGTCTGAAGGCAAGCTAGACTCAAAAGTGACATGCCCGTCACATGCATACTCTCTAGCATCCGTCCTCATAGTAGCACCATGCATCTGCCTCTTCTATTGTCTCATACGCCTAAAGCAACGATGCCTAATATGTCCATTGTGGCCGCAGTGCCAACATGTCAGTCGCGATCATGAGCGAGAACCGCCTCTAACCTGAACCGTCTCCTTATCCATGCCAAAACTATGGCAAACAAAGTGGGAGGTAACTCAACCACTACACAATGCTCAAAAGCATGATCAATCGTATCAAAATCGATGCTCACATATGCATAAAACAACTCCATATGCATAAAACAACTCCACAATCTGCGAACTCTGCAAGCATAAACTGAGACAAATTGCTCAACCGAGCGTAAAGCGCATAACCATATACGCAAGTAGAGAGCAAACTAGCTCAAAACGTGTCCCACAAGAGAAACTGCCTGCAGAAATCTACAAAAACCTGTGAAACCTGTGCCTAACATGTATTGTAGCCACACAAGCATACACAAATCTTTACTCCTGCGATAGTGGATACAAGAACACCAAACTGTGTCCAAATTGACAAAACCTGTCAAAAGTGAGAGTAAACACTCGATCACTGTCAAAGTGGGAATATATCGACCACTATACCATTAGAGAGCAAACTGCAAATACGCATGAACCATGGTGAGAATTTGGGAAAATTCCGGCAGAGTTTCCCCTGGAAACTGAGCAAAAACTCAAAAAATCTCACCAAATACGCATAACAAAAGACACTGTCTCAGTAGCAAAATCCACAAATGATCTACATACAATGCCAAAAGCTTGACAAATGGCTCACTCCTGACCGAGTAGCTCTATGGACGTGTACTTGTCCAAAAAACACTGCAAACCTGTAAACCTGCTACCTACGAGCTATGACTAGCTCAAAATGTATCCGCATAATGCATACATAGCATGAAACTGCACAAAACCGTGCTAAAAAAGCTCTCTGAAATGCTCCACACAGTCAAACAATGCGCATGAAATCGCATTCGGATGTGTAACAATCCGAAAGTCACATCTCAAAGTATCACTTGCATGCAAAAACAAGGTGAATTCTCTCTCAAATAGCACCACAGTGTGCCATACATAGCCAAAGATGCAAACCGTATCACTCTCTACACTATAAGAATCAAACTACAAAACCTCGATATGTCGAGATTTGTTAACAGGCTGCTGCAGAAAATTCAGCGTTCAGAATTTCAAAATTTTGATATGACCAACACGTCCGGAACGTGCCAAAACCTCAGGGTAGACTCCTGGATCACGTGTATCCGAGTCCGGGTGTGAGAGATATGCCAAAAACCTCCGTTTTTGGCCCAAAAACGCATCATAAATTTGCTGTTGTTGCACCTGCTATAATTCATAGCAGAATTTCAGAAAATGGACATCACCATCGCGTCCGAAATGTGCCAAAACCCCCAACTTAGACTCCTGGATCATATCCATCCGACTCCGTTTGACGGAGGTATGCAAAGAACACCGTTTCGGGAGCCAAAAACAGCAAAAACGAGCTGCAACACTCCTTGTTTCTGCTCTTTTTCTGCAAAATTCGGCAACGACTTGCTACACAAGCTCTACACAAGCTGAATATACATGCTTAAGCTGAGATCTGACACCGTCGAGCCGTATCCACCTCCACTTAGCTGAGCTCCGTCGCTTCCGTCTCGTCGGGAAGCCGTTGCACGTGCGTTGCCAAAGCTTTGATACCAATTGTGAGTGCGCGAATTCGGTGCGTGTACGGACGGAGAGAGAGAGAGAGAGAGAGAGAGAGAGAGAGAGAGAGAGAGAGAGAGAGAGAGAGAGAGAGAGAGAGAGAGAGAGAGAGAGAGAGAGAGAGAGAACACAGGATGTCACGTGACACATCCCAACCCTATGTGTCCGTGGACAAGCTACACCACAGCAGGGTTCAGTCAGTCCAGTCAAGTCTAGATTAGCATTGATCTGGCACTTTTGTGAGTCTATTCGTAGACCTTGCATACCCAGTCACTTAGCATAGATGCATATCCTCCGGTTGCACACAGCATGATCATCAATATTCCCTTCAGAATCCATCAGATTAGTCAGGGGATTTTTCAAGTGCATTTAGCCTATTTTCCGTATTTTTGGTATTTTCACTTATTATTTTTAAGCGACTTTCCAATAAAAGTAGGTAGGGCAATTTTGCTAAGTTAATATATAAGCAACCTGTCACCAGCGTGTGACTACTATCTATCCTTTTTGTTGATTTCTTTCTTATTATCTATTTACTTTCACTTTTTGGAAACACCCCTCGGGAAATCTAACTGCCCTGCATTGCATAGCTAGTGTGGAACTGTCCAGAGGGAGTCCAGGCCTGAGGGCAAGAGAGCACTAAGGTTGGACAAGGACTATGGTTAGCCAAGTGGGGTCATTGACTAGCCAAAGTGGAATCCTTTGCTACAGAGGCTACATTTCAGTTCTGGATGTGGCCGCAGTGTACAAAGAGGGTCGGATGACCTAGAAAGATACAATGGCAGCATCTCCTAAAATTTAGGGAACTGCTATTTTGGGACCTGAAAATGTCTTCGCGTCATTACGTGCAGTTTGACATGGGGATCATTTTGTTACTCTGTGGCCAAGTCAACAGAGGCTGCAGGTGAGATATTTTTAGACCCGAGGGTCTAAAGCGGGAAAATGCACAAATGAGTGACACTTGGCACTTTGAGGCCAGTTTACTACTTATAGAGAAGGCAAAAACGTGATTTATAGTTGGGAGGCTCATTTTGCAAGTCTCTGTCACAGGTTAAGAGCTATGGAGTGCTTGCTTTCCCTCTTATGCACAGTGCGGTGCCAGGAGTGATGCCCTGCACGCTACGCACTGCCCTCTCTCTCCCCTTTGGCAGTATGTTATGCCCCTCTAGTGGGCTTTTCATTTGACCAATGTACAGTTGTGTGGGTTCATGCGCGATTGCCGAGGCAAGAGCCTCTTGCACAGGTACTGGATTAGCTAGCGGCTAATCCCCCCGCAGGTACAGGTGAATTCGGAGAGGTTTCACGCCAGAAATCTCGTCCGATTCAAAGGGCAAGTAGCCCTACAGGTGCGGGAGCTCGAGGACTTGCTAGGGATGCGACCGGCACGCAGAACGGAGCCCGAAACAGTGAATTACAGCCTGCTGTGTATTTTTGCAGGTTTAGGGTTTTGGCCCTAAACGGACCCTAATACCCCCAGGAGGTTCGGGGACGCAAGGGGACCGCTGTACAGGCGATCTGGCGCATTTTCAGGGCTGAAAACAGAGAATTCAGCGTGCTGCAGATTCTCGCCAGGTTTTGCAAAGTGCCCGTAGGCGTCGGGAAAGTCAGTCAATGCGTGGGAATACTGACCGTGAAGGGTTCTAGTACAGTTATGCTGCCGAAATCGGGCTGGAACAGTGGAAATTCAGCCGAGTTTGTGCGGGGCAGCTTGTAGGAACCACAGCGTTTATTCCCTCTTTTGAACAATAAAGAAATACCGAAAGGGGCGCCTAAGTTAGGGGCCAATCTGGTGTCTGTCTACTCATACAGGTGCAATCTAGCAGCCTGTATCCCTCTCCCCTTTGTTGTGTCTTGAAATTACAGGTAAAATAGACGACTAATAATGGGTGAAAGCTAAATCAAGGTTTAAAGTAAAGTCTACCGCCCTTTTTGGATTGAACAGGCCGGTTTCATGGTTCCATCGACGGGATTAAATCACTTTTTCCCATAGAAGTGAGCCTTGGTCAGTTTTGGACTTGAAGACACAGGGGATCATAGACCAGACACAGGGAATTGTAATTATGGCTGACAGACCAGATGATGTGACTGAAGAGGTTTCCTCTTCACAGGGTCAACAGACACATGAAGTGGGTGAGTCCTCAAGACCACCACAGACTGATGATGATATATTCAGGACCCAGTTGGCTACTGCTGTGGCTATGTTCACACAAGTAATGCAGAACCCGAGGTTTTTAGCCTTTCTGCAACCTCCTGTTCCGTCTCAGCAAGTTGGGTCACTGGATCATATTCAAAAGCCTGTTAAGACTCGAACACAGGTGATTCATACCGCACAGTCAATGGAAACACCTGTACACTTGACGGAGAACATGCAGTCTCCACAACGTATGCCTAAGGTGCAAGAACAGGTGGCTGAGATGCCAGTTTTTCAAGCTGTACCAATTCAGCCCGCCACCTTTCAACCGCCTATAGCTGGTTCTAATGGGCAGGGAAGCAACTTACAGGCTATGCAACAGGTCTTCCCACCACCTTCAGTACACCCTGGCTATTTTGGAGGTGGATCCGTATTTCAGAGCATGGCTGGTCATGCACCTGGAAATCAGTTTTATACGCCAGGAACAGTGTTTGGGGGTGCTCAAACGATGATGCCTAACCCCATGTACAGTGTCATGGGTATGCAACCAGGGTTTCAAAGCACTCAGGGACAATTTGGGATGCCACAAGCAAATTTTGGTATGGCTGGAATTACAAATCAGCAGCCAAATATGGCATTTCCAGGTCAAGTTAATAGCGGCCAAGGAACACAGATGAACCCTATTAGTGTTCCCATGTTTCAGTCACTTCCATATGACAATTTAACGCCGCTGGAGAGGCCAACTCCGTACAAAGAAGGTGGCAAAGGAGTGTCATTCACGACCTTTACAGGGTTTGATGACAGGAAGAAGGCTCTCTCATTCCTCCAGCAGTTTGACAAGGCCTATGCAGGGGGAAACTTTACAGAGGCTTCAAAGGTCCGCAAGGCAGCCACTTTCTTGACAGGGAATGCGGGACAATGGTGGACAACTTTATTGCTTCAAGGGCAAGCTCCGTCCACATGGATTTACTTCAAGCAGATTTTTGCAGCAGCATGGTTATCTGATGACTTTGAAGCAGATGTCATGACAGAATGGCACCAGCTTAATGCTGCCACTTGCAGAAATCTGGATGATTACAATCGGAAGTTTTGGAAAGCTCTACTTCCCGTAACTTCCTATAGGTTTGTGCCATTGACAGAACAGATTGAAAAATACTGTTGTGGCCTACCTAAAGGATTGAGAAAGTACTGTACGAAGACAAAAGTCACTACTTTGACGCAGCTCATCGAGGTAGCAAACACTGGCAATGGTTTGCTCAAGGGAGAAGATTGTGAATTTAACACTGGCGTCAAGGCAGGATCAGGCAAGAAAAATTCAGCCAAGAAGCACGTTCCCAATGAGGCTCCTAAAGGGACTCAGGAGTCGGCCAACGCAGGGAAAGACAAAGCTACGGCTGAATCAGAAAAAGGACCAGCAAAGAAATGGAAAAGACGTTTTCCTCGCAAGTCAGAAGAGCAAAAGAAGGTCCTGAGGACAGAGAACAAATGCTTTATATGTGAGCAGCCTGGCCACATTGCTTACAACTGTCCTACAAAGAAAAGGCCAGCTGATTCTGAAGACAAGGAGGACAAGAAGGGAAAGAAGCCCATGGCTGGTCTAGTGCCAGATATGGTGGGCGACAAGCCAAATTCAGATGCAAGTGAGCTTTGCAGAGCATGGGGAAAGGTTAGGGATCAAACAGTGCTTATCTTCTTTGATCCAGGTGCCAAAGCCAACTTCATTTCCCCAGAATTGGCTTCAAAGTTGGGAATCAGACCTGAAGAGATGGGGTATACAGCAGAGGCAGGTTTGGCATGTCCTGGCCATACAGAGGCTGTGACACCCATCATTGGAAAGTTGCGTCTACATATCCAGTCCTATGTAGATGCTGAAGAATTTTACATCATGCCACTGGACGGATGTGATGTGTTGTTAGGTATTCCTTGGTTATTTCGTGTACAGGGAATCATGGATGCCTACAACAAAAAGATCACTGTACAGAGCAGGGGAAAGACTCACATTCTGGATGTAAAGCTTAAAGGGGAGTCTATTCCTACTATATCAGCTTCTGCTATTACTTCTGTAATGAAAAAGCATCTTTCTGCGTACTTGGTTTTTGCACGTGAAGTGTCAGATTGTGATGAATCAAATTTATCTGTGCTAGATAAAGAAAGGTCAATGTTTTTACAACAGTATAGTGACTGTTTTTCCGATTCATTACCGTCTCAATTACCGCCAGAGAGACCCGAGGACCATGCGATAGATTTGGTGCCAGGCTGTAGCCCACCAAATAAGCCTCCGTACAGGGTTAGTGCGGCTCAGCAGAAAGAGATAACGGGCCAAGTACAGGAGCTGTTAGAAAAGGGGCTGATTCAGCCCAGTTCATCTCCATTCTGTTCTCCAGTGTTGTTGGTGCAGAAAAAGGATGGCTCATGGCGTATGTGCATCGACTACCGTGCACTAAACAAGAATACCATCAAGAATAGGTTTCCTATACCTAGAATTGATGATATTATGGACAAATTAGAAGGAGCAGCTATGTTTAGCAGGATAGATCTAAAGAGTGGGTACCATCAGATCCGCATTAGATCAGAGGATGTGCACAAGACTGCTTTTAGAACGACGTTTGGCCTTTACGAATTTTTAGTGATGCCCTTTGGTGAGGCCACTCCACCATCAAGCCCAGCGTTTTATCATCGCTAGCCACTCCACCTTTAGCCCATCTGCGTTTGGATCGCCATCAAGCTTCTCTCTTACCTTGGCGTTTTCCTCACTGCAGTTATCGCCATCAAGTCCCTTTTCCTTGGCGTTTGTCCCCCCTACAGACAGCCCATCCTTGGCGTTTTTGGCTCGCCAAACCATTGCAAGACTCAACGTTTTACCATCCGAAATTCAGCAGATAGAAGACCACAGGTTTCAGCCCTAAGTCGTCATCATCGGCATAGCCCATTTGCATCAGTCCATGCATCATCATTGTACACCTTTGTGCAATCAAAGTTAGACCACTCTCGCCGACGAGAATGGGGCCTTCGGAGGAGGGTTTTACAACCTCTCGGGTGTCGTATCTCTTTTCTCTCCTTCTCTCAGTCTCATTCACTTGCACGCACAATATACACTCACTTGTTCGTTATCATAGCACTCTCCATAAGACGGAAGGCTCTCTCCTTCCCTAAGAACTAAAAGGAACCTTAGAGCAAATAAAGATCACTAATCTTGAGAAAATACAACATTCATTCCGCTGCACCTTACATTGGTATCAGAGCTTTGGAAGTGTTCTGCATTACTCAAGGAAAGAACCACAAGAATTTTTTTTTTGCTTGTTGCGGTCACACGAACCCAAGTTTGCTTGGGCGTGTCGATTCCTAGTCGTGTTTTGTTGAAGAGCGACAAGAATCCCAAGAAAGAAGGGCTTGTCCAACCTCCCCTTGTGTCTCTTTTTACTCATTGAGAGCGGACCGTGCACTTAGCGGCCGGCCAATCGACGTGAGGTGGGAAAAAGCAACCTTGGTGTGAGCGCAAGGCCGCCAAGGGGTGCGCCTGCGGAAAGGAGTAGAACTCGGGTGAAGACAAGATCCTTCTCAAACGCGATTTGCAAGCGAAAGAAAACCTCAAGACCCTCAAGAACCCCAAGATCCTCAAGAACCCAAGAACCCAAAAACCCAAGACCCTCAAGAACCAAGTTCCTGGTGAACTTAAGAACCAAAGATCTTACTGCATGGTCGTCACCCAAAGCGGAATGGATACTTCGCATACAGGTGATGAGCATGAGAGAGGCGACCAAGGATTCTTCCCACCAAGAGATTTTTCCAACCCTCCCCCTTCGCCATCTACACTACGAGTTGTTCTAACTCCTATGGAGATGATGGTCAAGTCAATGATGGACATATGCTGGCACAACAAGAAACGACTCGCATTATGATGGAACGAAATGACAGAAACGCACTACAACAACAAGAAGGGACTCGCCTTACTTTAGAAGCGAATCAAGTTGCGCTGGCACAACAAGAAGCCAATCGCCTTGCTTTCGAACGCAACCGCGATGAACGAAATGAACGAAAAGTAGAAAGGGACGCCAAGCGTGAAGCTCAAAGGGAGGTACGCACTCAAGAATTTATTTCCCAAGTGCTAGCCTCGAAGACTGAACCACCCAAAGATCGTGGGAGTTCCTCAAGTGGTGCAAGCCACGATGGCGATTCCAACAACCCAGTCACCGAAAAGTTGACTTTCAGTAAGTATGATGGTAAGATGGATGCTACGGTTATTCATTCTTGGTTGCATCAATTTAATGCTTATTTTGCGGCAACTAAGAAGACAGGGAATAGCAAAGTTTTGACGGCAGTTATGTACCTTGCCGGTGATGCCATCAATTGGTACCACGCATGGCAAGAGGCACAGCTAGCCGCGCACCTAGAGGCAGCCGACGGATTCACGCCCCTTTCCTTCGATTGGGCTGATTTCCAAGACAAGCTCAAGGCGCGGTTTATGCCACCTCAGTACCTCGCACGATTGGAGGACGATTGGCGCTCTCTCAAGCAAAATGGTATGCCAATCATGTCTTTTTCTAATCGTGTTTTGCAGCTAGGCACTCAATCACGAAAATCGGATGATGAGCGCAAAGAGGCTTTTCTCTTTGGATTGGACGAGTATATCAAGTACGATGTCGAGGTACTCGATCCAATCGATCTCAACAAGGCGGTAGCAATTGCTCTCGCACAAGAGATGAAGCACAAGAAGGGAAAGCCTAAGGAGAACAAGACTTCTACAAGTACCTCACAGACTTCTTAGAATCCTCCGAATGGTAAGAATGGTAAGAATGATAACTCTTCTAACCAATCTTCCAACAGTCTCTCATCAAAGAATTCTTCCAATGAATCTAAGGGTAAGGCTAACATAATTGCTAAACCTAAGCTTACTCCAGATGAAAAGGTAGCACAAGGAATTGTAGGAGGATACATCACGTCGGAAGAACAAAGCACTTATTCTAAGGAAGGTCTTTGTTTTCTTTGTCACATTAAGGGTCACATAAAAAGAACATGTCCTAAGCTTGAATCGAATGAATCTAAAGAATCCATAGCACCCACTTTCTCTGTCAATGCAATGAATGATAACACGAATGTGCCCCAAGTTTCTCAGGACCCTCCCATTGATGAATCTCTCATTAAATGTTATGGTCGTACGTCGGGGCACCGTTTTGTCATATTGTTTGACCCAGGTAGTATGCATGATGTGATCAGTTCCTCTCTTGTTGAGAGAGCCCGCCTCGAAGTTAGTCCGAGATCTCCTATCGAGGTCTCTGGCTTTCGTCCCGGTATGGACGCTCTCATCACGGAGGAGTGCCTTGATGTGTTGTTTGCAATTCAACAGACTGCCTTCACTAGAAGATGTGTTGTTTCTCCTCTCTCAGGATGTGATATGATTTTGGGCATTCGATGGTTTCGTGAGACTAATGCTCTCATTGATTTTGAGGCTAACACTTTAACTCTCAATGCCAAAAGTGATTCTCCTACTGTCATTCATGGAGAGGATTTTGCTCATTCTCCATCTCTCATTGCTAATATGTAGGACAAGATTGAAAGGATTCGGGATAAGGAGACTCTCTCAGTCTCTTTTTCTCCACAGCATGACACACAGAACTTGCATGATTATGAGAAGCATGATGATTTGAATGATAATGATTTGCATGATGATTTGGATGATAAAGACAAGCATGATGATTTGCATGATCAAGATGTGATTTCTCACAAGCATGATGAGTTGCATGAAGAAGATGTGATTGTTCACCAGGATGAGGTATTAGTGAATGCTTTTTCTAGCGAAGCTAACCTCGTTGCAGATTCGATTAATCACGAAGGAACGATCTTGGCTCTCGAGCCTAGGTCCAAAGAGCCCTCACAGGAAGAATTATGTGTTCGCATGATTGATACGCACGCATTGTTCGAATGTTTTATTCGTGATCGTTTCCTATATTTTAGTCTGTGTCGTTATGTGATCCCTTTTCCTAGGCATGACATATTGTATGTTGAGCACGTTTCTCTCATGGATGAGCACGAATGTATGCGGATTGTTCATGAAAAGCTGAAAAGTTTGTATGTCAGGAAGTCACATTCCATGTCTCTTCTTTGGCATGACAATTTCCGAAAGAGCACATGAAAATATGAGCACCCAGCATGCGCATTGCCATTGTGATTGGCCACAGTTCGTTGATTTCGATCAAACAGAAAAGATTCGATCTCATTGTTTTCATATGTTTGATGAACGGGTTGTCAATCCGTCTCTATGTTCATCTACATTGCATACAGAGTCTTTAGAGAAGACAAGATTTTTTTCCTTCACTTTACATATGGGTATGTTCATGGTTTTGTGTTGGAGATGGTTTCGGGAATTTTCAGCCATGGAGATTCTTGAAGACGAAAGAAGCAGGACTCTAGACGAAGTTGAAGCATCGAAGGAGCCACAGAAGACTTTGTGTTGCTTTCGGCGCGGCCCAAAGAAGCAAGCGTTGCAGACCTTAATGAAGTTCAAGTACCGCACGACCCACACATCAGAGTGGGCCGGCGAAGAGTCCCTTCCAGGATTCCGGATGATATTGGCGATCTCCCTTGATGCCATACAGTTCGGTACGAGTACCTCACTTTGAAAAGGAGGGGATGTCACGTGACACATTCCAACCCTATGTGTCCGTGGACAAGCTACACCAAGCAGGGTTCAGTCAGTCCAGTCAAGTCTAGATTAGCAGTGATTTGGCTGAGTCTATTCGTAGACCGTGCATGCCAAGTCACTTAGCATAGATGCATATCCTTTGGTTGCACACAACATGTTCATCAGTATTCCCTGCAGAATCCATCAGATTCAGTCAGAGGATTTTTCAAGTGCATTTAGCTTATTTTCCCTATTTTTGGGATTTTCACTTATTATTTTTAAGTGACTTTCCAACAAAAGTAGGTAGGGTAATTTTGCTAAGTTAATATATAAGCAACCCAAAGCTAGCACTCTTTGGCAGATGAGCAAGGAGCACAACAGGCTTCCAAGCAACAGGTGTTCCCTCCCTCTCAGCAAGACCCTCCCCAAGCCATCTTGGTGAGGCCACTCCACCATCAAGCCCAGCGTTTTATCATCGCTAGCCACTCCACCTTTAGCCCATCTGCGTTTGGATCGCCATCAAGCTTCTCTCTCCCCTTGGCGTTTTCCTCACTGCAGCCATCGCCATCAAGTCCCTTTTTCCTGGCGTTTGTCCCCCCCACAGGCAGCCCATCCTTGGCGTTTTTGGCTCGCCAAACCACTGCAAGACTCAGCGTTTTACCATCCAAAATTCAGCAGATAGAAGACCACAGATTTCAGCCCTAAGTCGTCGTCATCATCACCGTCGTCGTCATCGGCATAGCCCATTTGCATCATCATTGTAGACCTTTGTGCAATCAAAGTTAGACCACTCTCGCCGACGAGAGTGGGGCCTTCGGAGGAGGGTTTTACAACCTCTCGGGTGTCGTATCTCTATTCTCTCCTTCTCTCAGTCTCATTCACTTGCGCGCACAATTCCACTCACTTGTTCGTGATTATAGCACTCTCCATAAGACGGAAGGCTCTCTCCTTCCCTAAGAACTAAAAGGAACCTTGAGCAAATAAAGATCACTAATCTTGAGAAAATACAACATTCATTCCGCTGCACCTTACACAGGATGTGGGTGGAGCTCCCAAATCTCACTGTATGAGCACATTGTGAGAATGAGTGAGAGCTCTTTATTCTTTGTATGTATAAAGAATAAGGAGATAAATGTGGTTGGTCGGACACTGGCCGGCAGACACGGGCAAAGCACAGTGAGGCACACTGCCTTTACCTAACACTAATCCTTATTGCAATCATGTCCAGAGAGATTTATGAGACCGAAATGTTGTAGTCATTTCGTCTTTCAGTTCCTGCACTCAAACAAGTAAAGTACAAATCAATCATATTCATTTTCAGGAATTCCTGTCATAAAGTTATATAGCAGAATACTGGTCAGTCCATTAGTATCCCTGAAACCCAAACGAGACATCAGTGACTCTATTCAAAATCGGGGTAATCCGTTGACAAAGGAGTGGAGTGACTCCCCTCTTGTGCAAACCCGCTGCACTAGATTCATCCTCGTTGAAATCGGGGTTCTATCGGAGTAGACTATGCTAAACCGAATGCTTCAAGCTAAAGTTCCAAAATCTGAGGAGTATCTGCCAGGTCCTCCTCCATCCACTTCACATCCAATGCAGGATAGTTCTTGAATTTAACCAAGAACCGCCTAATCGCTTTACCTTTAATCTTTCTGTCCTTGTGTGCCGAAATCTGTCCTGGAACGAGTATCTCCTCGCTTTCCTCCACTTTGGGTTGCTCATCAAGCTCCCCATCATCGGGCACATCGCCTTTAAAAGGCTTCAATAGACTCACATGGAATGCATTGTGAATCTTCCAAGTATTGGGCAACTTGAGTCTAAAGGTGTCACGTGCACATCTAACCCTATGTGTACGTGGATAAAGGTGTCACGTGCACATCTAACCCTATGTGTACGTGGACAAGCTACTTCATGACAAGGGTTCAATTCAGTTCAGCTAGCCTAGCTTAGGAAGTGTTCTGGCACTTTTGTGAGTTTGTTTGCAGACCGTGCATGTCCAGACACTTAGATTAGATGCAAATCCTCTGGTTGCACACAACATGATCATCAGATTTTCATCAAAACCCATCAGGAGCATTTTTACAGTGCATAGACCTATTTTCCCTATTTTTGACATTTTTCACTTATTATTTTTAAGTGACTTTTGTTGGGAACTAGGTAGGGCAAATTAGCAAAGCAATTATATAAGCAAACCTAGGGCTAGCACTTATGAGCAGAAGAGGCAGCAGGAACCCTGTGTTCATCAGGCAACTTCTCAGCAAGACCCCCCAAGGCAGAAGACCTAGCGTTTTTGCATTGCAAGGCCTAGCGTTTTTCACCCAGATGAGCCCTGGCGATTTGGATTGCAGATCAGCCTCGGCAGTAGCAAGACAACATGACTCCCTAGCGTTTCTGGCATCAAGACCACAGATCAGCCATAGCGTTAGGAGTTTCCCACCACAGCAGACAGGTTTCAGCCCTAGCGTTTTTGCATCAGCATAACACTTCAGCGTTTTGCAGAATCACCGCGACGGAACCCCAAGAAGCATCATCATTTTCAGTTTTCAGCAGTCAGACTGTCACGAGGACGTGGCAGTTATTAACCATGTCACAGAGATGTGGCAACTGCTAACCTTGGTTGTTGGTTTCTTTCCAATGGGGTTTATTTTATTTGTTTAAGACCCTCTTCTTGAAGTAGCAAACGGTCGGACATTGTATGGCCAATGTGAACGGTAGATTCACCCGCAGACGGGAAGTGGTCGGCACTGGAATTCGTATGGTAAGAAGATGTCTAGGCTCATAGCAAGATCATATAGGTCCCCCCGTCGCACTTAGCAAGTTGGTGGATACTAGGAAGTGAACTCAATTAAGGTGTAAAGTCAAGGTGGGACTTCCAACAAAAAGTATCCGACAGTTGGGCCACATTGCATTTTTGGATGCGGTCCCAATGAGGATAGATGGTCAGAAGACCAGTGGGAGCCCAACGGAAGCATCTCCTAAAATTTAGGGAACTGCTATTTTGGGCCACGAAATGTGTTCGCGTCATTACCTTCGGTATGACTAGGGGAACACTTTACAACTCTGCCGCGAAGTCAACTGACGCACCAGTTGAGATATTTTTAGCAGGGAAAGCCCAAACTCGGAAACTGGGCGACGTGTCAGCTTGTGAGCGATTTTGCCACTCTGGGAGGCAAAAACGAGCTGCATATCATCAAAGGGGGCGCCATTTTCAGCCACAGGCGGATTGTAACAGGTATAGAAGCTATGGAATGCTTACCTTGCCCTCTATGCACAGTATGGTGACGGGAGTGATGCCCCGCACGCTACATACTGCTCTCTTTCTCCCCTACGTGCAGTTATGTGATGCCCCACAAGAGGGCTACTCATTTGACTGATGTACAGTTGTGTGGGTTCATGCTTTTGTGCTGAGGCAAGAGCCTCCTTGAGCAGGAACAGGGGTAGCTAACTGCTGCTCCAAAGCAGGCACCGGTGAGGGTCATAACCTCACCGTACAGGTGCAAAATCAGCGCTGTGTATGCGCTGTAATTTGACTGTTTTTCAGCCATACGGACGCCAGGATCATTGGGAATCGTGCCCCACTGGCAAAGGACAGTTAGGGGACTGTTTGGGGCTGAAAACAGGGCAAAAACCAGTAAATACAGCGTGCTGAATTTACTGTTTTTGGACAGGAATCAGAGGGTATACGACAGTGCAAGCGAGTTCCAGCAGGGGAATCGGTTTCGCGCAAGTTTTGGGGCTGTTATGCTGCCGAAATTTGGCCAAATCAAATGGTATCTAGGTGGATACACGTGAAGGATTCCCAGGACCTTACCTTGTAATTTACCCTCCTAAAGAATAAAGAAATACCGAAAGGGGCGCCAATTTTGGGGCCTACAGGTTGTCGGCGTCTGCTCGGAGCATTCTAGCTTCCGAGCCGTGTGTGTATTCAAGTGTTAACTCCCGTCGCAGGTTCTCTTTGCAAAGTGCTCTGTGTGTGTGTATAAAGTAAAGAATTTCGGGTGAAAGCCAACGCCTACCGCCCTACGGGCCGGTTGCATGGTTCCATTGCCGGGATATCAATCACTTTTTCCTCAAAGAGTGAGCCTGGATTGTTCAGGGTAAAGACACACATTGCAAGAACGCGGGGATTACACTATGGCCGACAAGGGGAAGGGAATTATGGAAGAGGGTTCCTCTCCAAAGGACAGGCAGGAGATTCCTATGGTTTTTGAGATTGGCGAGAGCTCACGGCCACGTCAGTCTGTACCTCCTGTCAACGTGAATGTCCCTCCAGTAGTACAGGGCTTTATGACAGGGCAACTCGAGGATGATGCGTTTAAGACTCAGTTAGTTGCCGCGGTGAATGTCTTTTCGCAGCTGGTGCAGAATCCGAGGTTTATGGAATTCTTGCAAGCGCCACCAGTGCAACATCAAAATAGGCAACCTACGCCGCGTACGGAGCTTGTTGAAGCTCAAGCCCAGGTACTTCATGAGGCGCAGGAGGAAAGGGAACACTCGCATGTTGCGGAGTCGGGGGCTCCAAAGCAGGTTCCTCCCGTGCTTGAACAGGTGGCTAGAACGCCTATTCCACAGGTTATGCCAGTTCAGCCCGCCACCTTTCAGAGCCAGCATGATGTCTTGAATGGACAGGGAGCTGGATACCAGGCTATGCACTCAGTTTTTCCACCACCCACGGTACATCCTGGGTATTTCGGGGGTGGATCAGTGTTCCAAAGTATGGCTGGTTATGCGTCTGGAAGTCAGCCGTACCTGCCAGGAACAGTGTTCGGGGGTATGCAAGGCATCATGCCAAACCCCATGTATGGTACTATCGGCATGCAGCAAGGTTTCCACGGCAACCAGGGCCAGTTTGGGGTGCCACAGGGTCATTTTGGCATGGCTGGTTTTTCTGGACAGCAGCCAGATATCGCACCTCTGACGCAAAATGTGAATGGCCAACATGTGCCGATCATGCCTACTACAGTGCCCATGTTGCAGACCATCCCGTATGACAACTTGGGGGCACTAGAGAAGCCGAAGGCTTACAAAGAAGGTGGTGCAGCGGTAAAGTTCAGTACCTTCAGTGGTTTCGAGGATAAGACAAAGGCACTCACTTTCCTCCAGCAGTTTGATACAGCTTATGCGGGAGGGAATTTTACAGAGGCCTCGAAGGTCAGGAAAGCTGCCACTTTCTTAAAGGACAATGCGCTTACATGGTGGACGACATTGTTAATGCAAGGACAGGCACCCGCCACTTGGGTTTACTTCAAGCAAATGTTTGCATCTGCTTGGCTATCAAATGAATTTGAAGCCGATGTCTTGACAGATTGGCACCAGCTTACGGCAGCTTCGTGCAAGAGCTTGCTGGAGTACAATAGGAGGTTTTGTAAAGCATTACTCTCAGTGACCTCCTACAGATTTGTGCCATTGACAGAGCAGATAGAGAAGTATTGTTGTGGGCTGCCTAAAGGGCTTCGCGATTACTGTACAAAGAACAGAGTGGCTACCCTTACTCAGCTTATGGAAGTTGCGAACACTGGTCTTGCCCTGTTGAAAGGAGAGGACAGTGGATTTCCGAGCAGTGATAAAGGAGGGCAGCAAAAGAAAAATTCAGCGAAGAAGCCCTTTGTGAAGACGGCTCCTGATGCGTCACAGGGGTCAGAAAAGGCCACCAAGGACAAGGATTCAGCTGGGACTTCTGGAGCGCAGGCAAAGAAACAGAAAAGGAAGCCTTTTGTGCGCAAGTCGCTCGAGGAAAAGAAGGTCCTAATGGCTGAGAACAAATGCTTTATATGCGAGCAGCCTGGTCATATTTCTATCAATTGTCCACAAAGGAAAAGGCCAGCTGACTCAGAGGATAAAGAAGACCAGAAAGGCAAGAAGCCAAAACCCACGGCAGGTTTAGTGCCAGACATGGTGGGTGACAGGCCCAGCACAGATGCCAGTGAGTTATGCAGGGCATGGGGTAAAGTTAGGGATCAGACGGCACTCATCTTCTTTGATCCAGGTGCCAAAGCCAACTTTATCTCACCAGAGTTAGCTATGAAGCTCGGCATCAAAGCTGAAGAGATGGGGTACACAGCAGAGGCAGGGTTGGCATGTCCTGGCCACTTAGAGTGTGTTACTCCCATCATTGGAAAACTGCGTCTGCATATTCAGTCGTATGTGGACACTGAAGAGTTTTACATCATGCCGCTCGAAGGTTGTGACGCCTTGTTGGGGATCCCGTGGATGTTCCGAGTGCATGGAGTCTTGGATGCCTACAACAAAAAGATCACTGTACAGCATAGGGGCAAAACTCACATCTTGGATGTAAAGCTTAAAGGAGAGTCAGTCCCTATTGTATCTGCTTCTGCTATCACTTCTGTAATAAAGAATCATCTTTCTGTGTACTTGATTTTTGCACGTGATGTCTCAGATAGGGATCAGTCAAATTTATCTGTGTTAGATAAAGAAAGGTCAGCATTTTTGCAAAAGTTTAGTGACTGTTTTTCTGATTCATTACCGTCGCAATTACCGCCAGAGAGACCTGAGGACCATCGGATAGATTTGGTGCCAGGGTGTAGCCCACCAAATAGACCTCCCTACAGGGTTAGTGCGGCGCAGCAGAAAGAGATTATGGGCCAGGTTGAGGAGTTATTAGAGAAGGGGCTGATTCAGCCTAGTTCTTCACCCTTTTGCTCCCCAGTGCTCCTAGTGCAGAAGAAGGATGGCTCATGGCGCATGTGTATTGATTACCGTGCGTTGAATAAGAATACCATCAAGAATAGGTTTCCTATTCCTCGCATTGATGATATTCTCGATCGTTTAGAGGGTGCTGCAATTTTCAGCAGGATAGACCTGAAGAGTGGGTACCATCAGATTCGTATAAGCCCAGAGGATGTGCACAAGACTGCGTTTAGAACGACATTTGGTCTTTATGAGTTTCTAGTGATGCCGTTTGGGCTAACAAATGCTTCAGCCACGTTCAACAGAATGATGGACCGGATTTTCCGCTCGCATCAACAGTTTGTTGGAACATTCTTCGATGACATGATTGTGTATTCGAAGAATGAAGAGGAGCATAGGCGTCACTTGACCATTGTGTTCGAAGAGCTGCGCAGTCACAGGTTGCTTGTCAATCCTAAGAAAAGTGAATTCTTCCTTGAAGAGATCCACTTTCTGGGCCACATAGTCTCAAAGGATGGTGTAAGAATGGATCCCGCAAAGGTCGAAGCTATCAAGACATGGCCAGACTTGAAGACTGTGCACGATGTCAGAAGCTTCTTGGGATTGTGTTCCTACTATAGAAGGTTTATCAGAAATTTTGCAGAGATAGCATCGCCTCTTCACGCATTGCAAAAGAAAGAGGTCACTTTCAGATGGACCCAAAAAGAGATTTCAGCTTTTAGTCTCTTAAAGGAAAAGTTGACTTCAGATCCAGTTATTGTTTTGCCAGATCTCAGGAAGTCATTTGTGGTCCAATGTGACGCGTGTGGCAGTAGCATCGGAGCAGTGCTAATGCAAGATGGACGGGTAGTAGCCTATGAAAGCCGAATTTTGCAAGGGCCAGAGAGGACTATGCAAGTCTATGAGAAAGAGCTCTTGGCCGTGATTCATGCGCTTTCTAGCTGGAAGCACTACCTCTTAGGTGCTGATTTTGTTGTCCAAACAGATCATCAGACCTTGCGATACTTCTTGACACAGTCAAAGTTATCCGAAAAGCATATGCGATGGGCAAACATTCTTTCCATGTTCCACTTCCAAATTATGCATGTGGAAGGCAAGAAGAATGTTGTGGCTGATGCGTTATCAAGAAAGCCACAAATTTCAGCTGTGTCAATTCCTTATCATCATGAGTTAGATGACATGAAGGAACAGTATATTGCTGATGAAGATTTTGCAAGGATCTTTGAACAGTTACAAGAGGGGCAACATCACGAGCACTACCTCCTCAGAGATGGTTTTATGATGATGCATGGCAGACTTTGTGTCACTAGGCCACTGCGACATAAGGTCATGGAAGAGAGTCATGTCCCACCGTATGTAGGGCATCGTGGCATTGATGCAACAGTTAAAGCGGTAGAGACGTTCTTCTATTGGCCTACCTTGAGGAGAGATGTGGATGCCTTTGTGCGAGCATGCATAGTTTGCCAAAAGGTCAAGTTTGACAGGCAAAAGGCACCAGGGTTGTTACAACCACTGCCGATTCCGGATAAGCCATGGGAAAGCATTGCTATGGACTTTATCTTTGATCTTCCAAGGACACCAACAGGGAATGATGGTATATGGACCATTATCTGCAGGTTCAGCAAGCAGGCCCATTTTATCCCTGTCAGGAAGAAGATAAAATCTGATCAGATGGCACGCTTGTTCATGTACAATGTGTTTAAGTACCATGGTATATGCCACAATCGATTATCAGTGATCGTGATCCTCGCATGACCAGTTTGTTCTGGAGAGGATTGTTTGAGAACATGGGTACTACGCTCAAGTTCTCGTCTTCGTTTCATCCACAAACTGATGGACAGTCAGAAGAGGCCAATTCTACTGTCTTAGATCTGCTGAAATGCTATGTGTCAGATAATAAGGGCAAGTGGGAACAGTATTTGCCTACGCTTGAGTATGCGTACAATAATACAGTGCATTCGTCTACTGGCAAAGCACCTTTTGAAATTGTTGAAGGTGGCAAAAAGGTTCCTCCCATTTTGCATACAAAGGACAAGATCTTTGAGGCAGATCGATATGTTGAGAACTTGGATGAGATGTATAAGAAGATTAAAGTTGCCTTGGAGAAGACTCAGGCAAAACAGAAAAAGGCTGCTGATCGTCACCGTCGTGAATTGCTACTATCACCTGGTGATTGGGTTCTTTTAAGGTTCGAAAAGGCAAGGTTAAAGAAGATGAAGGGTAAGGAACGACTGTTTCCTAAGCTCAGCATGCGTTACTATGGGCCTTTTCAAGTGCTTGACAAGATCAGCGATGTGGCTTACAGGCTGAAATTGCCTGATGCGTGGAAGATTCATAATGCGTTTCACGTGAGTCTTCTAAGACCCTTCGTGGGTGATGTGCCAGAAGATATGCCAGTTGAGGATCAGCCAGAAGTTGAGGAACTTGATGAGATCCTGGTACCTGAGCAAGTTTTGGCACATAAGGACAGAAAAGTTAAAGGACAAGTTGCAAGACGCTATTTGGTGAAGTTCAAGAACTATCCGCCTATGGATGCAAAGTGGATGGAAGAGCATGAACTGTTAGAGTCACCAAATGTATTGCAGCTTTACCTTGAAGCCTTTGGGTTACAGCCTACTTATGCCCCAACCCAACGTGTGCTAAGGAGCGGTAATGATAAGTACATCAAATGTACATATGAATTCAGTGCCATAGATAGAAATGGCAAAAGTATGAAGGCCTCATTAAGTCATTTGTATCTATGTATGTTACGACCTTTCTTGCGGATACATGCGATGATAAAAGAGTGTTAATAGCACAAGATCATCAGTGGCGTGTATTTATGGTATGCAATCGAGGACGTTTGCGATTTCAAGAGGGGGGTATGTCACGAGGACGTGGCAGTTATTAACCATGTCACAGAGATGTGGCAACTGCTAACCTTGGTTGTTGGTTTCTTTCCAATGGGGTTTATTTTATTTGTTTAAGACCCTCTTCTTGAAGTAGCAAACGGTCGGACATTGTATGGCCAATGTGAACGGTAGATTCACCCGCAGACGGGAAGTGGTCGGCACTGGAATTCGTATGGTAAGAAGATGTCTAGGCTCATAGCAAGATCATATAGGTCCCCCCGTCGCACTTAGCAAGTTGGTGGATACTAGGAAGTGAACTCAATTAAGGCGTAAAGTCAAGGTGGGACTTCCAACAAAAAGTATCCGACAGTTGGGCCACATTGCATTTTTGGATGCGGTCCCAATGAGGATAGATGGTCAGAAGACCAGTGGGAGCCCAACGGAAGCATCTCCTAAAATTTAGGGAACTGCTATTTTGGGCCACGAAATGTGTTCGCGTCATTACCTTCGGTATGACTAGGGGAACACTTTACAACTCTGCCGCGAAGTCAACTGACGCACCAGTTGAGATATTTTTAGCAGGGAAAGCCCAAACTCGGAAACTGGGCGACGTGTCAGCTTGTGAGCGATTCTGCCACTCTGGGAGGCAAAAACGAGCTGCATATCATCAAAGGGGGTGCCATTTTCAGCCACAGGCGGATTGTAACAGGTACAGAAGCTATGGAATGCTTACCTTGCCCTCTATGCACAGTATGGTGACGGGAGTGATGCCCCGCACGCTACATACTGCTCTCTTTCTCCCCTACGTGCAGTTATGTGATGCCCCACAAGAGGGCTACTCATTTGACTGATGTACAGTTGTGTGGGTTCATGCTTTTGTGCTGAGGCAAGAGCCTCCTTGAGCAGGAACAGGGGTAGCTAACTGCTGCTCCAAAGCAGGCACCGGTGAGGGTCATAACCTCACCGTACAGGTGCAAAATCAGCGCTGTGTATGCGCTGTAATTTGACTGTTTTTCAGCCATACGGACGCCAGGATCATTGGGAATCGTGCCCCACTGGCAAAGGACAGTTAGGGGACTGTTTGGGGCTGAAAACAGGGCAAAAACCAGTAAATACAGCGTGCTGAATTTACTGTTTTTGGACAGGAATCAGAGGGTATACGACAGTGCAAGCGAGTTCCAGCAGGGGAATCGGTTTCGCGCAAGTTTTGGGGCTGTTATGCTGCCGAAATTTGGCCAAATCAAATGGTATCTAGGTGGATACACGTGAAGGATTCCCAGGACTTTACCTTGTAATTTACCCTCCTAAAGAATAAAGAAATACCGAAAGGGGCGCCAATTTTGGGGCCTACAGGTTGTCGGCGTCTGCTCGGAGCATTCTAGCTTCCGAGCCGTGTGTGTATTCAAGTGTTAACTCCCGTCGCAGGTTCTCTTTGCAAAGTGCTCTGTGTGTGTGTATAAAGCAAAGAATTTCGGGTGAAAGCCAACGCCTACCGCCCTACGGGCCGGTTACACAGACTCCGCATTAGAACCCCCGAACCTCGTAGATCTCACCTTCCCTCAGCAGATCTCGCGAAGTTTGCAGATTCAGTCTGGAAAACGCAGATTTCAGCATCTGCGTTTTCAGCGCGTCGTCGTCGCATTGTCGTCATCGCCGCGTCACTGACATAGAGTCAGAATTCAGCAGATAAAGATTTGCAGATTTCAGCCCTTGGCATTTTCAGATTTCTGCCGTCTCGTCGTCGTTCTCATCGTCGTCGGCAAGTCCAAAGCATTGTAGAGTTTGTGCAATCAATAGTAGGCCGCTCTCGCCATAGAGAGTGGGGCCTTCGGAGGAGGGTTTTGACAACACTCTGGTGTCGTATTCTTCTCTCTCTATCTCTCAGTCTCATGCATGCACCTTCATTCAGTGTTCACCACTTTGTTTGTGTCCATTGCCCACTCTCACTAAAGGAACGAAAGGCTCTCCCTTCCGTAAGTAAAAGGAATCCTTGAGCACAGTTCAGAGCACTCATCATGAGCAAAGTTCAACATTCACTTCCGCTACACTTTTACATTGGTATCAGAGCTTTGGTAGTGTTCTGTATCACTCAAGAAAAGAACCACAAGATATTTTTTTTGCTTGTTGTGGTCGCACGTGTCACAATCTGGTGACGTGGTTGCCTGGTTCACACACACCTCCTGTATGGACAGCCCCCGAGAGACCGAACTGCTGACATGGCAGGTTCTGTACGGACAGGCCGGAAATGGCGGCGCTCTTTACAGAATTCCGTATGTAACAGACTTGGACACTCCAAGTCAAGAATCAACCGCGACAGCACCAAATAACCACTTCAAAACAATTCACAGATCACAATAGATTTGCACTGGCCCGGCGGAGTTCCGTGCCTACAGATATTGGCCCCAAAGACTGGCGCCCCTTTCGGTATTTCTTTTTATATTAATCAGATCAAAGTACAAGAGAGTGGCTAGGGTTTCACTCTCAGACTATGCGTCGAGATGCTTTGAGAAGTGAAGCCCTCACCATGTATTTAAAAGGTACAAGGGATGCCCAAAAGCAGAGCCCCAAAAGCTTCAGAATCCAAAAGCATAAAAGCTTTCTCTCACAAACTCTTTCTCTCTCTGTGTGGCTTTAATAAAAATAAAGCAATATCTTTTCTCTCTCTCTCTCTCTCTCTCTCTCTCTCTCTCTCTCTCTCTCTCTCTCTCTCTCTCTCTCTCTCTCTCTCACACACACACACAAAGCGTGGAGAAAAGCAACGCCCTAAAAGCTGCCTGCCGTAAATCGCGCCGCAAAATCACGCCGTAATTTCCGGAGATCTGTACACTGCTGCCATGTGGCATTTCAGCTGCCAAATTAGGGTTTCCACCACAGTTAGGGTTTCAGCCAGCAGTTAGGGTTAGGGTTTCCAGAAATTAGGGTTTTCTGTAAATTAGGGTTTCCGGCATAAATTAGGGTTTTCAGGAATTTTAGGGTTTCAGCCAGAACTGCTGTCCGCCACGTCATCACTTTGTGACATACCCCCCTCTTGAAAGCATTGTAATCGACTGCGATTACGGCTGCAAAACCGACAAAAGCCATAAACCGTCTTAGCAGACACTGACTGTTAGTACCTACGTACTAGGAACACACATCTAGCACATGTACGAAATCGACAGTCACATCACACGACATCACATGACATCACCAGACATCACAGGACATCACATGACATTCAACATTCATTCGGATCTTAGACCATGATTTGTCGGCAATGTAGCTAGCAATCACATCTAGGTCCAATTGGGACCTCGTGGATGTCCGATTGACTAACCTCTATTTCAACCATGTCTATTCGAGATCAACCAGATCAAAATGCTGCAGTCATTTCGGCGATCAGTTCCTGCACTCAAAAGAAGTCAAGAACAAATCAATATCATTATCAGGAATTCCATTTCATAAAGTCATACAACAGAATACTGTCAGCCTCAGTATCCCTGAAGCTCAAAGAGACATCAGTGACTCTAGTATCTAAATCAAGGCATCTGTTGACAAAGGAGTGGAGTGACTTCCCTCTTGTGCATCCCACTGCAACAGATCTCTGGCCAAGCTGAATTCTGGGTTCCATTTGGAGTAGACTATGCTAAACCAAAAGCATCGAGGTAAAGTTTCACAATCTGAGGAGTATCTGCTAGGTCCTCCTCCTCCATCCACTTCGCATCAAGTGCAGGATAGTTCTTGAACTTAACCAAGAACCGCCTTCGGACTTTACCCTTATTCTTTGTATCCTTATGTGCCAAAATCTGTTCAGGAACAAGGATCTCCTCGTTTTCTTCCACTTCGGCTTGCTCATCAAGCTCCCCATCATCAGGTACACCTTTAAAAGGTTTCAAGAGACTCACATGAAATGCATTGTGAATCCTCCAAGTATCTGGCAGTTTCAATCGGAAGGAGATATCATTTATCTTTTCAGTAATCTGGAAAGGGCCGTAGTATCGCATACTAAGCTTTGGAAAAAGCCTCTCCTTTCCCTTTTTCTTTTGTAGGCGTGCCTTCTCAAAACGTAAGAGCACCCAATCATCCTCCTTCAATTTCATGTCGCGTCAATGGCGATCCGCTGCCTTTTTCTGTCGTTCTTGAGACTTTTGCAAAGTCTCGTGAACCTTGGCAAAAGCCGTATCCAGATCTCGGGTATATTCATCCGCTTCAAAGATCTTATCTTTCGTGCTCAGGAAGGGTGGAACCTTCGCAGCACCTTCAACAATCTCAAATGGCGCCTTCCCCGTCGAAGAGTGTATCGTGTTATTGTAGGCAAATTCCACCAAAGGTAAATATCTTTCCCATTGAGTCTTCTGATCTTAGATAAAAGACTTCAATAAATCTAGAACCACTGAATTGGCAATCTCGGATTGCCCGTCAGTCTGCGGGTGGAACGATGATGAGAACTGCAACCGCATGCCAATGTTCTCCCAAATTACCTTCCAAAACAAACTTGTAAATTTGGGGTCTCTGTTGGAGACAATCGTCTCAGGCATGCCATGTAATCTGAAAATCTGGGCCACAAACAGTCTCGCTAAGTGATCCGGCTTGACTGTTTTCTTTACTGGAATGAAATGAACCTGTTTGCTAAATCTGTCAATAACAGTCCTGATACCATCGTGACCACTCTGTGTTCTCGGGAGATCAAAAATGAAATCCATCGCTATACTTTCCCAGGGGCTGTTGGGTATGGGTAAAGGTTGTAACAATCCCTGTGCCTTATGCCTGTCAAACTTGACCTTCTGGCATACCAAGCAACTGCGCACAAATTCTTCCACATCCTTCTTGAGTCTCGGCCAAAAGAAGTATCTCTCTACCCCTTTCATGGTGGTAGCAATGCCGCGGTGACCCGTAAAAGGTGGACAGTGGCATTCAGTCTTAACCTTTTCCTTCAACGGTTGTGTAACGCACAACATAGTCTTTTTCATGAAGTAGCCTTCCCCAAGGGAGTATCCAGCTACTGCCTCCCCATCCCGTATCCGTGTGAAAATATCTGCAAAATGTGTATCTGTGGCATACTGATCGACCATATCCTCGAAGCTCCTCTGATGTATCGCGGAAACAGCCAGAACCTACGGTTTCCGAGACAAAGCATCTGCCACCACATTCTTCTGTCCCTGCACATGGACAATCTGGAAGTGGAACTGTGACAAGCTGTTCGCCCACTGCATCTGTTTTTCCGAAAGCTGCTTTTGTGACAAGAAGTAGCGCAAACTCTGATGGTCTGTAAAGACAGTAAAATCCGCTCCGAGTAGGTAATGCCGCCACTGAGTAAGAGCATGGATAACCGCCAAAAGCTCTTTCTCATAAATCGTGCTGTCATCTCCGGCCTAGAGAACAAATGGCTCTCGTAAGCTATGTCATGGCCTTCTTGCATCAAGACCGCACCTAGACTACGACCACAAGCATCACAATATACTTCAAATGACTTCTGCAAGTCCGGCAAAGTCAAAATAGGTCTTGTAGTCAATTTCTCTTTCAATGTCTGAAAGGCAGTCACCTCTGTGGGTCCCCACGAGAAAGGTACTCCTTTCTGTGTCAAGATATGCAAAGGGGAAGCAACCTCTGCAAACTTTCGTATGAACCGCCTGTAGTACGAACACAGTCCCAAGAAGCTTCTAACTTCATGGACATTCCTCAAGTCGGGCCAATCACGGATAGTCTCTATCTTGGCCGGATCCATTTGCACTCCTGCTGCTGACACAATGTGTCCCAAAAAGTGTATCTGTGGTAGGAAAAATTCACTTTTCTTTGCATTAATTACTAACTTGTGATCTCGTAATGCCTGAAAGACCTGAAGCAGATGATCTCTGTGTTCTGCCTCATTCTTGGAGAAAACAATGATGTCGTCAAAGAAAGTGCCAGCAAATAGCCTGTACTCTCGAAAAATCCTGTCCATCATCCGATTAAATGCCGCAGGAGCATTGGTTAAGCCAAAGGGCATCACCAAAAACTCAAATAACCCAAAAGTCGTTCGAAAAGCTGTCTTGTTAGACGTCTCCCGGCGCTACTCTTCCACTCTTCAAGTCAATCTTGCTAAAGCATGAGGATCCCTATAACGTGTCGAGTATATCATCGATCCTAGGGATCGGAAATCTGTTCTTGATGGTGATTTTGTTGAGAGCTCTATAATCGATGCACATTCTCCAAGATCCGCCTTTCTTCAAAACCAACAACACTGGAGAGCAATATGGTGAAGTACTAGGCTGGACAAGACCCTTTTCCAAGAGGTCTTTCACTTGGTTCATAATCTCTTCATTCTGTGCTCGGCTCACAGGGTAGGGTGACCGGTTCGGTGGTGTACTACCAGGTATCGGATCAATGGTATGAGCTTTAGGACGAGCAGGTGGTAACTCTCCTGGAAGGCCTTCTGAGAAGCAATCGGCGTGAGTGTAGAAAATCTTGGCGTTCTTTATCAAGTTTAGACATATTTGTCCTATCATCATCACTCAACTCTTTTATAAAGATCGAGTAAACAAACAGACTGGATTTCATTAATTTTGAAATGGCCGAAGCCGATACATTAGGGACAGACTCACCCTTCAGTTTAACATCAAGTACAATTGTTCTGCCCTTCTCTGTAGTCAAAGTCGCTTTTCTCACCCGATAATCGACCACGGCGTTGTTCTTGTGGTACAAGGGAATCCCTAAGAGAACATCACAACCCTCCAAAGGCATTATGAAGAAGTCCTCATGCCCCAAATACCCCTGACAATGCAACCGAAGTTTGCCAATGACAGGTGTAATGGCTTCGTCCCTGTCGGGTGCCGCTAGAACTGCCTCTGCAAGTGGTCCCATCCGATCGGGAGTAATCTCGAGCCGCGTCGCCAACTCCGATGAAATGAAGTTGGCCTTGGCTCCTCCATCAAAGAAAATCAGGGCCTCTTGATCTTTCACTTTGCCCCAAGCTCGGCAAAGTTCTGTACTCTCATCCATGGTGTCGGGATCAGCACCCACACAATCTGGAACTAGTCTTGTTTTCATCTTGCCTTTTCGTACACGGTCCTCAGCTGCTCTCAAACTCTCAGGCCTTTCGTCGTCCTTGTCATTTCGTTCTTTCTGTGCCTTTTTAGGGCACTTCGCGGAGATATGTCCAAGTTCCCCGCATCCAAAGCACTTCCCCTCCCTGATGAAGCGAGCTCTCTCCTGAGGAGTAAGCTTGGGTCGTGCATCCTTTCTCTCTGGGTTGCTCTTTCTCTTTCTACTATCATTCGCAGAAGTCTGTCCGGGTCGTCGTGTCGTGACCTCATCTGTGGGGTAGGTCAGAGTGCCAAAGTGAATTGCAAAGCCCCACTTCGCATGACTCATCAACTCCTGAATAGAAGCTGACTTCTGTTCCAAGCAGTGATCTCGGATCTCTGTAGGTAGACCCAAGGTAAACCGCTCAATTTGTTCTCTGAACGAGATCTTCTTGAATGAAGAGGCGGGTAGAAAAGAGCTCCAGAATCTTTCATAGTAAGAATTCACCGTATCGCTCTTGGTCATCCGGAGATGGTTCCAAGCAGCTCGTATATCTCGCTCAAACTCTTGAGTCAACCAAGAAGAAATAAAAAGCCTCTTGAATTTCAGCCATGTAACTAGCACAGTCTTGCTTAATAGAAGCGTGGACCACCAAGTGCGAGCATTCCCCTTAAAATAAGAGGCAGCTCTCCGAATCTTGGAGTGCTCTGAATAGCGTCCTCCCGCGAAAGCGATGTCAAACTGCTGTATAAAAGACAAAGCCTTCGAAGCATCGGAGTATCCTGAAAAAGTATCAAACTTAAGTGCTTGGCCACCTTCCTTAAACTCTTGGACTTTCTTGCTTTTAAGTCATACTGGTTGGCTTTGTAAAATTCTTCTTGTTCGCATAAAAGTTTTGTTCTCAGAGTCTGAACTGTCCGTAGACGAGTCCTCTGTAGAAGTGTCAGTCACTGGGCGAGACTTAGACTTCTTTGCCTTTTTCTTGTCCTTTCCGAAGCGTTGTTTCTTGCTTCGCTTTTTGCTTTTCCTGTCTTCTTCGCTCGAGTCTGAAGAGCTAGAAGAACTGTCAGAAGAAGAAGAACTGGGTAAGCCTTCAAACTTGACACGCTTCTTCAGTTTCTTTGCCTTGTCGAATGTCGATCGACGACCCAAATATCCCGGGAAGTCAGTGCCTTTCTTCTGCTTTTTACCGTGCTTTTTGTCTTTCTTTTGCACGTTGAAAAGTTGAGCAATCCGTGCATCAACCACGTTCGCCAGTTCCTTCTCCGCATATTTCTTGGAGGCAGAAGGTTTCTTGAGAGCGGGTTTCTGGAGTGGTGTTGTGGTTCTCTGCCACTCCGTCTGTACCTCTTCCAAAGAGGTCTGGTTCATATATTTTGCCATCTTCGGGTCCTTGGCAAATTGAGCATCATCTTTGTTGCATCATCAATCAATTTACGACGTTCCATCTCTTGCTGCTCCGTCGGAGTAGGCCTAGGCGGGCCATACTCTGTGCCGGAATCTTCATTGTAATCCCTGCCCGCATCTCCAGATGCAGAGGGAGTCGACTGATCATTGCCTGAAGCCATAGGTGCCGCGGAAAAAAAATTCGGGGATCGGATTTCCCGTAGAAGAGAAATCGGCCGTGCTTTGATACCACTGTAAAACAGACTTGGACACTCCAAGTGAAGAATCAACCGCGACAGAACCAAATAACCACTTCAAAACAATTCACAGTCACAATAGATTTGCACTAGCCCGACGGAGTTCCGTGCCTAGAGATATTGGCCCCAAAGACTGGCGCCCCTTTCGATATTTCTTTTTATATTAATCAGATCAAAGTACAAGAGAGTGGCTAGGGTTTCACTCTCAGACTTTGCGTCCAGATGCTCTGAGAAGTGAAGCCCTCACCACGTGTTTAAAAGGTACAAGGGATGCCCAAAAGCAAAGCCCCAAAAGCTTCAAAATCCAAAAGCATAAAAGCTTTCTCTCACAAACTCTTTCTCTCTCTCTGTGGCTTTAATAAAAATAAAGCAATATCTTTTTCTCTCTCTCTCTCTCTCTCTCTCTCTCTCTCTCTCTCTCTCTCTCTCTCACACACACACACACACACACACACAAAGCGTGGAGAAAAGCCCCTAAAAGCTGCCTGTCGTAAATCGCGCCGCAAATCACGCCGTAATTTCCGGAGATCCGTACACTGCTGCCACGTGGCATTTCAGCTGCCAAATTAGGGTTTCCACCGCAGTTAGGGTTTCAGCCAGCAGTTAGGGTCAGGGTTTCCAGAAATTAGGGTTTTCTGTAAATTAGGGTTTCTGGCAGAAATTAGGGTTTGCAGGAATTTTAGGGTTTAAGCCAGAAATTAGGGTTTTTGCTGTCCGCCACGTCATCACTTTGTGACACCGTACTACTTGCTGACGTGGCAGCCCGCAAATCGCGGCGGATTTTTCGGAGCTGTTTTTACAGCTTTTTGGCTACACAATTGAGAGTTAGAGAGAGAGAGAGAAGCTCTTGCTTTTGCTTTATTTTGGGGCTCAAGAGAGCTTGAGAAAGAGAAACTCTTTTTGCTTTATTTTTAAAAGCTTTTGAGTTTACCAGCTTTTGGGGCTCTGCTTTTGGCATCCCTTGTAATCTTTAAATAAGCAGGTAGGTCTCTCATAACTCAGAGCATCTGGACGCGGAGTCTGAGTGTGAGCGCCTGCCTGCACTCTTGTACTTTGAACATAGATTAATATAAAAAGAATATCGAAAGGGGCGCCAGTCTTTGGGGCCAATATCTCTAGGCACGGAACTCCGCCGGGCCACTGTTGAATCAATTGTGAACTGTGAACTGTTTTGAAGTGATCTTTTGTGGTGTCGCGGTAGATTCTCGACTTGGAGTGTCCAAGTCTGTTATAGTGGTATCAGAGCACAGCCGATTTCTCTTCTACGGGAAATCTGATCTTTTTTTTCGCGGCGCCTATGGCTTCATGCAAAGATCAGTCGACTTCCTCTGCATCTGGCGATGCGGGAAGAGATCGCAACGACGAGGAGTACGACCCGCCTCCGCCTACTCAGGCGGAGCTCGAAGAGATGGAGCGTCGACGATTGATCTGCGATGCAACAAAGATGATGGTCAATTTTGCGAAGGACCCAAAATTTGCAAAATATATGAGCAAGACCTCTTCGATGAGGTGCACTCACAGTGGCGGCTGACCACAAAGCCACCCTCAAACCGGCTCTCAAGAAACCTCCTACGCCCAGGATGTACACAGAGCAAGAATTAGAAGAGGTGGTTGAAGCACGAATTGCTCAGCTTTTTGACGTGCAAAACAAAGCTAAAAAGCACGACAAAGCAGAAGAAAGGCGTTGACTTCCCGGGTTATTTTGATCGTCTGTCTACATTTGAAAAGGCAAGAAAGCAGAAGAAGCGTGTTTGATTTGAAGGAGTACCCAATTCTTCTTCTTCTTCTTACAGTTCTTCTAGCTCATATGACTCGAGTGAAGAAGACAGAAAAGGTAAAAAGCAAAGCTTCAGAAAGGGCAAGAAAAAGGCAAAGAAGCCAAAATCTCACCCCGTGGTTGACAGTTCTACAGGGGACTCGTCTTCAGATAGTTCGGACTTTGACGACAACAACTTTTATGCAAAAAAGAAGAATTTTTATAAAGCCAACGAGTATGACTTTCTGGAAGACAAAAGCAAGAAAGTCCGAGAGTTTAAGGAAGGTGGATAGTCAATTAAATTTGACACTTTTTCTGGTTATAGAGATGCTTCGAAGGCATTGTCCTTTATACAACAGTTTGACATCGCTTTCTCTAGAGGGCGTTACTCAAAGCACTCTTAAGATTCGGAGAGCTGGATGCTCTGAGAAGTGAGGCCCCCTTGGGCCACTTATAAAATTACAAGGGTAGAGCCCCAAAAGCAGTTAACTCAAAAGCAATGAGCTTCAAAAACAACTTGTCAAAAATCTGCAAGTAAAAAGCACCAGCGCTGATTGCGGAAATCCGTATGGTCATGCCACGTCAGCAAGCCAACGTAAGACGCGGAAAATCCGTACGTTGCCACGTCAGCCAATTATCGCGTTTTTCGGGGCCCGTATTGTCTTCCACGTCAGCAATCCGTACTGCTTGTCCACGTCAGCAGGGTTTGTCTGCCAGGGTGCTACCACGTCATCAGTTTGTGACAGCATCTGCTCCCAAAAGCTAGCATTGAAATCAGCCAGCGTAAAATGATAAAATTACGTACAGGCTACCGTGTGGCATCAGCAGCGCAAAACCCGAAAATTTCGTACAACTGTGCCACATCATCGTCTGTACGGATTGCCACGTGAGCATGTGAGCGCGTTTTAAGAAAATTAGCCTTAAACTTCAAGCTTTGAGATTTTTAGGATTTGGCCCCTTGGTCGGTGCTCCATAAGTTCTTTATGTTGGTCAGCTCAATTTCTCTTGTCCTCTCGGCCATTTCTCTTCCAATTGGTCGTGCCACGTCATCACTTTGTGATAGTAGCTGTTTGGGCTTTTGGTGGACGTGCCCATCTTTCAGAGGCAGCTGTCATCTTCTCTCAATTTAGCTTGACAGGGCACTTTTTACTCTCCTTAGGAGAGGTTTTTTACCATGGCATCCCGTCTTTGCCATGCGCCTACTAGTTGTATCTAGTTTTCCAATTTTTCATTTCATGTCTTCAGGCCTACAATGTAATGAGTGATGTACTTGCCCTCAAAATAGGCACCATTTGGGCGTTTTTCACACACACACACACACACACACACACACACACAGAGAGAGAGAGAGAGAGAGAGAGAGAGAGAGAGAGAGAGAGAGAGAGAGAGAGAGAGAGAGAGAGAGAGAGAGAGAGAGAGAGAGAGAGAGAGAGAGAGAGAGAGTGCCCTAACCACAGATGCAGTTGCTTCGTCGCGGCTCTCTAGTGCCTTTACCCTACCTCTCCACGTGCCCCTACCCCTTTCATGTGCCCTTGCCCCTACCATCTGCCCCCGCCCCTACGGCATGGTTCCCCTCCTCTTCCGTGACCTGGATCTCCCCTTCTCCCTTGCGGCCTGCCTTCTCTCTCCTCTGCCGCGGAAGGAATCCTTTGTAGATCCTGCTTCGCGATGCCCTCAACCTTCAGCGCTGCCGTGGCCTCTACACAGATTCGCTTCGTGGTCGGCCTTCGGTCTTCATGCGTGATTCTCAAGCTACTGCCCTACTTCCTTCAACACGGAGCCCGCCATGACAACTGTCTCTCCTTGGAGAAGGCTACTTCCGCACCCTTGCTCCCACACCAGCTCCCTCTCCTGGTGTTGCAGACGCCCTCGCACTTGTTCGAGCGTTTCTCCCTATGTTGGTTATGTTGGTTCGTTGGTGCCTTGCCAGTTTCGGGTTTGGTTTTTCCTTTTTGGTTCATGTTTTATTTTTGCTTTTGTGTTTGTGTTGGTGTGTCTCTGTGTGTCCCTTTGATGGTTTGGTTTTGGGTGTATGTGGGTGTTTGCGCATGGAAGCTTGCCTTTAGAGTGTGTGTGTGTGTCTCCTTAAGGTTTGCTTTGTCTGCTTTTTGTTTCTGTCATTTTTGTTTGTTTTGCTTTCTTTCCTTGTCTTTTGGTTGGCTTGGGTTGTTTGTTTGGTTTTGGTTGTTGCTTGTTTGCGGTTGGTTTGTTCAGGGTTGGCCAGCTGCGTTCATCTCAGCTTTTCTACCAAGCTTCTTCAGCCTGTTTCTACCTGGATGCTGTGTCAAAGCCTCCTACACTGCCTCCCAGAAGTTCCCTCTCCAGCTATGGTCTTTGGGAGCCACCTTCAACAAGTAGACTGCTCGCTCTACTGGATGAAAGCTCCTTGTAAGCTCTGGTGCAGTGCTTTGTTATCCACCTCGTGCCATACTCCTAAAGTGTTTTTTTGGTGATGTCAGTTGCCTCTTCTCTCTCATCTTCGCCACCAACTACTCTCCCTTTTGTTCCTCCATTACCTCATGAGTTGGCGGGCATCTACCCGACAACAACCATCTCGTAGCTGCTCATTGTCATCTTCACCGCTGGTGGCTTTTCGTGGCTTCGGTTCTTGATTTACAGTTGCTGACTTGGCTTTTGGTCAAAGTGTATATCTTTTAGAGGCTATTAACATCCTCTCTCCACTTAACTTGCCAGGGCACTTTTTACTCTCTTTAGGAGAGGTTTTTAACGCTGGCCTTTAGTCTTCTTTGTTTGGCCATGTGCCTAAATGTATCCAGTTTTTCATTTTTCCGCTTGCCTAGTTGTATCCTGTTTTTCGTTTTTCCGTTTGATGCATACGGGCCTGCTAAGTAAACTGTAATAGACTTAGACACTCCAAGTCAAGAATCAATCACGACAGCACCAAATAGCCACTTCAAAACAATTCACAGATCACAATAGATTTGCACTGGCC